>NC_140439.1:6694825-7214825 GCF_963576455.1 Neolamprologus multifasciatus | reverse complement strand
TGCTGTGTTTGGTGTTTGCCATTCAAACACATCTGGTTCTGCTTATGCTTTTTCCTATGTTTCCAACCATTTATAAAAAGGATGGACGGATGGGGGAGGGGGGGTGTTAGCAATGATGTGACCTGTTATGGGAGGGGCTTTCTTCCTTGAAATTAGATTTGAATTTCAGGAGATCTTCATGCTCAAATAAAAAGAAGCAGCAGCAGTCATAGAGATGACAGAGACAGTACAAGCAAAAGAGCACGTATTCATGGTTGAGAAATGACTCAAACTTCAACCCACCCTTATGACTAGTCTATTTACATCTTCTGTGGGCACTGAAATCTGCTCCTGACTCTCTAAAGATGATTTTTCACCCATTTGTATTGATGAAATCTGGTGAAAAATGGACCCTCCAGAGAAAAAGCTCTTACCCTACCTAACAAGCATTAATTGCTATGAAAGCTGCTGCAAAGCTCTGGACATAGCATCTTTAATTTATACATAACCAGAGGAAGAAAAATGAATGTCACCAAATGACAGTGGAGTGAATGTTAGGATGACTGGAATCCTTTGTGACTATTAGGCAAAAGACAAGTTCTCTCTGTTGTGTCTGGTGAGGCAGCCATCACGTCTCCAGACAGCCTCGTCTCATCTCACCCTGCCATCAGAGCAGATTGAGTTCATGCTAAGGACCACTGGAGTTTGTGCAGGTACTCCACTGAGGCTTTGACCTGCATGTGGAAGACTCATCAAAAACCTCATCAGGAATTCTGCCTCGGAGCCCTCCGATCTGTTCAGTCATTTCCCTGGGTGAAGCCCAGCAGACACAAGGCTGAAATAAGGGCAATAAAGCTAATATATGAACAAACACTACTTTGTTGGACTAATAAGGGTATTCTACAAAACATGGCTTTAGATAGAAATCCCCCATCTCTCTGTCACCTACATACACATGGATTGAAAGATTTCAGGATATGAGTGCAATAACATTGCTCCTGGTCATGGAGGTCAAGGGTTAACCCAGCTGAGAGTGAAGATGGCTGCATCATCAGCACCACGGGGATAAAGAGAGGAAGAGAAAGGAGGGCAGACAGGAGAGAGCAAAAAAGTCACAGAAAATAGGTCAGTCAGAAAACATGATTAGCCACTACACAAATGACACCAGCAGCAAACCCGCGCCATGTGCGAGAGAAGTGGTGTCCTGTATCAGTTCCTCACGCTGGATTCAGATTTCCCAAATAACTGCTAAAGCTTACTGAGCCCACACTGTACAGACAGGCTGGCAAGCATGGACTTGCTGCCTCACCAATACACACAAACCCACACAAACACCTTCTTCCCCTCACTGCCTTACATGGTGCTGGAGCGATCCCTCTTGCCGTTGCAGCCCTTTGCGTTGCGTGGGGTTGCTAAGCGCAGCCAATATTTCACAAACACAGCAAAACAGCCACCCTGATATCCTGCTACACTGCCATCCTGGACAGCAGAGACACAGCCTGCTCCATGTCCTTCCAGGAACTCACTGAATCTGGCTCTGTGTTTCTGTTATGCTACACTGAGCCAAATAAAGTGATGACACCGAGTTTTACAGCTGACAACTGAAGAACAGAATATCTTTCTATTATATTTCTTTTATAAATGCTTTATTGTCCTCCATGGGGGAAAAAAGGCCCTCAAACTGCTTATAAACTATAATTACCTGGGATTTTTTTTTCTTTTAGAGTTTTAAATCAGTGAGTACTAATAAGAATTAATAATAAAAAAAAATATTCTACACAAATAATCAACCATGTATTCTCCTTGCAGCTCATCTTCATGTCATTGCCATAAAATTCATTATAAAGCAGTATTAGCAGAATAACACTTAGGATCTGGGTTTGGAGATGACTGTTTTACATCCTGACCTGAGTGTTTCTGCCAACCTCTGACTCTGCTGCGTTGTTTCTTGGGGGTCTTGAGCCCACCTGCTGGCCCAATGAGGGAATGTGTGTCTTGAGAGGTGCCGGAGGTAGAGCTAGAGGTGACGTCCTGCTGGGGGTCTGGGGGATAGGTAGGGCACTGTGCACAGGTTTGGGTTTGGGGAGTCCCGACTTCATATTTGAGGCCACTAGAATGGCTGGCATCTTTTACCCAGCGACCAGATGACTGCAAGCTCCCCTCCCCGTCACACTGAGATGGAAATCCTGTCACCGATAAGCAGGAATTTTCTGCAATCAAGCTACTTTTCTGTTTGTGAATGAGTTACCAGACTGGAGGGGAAAAAAAAGAAAGGAAAAAAACACGGCACACATATTGAGGTTGCACCTGATCCAACGCCTGATTGAAGTGTGCAGTTTGTTCATGTCCCAGTCTTAGCTTCTCCTACTGATTCTTAGCAGGAGGTGGGGGTTGACCTGAGCTCCCCAACATGCAGTGGAATAGTTTAAAACCCACAGAATCCCACCTGCATCCTGTTACTAAGTTGGATCAGCTTGTCATTTCATGCAAGAATAATTTGGCCTCAGAGTTTTTTGGTTAAAAAAAAAAAAAGGTATCCTGATGAAAATTCACTCTGCAAAGTCCAAGAAAGAAGATCAAAAATCCCACTGCACACCAAAAGGAATCCCCAGTTGCCTCGTGGTAGAGTGAGTGTTCCCTTCCATTTATTTCCAGCAATGAGTGAGAGTCAGCAAATGGCCAAGGATCCAATTGGAAGCAGAGCAGCTCCACTCCCACAGAGCCCTGGTAATTAATTACACCGTGGCTTCAGGAAGACAGCAAGAAACCCCTTTTTTGAGGAAGAGCAGAGAGAGTAGTAGAAACGAGGAGATGGAGAGGAAGGGGGGGGAAAGCAAAAGGCAGCAGCGACACAGCGACCACTCACTTCAGCGACTGCTCAGCCTGTGACTACACAGCCTGAAACACACTGCGCTTTCCTCTACTGCCTCTCTCTCTCTCCCTCACTGGTAAGTCCGTGGTTAGCAGCAGGTGTGGCTTAGATCAGGACTGACATATGTGAAAAGCTCAACATATCTACACAGTGGGTTCCTCTCACACAGCGAGTCTGCCTCTCACATAAAGACTCCACCACGATGCTATATGTTAACCACTGATACAAAACAATATTCATTAAAAATAATAACTTGCTAGTTCCACTTGCATTTTAATATGCGGGATAAGGTATGCCCATGGTCTTAAAATGTGGCAAATCATCCCAGCCCACTCAACACGGGTTGCATAAAATCATGTGATTTTAATGGAAAACAACAATACTATTAACCTGCTTTGATGCTATTTCATGAAAAGTAGAATTTCCAGTAACAAATATTACATGGACTCAGTTTTTTGCACACGTTTGTGTTCCACATGAATGTAAGCCTGCTTGTTCTGGTCATTTCAGGAGTTGTCATCCGAATGAATGGCTTTGGTGATGCAGATTTTATCTCCAGTGCCATCATCAGGTTGAATTTGTGATTCTGAGTGAAATATCTTGACAACAAATCAATACACAGTCATTCATTTTGGTACAGACATTCCTATATAATGTTGTACTGATTAACAGACTCTCTTTTCTGTATTCTTTCCGTCTTCTGTCTGTTAAGCTTCCACTTTATAAATATGAGGATGGCCAATTAGTGGACTAGTGTCAGATCAGCCTAACTCCCAGCAGGCTTAGTCAAGCTGCTGAGATCCTGCTACAGTAAGGGGGGGAAAAAAAAGATTTACTCAAGAGAAGGATTTACGCCCCTCCCCAGTCACCCAAAACTAGTTAATTTAAGAATGTACAGAGTAATCTGTATTTGAATCAAGAGTTGTATATAACTGTATTCTCAACTATGTTTTGATGGAAAAATATTTTCTCTCTAACAAAAAACTAGCAGTGGCAAGATTTCCCTGACTACTGATGACACCATCAGGAACCAGCCATCCTTTATGAACTGCTAATGTCTCCACATGATCCCATGGAAATCTTTTCAGTGGTTGTTCAACTATTTCTGACTAAAACAAAAAAAAAAAAGCCAAAAAATCTTGCCCCAGGTCTACTTTACATCTTCCCAGGTCTTTTAGTTTGAAACCACTGTTTACTTTAAATAATAGTCTAATGCAGTAATTACTTACAATAAAGAATCTAAATAAAAAATAGAAAAATAGACTGACCAACATTAGAAACATGTGAAAGTTTATGTCTCTAAACTGAGCGCACCTCTATTCCATTCGGATGTAAAAAGGTCAGACATTAACTATACACTTTCTAGTAACTCTCAGAACAGTAACACCCCTGCCACACACACACACACACACACACACACACTGGACTTTTGCAAGAGCACGATTTAATCCAAAGGAAGGGTGTGCTTAGTATGTTAATCTTAATCCTGTTACATTAATTCTAAATTATGCAAATACCAATATCAGCTTATAAATTTGTGTCATGGTGGTGTACGTAGAGAGGGGTGGGGTTGTAGGTGAAATTATTATTTATTTTTTTTATACCCCGTGAAACCTGAAACCCTGTATTTGTCTTGGATGTTTCTAACTGGCTTCAGTGAGTTTCACCCATTTGTATGTAGCCTTACAATCTCTACCTGCAGGTCTCAGTTACCCCACCTTGTCAACTACAGCTGTAAGTGGTGGTGAGTGAAAATACAGAGGGCCTCCATGATTAAAAACAACCATATCCAGACATCACAGGACTTCTTTGAAACATAAAGGAAAATACATTTACTCCACCCTGCTTGTCTCACGTCATCCACTCAATTGGAAAATGAGGAAAGAAGAAAAACATACAGCATGTAGAGTTAGAGGGGAAACTTCCATTATTTTCCTACTATCCTCTGTGACACTAAACACATTCCAGTCCCTCACAGATCACACTGCAGCACTTCGCAGAGTAGAAAGAAAAAAGGAGTCATATTTGATTTATGCAACAACCTTTGAAGATACCTGATGACAGTCCAGTGGAGTCTAATAATAGAGCCCGTTTGGCAGTAAATGGGCGGTATTGACAGTAATAACTAGGACACCCACTGCATTGCTCTGCTGTGTGTTTATACAGTATTTTTTCTTAGAATAATAAACAGTTGTGTGGGGTAGATGGTGGGCGTTTGCTGAGAGCCCTATAGCTGAGAGAGTTTAATGTCAGAGATCATCTATGAACTCATGCGTGATGTAAATCATCAATATCTGACAGTGGAGTTATAATTCCAAGAATACGCTGTTTGTAGCTCTGTGCAACTCCACAATGACTTGTTCACACTCAATGCACAGCGTTTTAAAGGAATTTAAAGGGTATACATTTAGTCAGGACATGTTAGCTTACCACATCCCAAAAAGCAGCACAGACATTTGAAATTGTGTCACAGGACAAATGATGCTAATCTCTGTCCTGGTAATCAGCAGGTAGATTGCAGCAACAACTTTATTGCTATGAACATGTATTTTTGTATCAAACCACTGTGTGCCAGAACATTCACTCTTATTTCAATGGTTTCACTGACATAGATAAGGAGGCAGCATTTTTGTTATATACCTGAGCTATTGTCTGTCTAAACAAAGCCTATTGTTACAAATAATGACCTCTTTCTCTGCAAATGTTGTGTTATTCCAGTAGTTGTGTTTATGCTCCAGTTGGAAAAAAACAAGATTTAAAGTTGGCTCTAGTGTTTTAGTTTATAGATGAATCAGTTAGTATCCAATGAATATTCTCTGTCAAGTTGACAAAAGAGTAAACCTACCAAACATGTAATAAAATTCTAACTAGGGATGTCGCCACAACCGAAAAAATAACTTTCTATGCCAAAATTCTGAAAATGTGAAGGAACCTGTTTTTCAATACTGAAGGCAGCAGGCATACAGCCGCTCCACTCTTTAGTAGGGATGGGTAGCGGTATCGGTTCTGACATAAACGGTAGTAACCAGACCAAAAAGCAGCGCACATTTCAGTGCTTTATTTCTGTGCTTTTTTTTTCTTGAGATGTCATACACTTTGGATTCTAGCCAATCATTTTACCTTTCCAAGGATAGTAAGCGGGCCCAGGTAAGTACGTTCTTTTAGAGCAGAGCTACAGATTAAAAACACCCAAGGCAAAGTGGTCAAAAGTCTGGTTGTACTTCACAGCAAAAGATGCAAACTCAGCAGCCTGCAACAAGTGCTTTAAGATGACACTGTGCAAGGGAGGTAACACCTCGAATCTGATGAAACACCTGGCGACGCATAGCGTTTTTTTAAAAGCCGAGAAATGCACCGTATTTTATAGCTTGCTGCAAGGCCTCACACTGAGCACATCTACTGCAAGTGTGGTGCCTGTTATCGGACCCGGAGTTAGCAACATCCCCCAAGAACCCGAAGACGAGAGTCCTGGCCCCTAGCCCTGTCAGTGTAGCAGAAATGATGACGGATGATGATGGCAGCAGCAGCCGGGGTCAGTAGCTTAATGTTGTTCGTGTGTAATTTACGTTGAGTAGGCTAACCACGTTATTAAATTAATGCACGTAAGGTGAATTAGCAAACACTGTCGTAGTTACATGTAGGGGTGGGTTTTGCTTATCGATTTATTGATTAAAATCGATTCTAGCTTGGATAACGTGATATGGATTCCTTAAAAACCTGAATAGATTTTTTAATATATATTATTTAATATATATGGCTGAAAGCTGACAGCTCACTGATTCTGATCCGTTGGCGGGTTCGCGCTTTGTGTTTACGTCCTTTTTGCACTAGATTCTGAAGCTGCAGGTTTTATCTCTCTCCAAACAATATTGACTGAACCAGCAGCAAAAGAAGATCCAAACTATGCTTCACATAAACATTGTCATGAATTCCCTCTTACTTTTGCTGTTATGCTTCCCAGCAATAAAAATCACACTTCATGTGCAGCTCTCTCTCTCTCTCTCTCTGTGTGTACTTCAAGAACAGTTTCCTGTCTAAAAATCTGTTTTCTGCATTATTAACTTGCTTATTACACACAAGTCTACCATTGTTTACAGTGCTGTCAGCCGCTGTTTTTTTTCCTTTTACTTTCTTCCGAAAAGAAAGCCTCATTTCTGCTGTTCAATAGGCTACTGAGCAAATGTAAACTTTTTAAAATGATGCAAAATTGCAAAACGCTTAGCTGTGTCTCTAATAAAACCTCTGTAACTTTGCTCTGCTTCACTTCAGCAGCGTTTTTGATCTACTGCAGAATATTTTTTATAAAATCTCAGGCCAGGAAAATCGCCTTCATGTTTTTCTGTGTTTTATCCTCAGCTACTTTGACACAAAGGCATCTGCTGTGATGTTTACACCTTTGATAAAGTCTCACAAGTGTCAACTTTCTTTTTATAGATATAAAAATATGGAAATGTACTGATACATGATCTGAATTATAATATTTCTGGCTGTCTGAGGCAAAATTTCCCCGATTCAAATCGAATTTAATCGAATCGTGGATCGAATTGATTCAGGACCTTGTGAATTGGAATCGAATCGATTCTAGAAATCAGTGATGATACCCAGCCCTAGTTACATGTGGCTGTCTTCTTGTTTGATAGAGTGATACCATATGTGCCCTATAGCTGTAAAAAAGGCTAACATTGTTATTGTTTTACAAAAAAAACCCAGCTAAACATGAGAGGTTTTTGGAAAAAGTTTGTGTTCTCCATTCTTTAAGCACCGGTTTGAGCACCGTTTAAGCACCGGCACCGTTTCAAAAGTACCGGTTTGGTACTGGTATCGGATAAAACCTAAACGATACCCATCTCTACTCTTTAGCAGCTGAGCATGCAAATAATAAACAAACTTGGTGAGCACCTCAAAAACTGACACCCTCAGGCTGTGTTTATAGCCGCTAGTGAGGTCAGTAAAGCTTCATATTAACAACAATGAAGTATTTAACAGTTGTCATAAATGTTAACCTAGCTGGTGCACACGTTGGCATTAGCAATTTAGCTGTTAGCAATTACCTGATAGCCACATTAGCCAGCTATTAAGTTAAGGTACCAGCTATGAGCTATGGCTAAAGATAAAATGATAACGTTAATTTGGGAGCTAGGCAGCAATGCTATCAGCCTTGGTCATCTGTAACATTATTGGACAGTGTTAATGTAACAGGTTAACACAATTATTTGTGTCTCCAAAGTGTTATTTGTTTGTAGACTGAAGCTGTGAAAACTCTACCAGCAAAGAGATAGAAACCACCAAAATCACAGGAAATAAACACAGTTGTACCTGAATGCATTTGTACAAGCCACTATTGACCTAATCTTTAACTTTTTACAATTTTTTTTAAGTCTCCTAATCATGCATTCCCCCCTTCCATTCATCAGAATGGTGTTGCACATTTTCCTGTGTATTGGTATTCAGTTTATAAATGGGCTGCATGATAGACAACACCATCTCATTTTAAACTCAAACTGTACACAACTACAATTTCTGCTATCCCACACTCATGGTTTTGACAAACGTACCAAATTTTTTGCTAGCAATGGCTACCATGGGTTAACTTTGATCTGCTCCTCACGCTCACTGCAGATCTTATAAGGAATTACAAACATAAATGAATGCTCCCTTCAATATAAGTGCATTCTGTTATTCAACTTTTGCTTATTAGTGCAGCACACACCCACAGTACAAACTGTGCAAAATTAATGTTACTATGTATCACTCCAAATAATCTAATTTATCTGGATTGGAGTCATAGACCACTGCTTTGGAATCGCTGCAGTGAAATGTTGACTAGAAACAGCTGTCTGTTTGCTGAACACACCCCATTCCTCCTGTCACTTCGGTTGGCCTTACTGAGCAGGCTATTCTTGAAAGGGTGCTGCACCCATCATTCTATAGTGAAGTAAAGCAAATTTAAGTCACAGACTGGCAGCAATCCACTCCCAGAATCTCCAACCAAACAACTTCATATCTATTTAAATATTTCTGCATTGTAAATGAAAGAAAATTGCACACACGCATTGGCACACACACACACACACTTTATACCCGTCCTTTGCTGATTTTCTTTTCATTAGCAGAGTTAGCAGAGCAGAACAAGTACAGTAGGCTCTCACTGACAGGAGCTGCACTAACTGGAGCAACGGCCTGACATTTCCACCATGACAGCACACGATCTACAACTTGACCTACACACTGGACTATTTCCTCTCTACCTCTCTCTCTCACACACATACACACGCGCGCACACACACACACACACACACACACAGTTAGTTACAATAATGAAAAGTGTCAGTTCTGTAAGGCCGGATCACGGGGGTAAGAGGAGCTGACTCCATGAAGCCCAGCAGGGTCCTGGCATGTCTCGAGTGACACAACACACAGCGTCAGGCCAATCACACACAAATAAACAACACTCAGAATATCAAACCTATTTATACAAATTTGTTTAAGAGAATGAGCTAAGCCAGCTCGGAAGAGGAGAGAGAAGCACTGTTTGCTTTGGAAACATGAAACAAGTCCAGGATACACAGCACAGATAATGCAATAAAGAGTCACCTGACAGGGAAGGGTGTGTGCATCAGTCCGGATCCTGCTGAGTGTGTTTGTGCCCTTGCCCAGCTACAGCTGTGACACGTGTGTGAAAACGTGTGTGTTCATGCACGCATGTGGTGGTGTGTATGTAAATCTTTGTATGTATGTGTCTTTGGGGCATCCTGTCACTTTCCTGTCACATGACACCTACAGAAATCATCACTCTGAGCAGGATTCTGTCTGTTCAGAAGGAGCTTCAAACATACGCACACACACTTGTACTCTTATCAGGTCATCTGCCCTCAAGTCAAGTACAATAAGTTAAAAGAAAATGTCCTACATATTTTAACTTAGGTTGTACTTCTGTAGCTTTGAATGTGGCATGGTTGTTGGTCTTGACGGACTGATCTGAGTATTTCAGAAACTGCTGATCTACTGTGATTTTCCCAAACAACATCTCTAGAGTGTACAGAAAAAGGTCTGAAAAAGAGAAAATATCCAGTGAGCTGCAGTTTTCTGGGTGAAAATGCCAGAGGTCAGAGGAGAATGGCCAAACTTGTTAGAGTGAAAAGGAAGCCAACAGTAACCCAAACAAGCAGTTTTTAGAACATGGGATGCAGAAGAGCATATCTGAACATACAACAATTTGAACTTTGAAGTAAAAAGACTACAGCAACAGGAGACCATACTAAGAACTGGAAACTGAGGCTACAATTTGCAGGGGATCACCAAAAGTGGACAAGAGAAGACAGGAAAAGGTTGCCTGAGCTGATGAGTCTGGATTATTGTTGCAACACTCAGTCGGTAGGTTCAGAATTTGGTGTAAACAGCATGAAAGCATGGATCCATCCTGCCTTGTATCTAGAATTCAGTTATTTTCTTGACTCATTTGGTCCCCTTAGTAGGGCTGGGCCATATCATACCATTCACGGTAATACCGGTATAATGTTAGGCAATGATAAGAAAATGAAATATTGCGATGGAATATGGGTAAAACATGCACGCGCAGTGCCTTTGTTTTCATACGGCGACGGAGAATGAGAAGAGCGAAAGCGGATCGTTGTATGAAGAAGATGAACCAGAATTGGTTTGTGAAAATGCTGCAACTTCAGTGGTGTGGAACTGGTTTGGCTTTCGTCCATCAGATACACAACAAAGCACAATTTTTGGTAGAGCATGCAAGAGGGCCGTCATTTTTACCGTGTTTTTTGGAAAATAAGGCACACTTAAAATCCATCCTTTGATTTTCTGAAAAATCCACAGTGCCCCTTATAATCCGGTGCACCTTATGTATGAATTCTGGTTGTGCTTACTGACCTCGAACCGATCTTATGCGGTACACGGCGCTCAAAAGTCTGTCAAAAAATGTTTTAGTACAACTTCCGTAAGCTACGAAGCCGCACCGCTTGATAGATTGTCGGAGCATTACGGCTATCGTAGGCAGGAGCCTCGCGGAGTGATACGTACTGTGCTTCAACATAATATTACTGTACTGTGTGTGTATAACCTCTTTTTAAGTTTTGTGGATATTATACATGGTTATGCTCAAGATATGTCGGCCAATTTCCACTGGAAATGCCTTTTGGTTAAACTGTCAGCAAGGAATTTGCATATTGTTCTCACAGATTTTCAAACATATATCATGATAAATATTTTTGGCCATATTGCCCTGCCCTATCCCTTAGTATCAGATGAGCATCATTTAAACACCATAGCCTACTGTTGTTGACCATGTTTAACCTTTTATGAAAAACACTGTACCAACTTTCATTTTTATAATATGCCATTTCACAGAGCTGAAATCATCTCAAACTAGTTTCTTCAACAAGGAGATGCATTCATTGTACTCAAATGGGTCTCCACAGTCACCAAATCTCAGTCCAATAGAAGGGGAACAGGAGATACCAGTCATGACTGTGCAGCTGACAAATCACCAAATTCAAATTGGACAATCTTTACCACAAATAATAATTCAAGCTGTTCCAAAGACAAAAGAGTCTTCGCTAGTAGAAACAAGATGTCCCTGTGAATCGCTTAATGGGTGTAAAAAAATAAAATAAAATAAAATACACACACACACACACACACACTCAGACAGCGGACAAAAGCGAGACACAGAAGACAGCAGCACCCAAACAACAGTCTCCCTGCAGTAAACTGGAGTGACAGATAAGAAAAGCAGGGAGAAGTCATCATGGCCACAGCTCCAAGGTAGGGGGGTGTGTGTGTGTGTGTGTGTGTGTGTGTGTGTGTGTGTGTGTGTGGATGTGTGGATGTGGGGGAGAAACTCACCATGTGATCTGAAGCCCTACTTTTTAAATGAAAAAACTGCAGAGAATAGAAATATATAAAATATAATAAACTGTCTCCTCAATTAGTTTGTAATGAAGTCTGGACAATTAACCGGCACTAATCAGCCTTTAATAGCTCATTTACCACCATTTAGCTAAAGGTGGACTTACATGTGAACACAAAATGCTGGACGTGTTTTCCACCAAAATCTAATTACACAACTGCTATGACTTCCAGGAATCTTCTCTTTTATTGTGGAAACATTAACATTAACCCCCCCCCCCCCCCCCCCCCAAACAACCGACAACGAAGCTAGTGGTTAATATTTTATGTATGGATGAGGGTGAAGAAAAGGACAACTACTGTCTGAAAGCATTAGAGCCCCACCTCCTGCCGTTTCCAGAAATGTTCCAAATGACATAATAAATGTAGGTAAGTCAATATTAGTTGGTGTGACCTCCTTTGTGCCTTTGAGTGTTCAGAAAAAAGGAAAAGGTTGCTTGGCCTAAATATCCCAAACACCAGCCCCCACCCAGCAGCAAGTGACATTCAACTGCATGGCACTCTGTTCCTTAGTGGAATAATCAATATGGGTGAGATTAAAAATTGCACCACGTAACAGGGCTGCAATAAAGCAGCCCATGTAATGCGAGCCCCGGGCTTAAATAGCAATTACCCCCAACTGCTGTGACACAAAACCACTGAAATAGGACAGAAACGGCAGACAGGAAGCAGCAGGTAAGGCACAGAGGAAGAGAAGAAGTGAGCTGGAACAGAAATAGAGCAGATCAGAACAGAAATGACTTAAAGGGAACAAAGGAGTAAGTTGGGGAAACAACAGGAAGCAAGTTATTACTTTTTGTACTTGACTGAAGAGTCAGGAGATAAATACTGGATCACTATCATTTGCAAACATGCTCTTGTTTATTTTTTTTCAAAAGTGTATTTAGGCAACAACTAGAATGTACATGCTTAAAAATGCTATTCTGCTCTGACATAGTCCTCACTGAACAGTGGAGTCACATGAGAACATCGAACTAAACTTTCTACTGCACTTTTACACAACTAATGGCTCATTAGTGCAGCGGTTTGGATGCAGAAGCAAAGAATCGAAGGTAAAAAAACAAAACAAAACCCCCCCAAAAAAACAGCCGACTACCATTCCAGTGATATTAAACAAGCACTGGACTTGCATACAGTATATTCAATAGAGCATTATTAATAAAATGTTTGTCCATGCACAAAAGCAAAAAGCATTTGAACTGCCACATCTAACAGACTGCACAGAATGAATAGAAGAATATTCAAAGTAATTAAATCATTCAAATCTTTTTTTTAACCTCAGCAGAGATATTTACACAGAAGCTGGGAAACTAAAGAAAAGCACGATGATGTCATAATAAAAACAGTAGCTGTAAGAGAGCAGCAGAGATGGGGGATTGTGGAGATTAAAAAAACAAATGCAAATAGGATTTATCAAACAAAGCACCAGGAGTTTTGTGCTGGTTTGTTGAGGTGATTATTCATCAGAAGCTATGAAACAGTCAGAATAGCATGTTTCTGCAGGAGGAGGGATGCAGCTCATGTGCTTCTGCCTGAATTTAATATTAGAAATGTAAAAACTGCTGCAAGTCGGCATATATGCTGACTTTTCTGACTTTTTATTATTTTTACTGGACTAATGTTCTTCCTTTAACACCTGTTTTTCAACATTTGTTGTATAAAACTAATGTATACAACTAAGTCTGCTCTATACAGACTTGGACCCATCTAAATTCTGTAGATTGTTAATTCGTTATTCCATTTATCTTAATGTTTAAAAACTATTTCTCAAACTCAGCAATAGCCGATATATACAGACGTGAAAATCCTGACAGTCAGCTGCTTCAGCATGCAGAGCGAGCTGTGTCGCTTTAAGAGGGCAATAAAACCTCAAGTGATACCTCGCCCAAACTAGTTCTAATATCTAACACCTGTCCAGCTGTGGGCTTGAAAGAGGCTCAAAAAAGTTGAAAGCAGCCGCTATGGCCAGCGTGGGCACGCACACTGCAGTGCATTTCAGTGGTGACAGACAGGCGATAGATAGGTGCACACTCAAAGACTTAATTATCAGAGGACAAAGACATGTAGAAGACTAAAGATACAAAACTGTTCAATCAGAGATACTGAATGAGCTAATATCCAACTAATAAAATTCCAACAAGCATACGCACACAAATAAATTGACTGAAAGCATAATCTACAATACATACAAGCTTTGTGTATGTTTGTATACAGTCTATAGGTGAGAGTGACAACGAGGTCCATTAATTCATTCCTACACTTTATATTATCACAAAAAAACAAAACAAAGCCTCAGGTCACCAGGAAATGTCCCAGTTCTCCCGACAGGCACTCTGCATGTCTTTGCCACCAGGAATGTCATGTTAGAAAACACTTATGATGAATTTTGCTTAGAAGAAACATTTGCCAATAGCTTTAATGTCTAAATCATATATCTGTGGTTGCATTTAGACTTGTGTACTTCTGTAACATAGCAAATGATTTAAGGTTGACAAAGAGTGAAACAGTACAGCACAGAGTAAGAAGTGAGACTCAGGAAGGTCAATGAAGAGAGAAAAGATATGCTGTTATGTGCAGTGAGTTGGATTCTCAGTGACCAAGAAGTCACGTATTCTTCCCTTCATGGTAAGCTCACAGTACTGCAGTAGCTTTCTCTTTACATCCACTACAGAAAGCAGTCAAATGCATCTGCTGGCATACGTCGTTGCACGGATGGGTGCGTCACTGTTTATGCACATTAAGTACACACGCAAATTTTAAGATTCATCTTACAGCACCCCATTACTGTGCTCAGCCCTCCATCTGGCATGCATATGTGAGCTCCTATCAAGAGACCGAGTGTTTTGACAGAAACTCACACTCAGCTCTAAAACCAGTGTGCTGCTGAGGAAACAAAGTGGGACAGAAAAACAAGTGAGGCAACAAAAACACTTCTTACCTGGGAGAAGAAGGTCACAGCATCACCGCAGGGAGGATGGCAGGAAGCAGGAGAGAAGAATAAAGAGAAAGAGAAACACATGTTAGTAAATGTCAGATGTAAAGAAGCCTTTTTGATTTAACCTGGGAGTGTCTAAGATTTTGAATCTGCAATATTTATTCATGTTTCAAGGAAAAAATGCAGTCACATTTGAGCCAACATGGCTCAAAGATATTTTTATCAACTCACATTCCCACATGGCTATTAATCCCCTAATGCTTTTAATGATGCAAGTACAAGCAAGTCATAAAACAACCGAAACACATTAAACGACCTGCAAAACAGTTACAAGGAAAGCCTGACTTTGCAGAATTACACTTAACAGCTATTGCAAGACAATTTTCTCTTTAACTAACCACCAGAAAAGAAAAGTACGCTAATCAATAAATCAGAACACTCCCATATATTCAAGCAAGAAGGCAAGCTTGAGAAAATCCATCAGTGTTAAAAAACAATGTGTTTGGCCTGCAACCAGCTCACATCTTTAGAGGGAAACACCCGTCATGTTTACGGTCTATTTTCGCCAGTAGGGTGCCATGGCTGAAATGTGCTGCCAAGTGCTGCCCACCCAGCTTAGCCCCACTTACTCACAGCTTCCACTCGATAGGTAATGCTGTTTGCACGGTGATGTAAAGCCAATAAAACCAGTTTTATGGCAGGCAAATCTAAACTAATGTGAAGTACTCACACACCTGTTTTAACAAGGAGAAACTTTAGGATCCTTTCAAGGGGAGAGCGAGAGCAACAGGGAGCAGTAACAGTTGGGTTGTGGGATAGACACAATTCTCCAGAAAGTACCCTAAAACACAAGCAGGAAATGAACACCACCACAAACAAATAAGAGTTCCGATGTAACCATACTGGTTAGAGAGAGGGGAAATCAAGGCAAAGGGCTCGTTTCCTGACTCGAGGCTTTGATGGAAACTCAAGGGTTACAAACTGAATTTTATAAAATGTTGTAAAAAAAACCTTAAAAGTTTGAAAGCAAGGCTTTAAAATGTTCAAAGCCAAGCAGCTTGGGAAGAGGAAACACACTGACTCCAAGCCACAAAATGGAACGGCAATTAAAGGCTCTAATTTGGCAGAGGTTGGCAGGGATGTTTCTAATAGACGAGCTGCACCACAAGCTGGTGAATTCAACAAAGAGCAGCGGCCAACCTAGGCACTTAAAGGCTTGTTTTCTTTTCAGAATGTGATTTACACACAACAGATAGAGTAAAAGTTTAGTTTGCATGTGGGAAATATGCACACGCCGTTTGTAAAGCGTAAAACCGCCCAAAAAACAACAACACACACACTTGGCATCCAGCGTCAAAATCAACATTTGGAGCAGTTAATTGGCTGAACTCTGGAGGCTGCAATCGGAAATCCCCCAGAATAAAACCAAAAAGCTCCAAGTCATCCTCGCTCGCTACAGCTCAACTTGGGCCAAGTTGGCTGTGATGAATCTGATTCCACACAGAGACGCCCAGGCTCATGGCCACGATAACTGAATGTGCCTTCCCATTCTCACGCTGTGTGAGGGATTTTGGAAAAGGTTATTCTATTTAAATGTACATGTTTTTCCTACTTTGGTGAAACCCACAGAAAGGTGCAGCTAGCGCAACAGATTACAGATGCCTCAGCTGTGCAAATCTATATGGATACCAAAACTGATGTTTAACATAATCATGTTGGCCAATAGCCAAATACCAATTTTCCTCCCTTTTTTTGTCTTTTCATTGCAAAAAAGTAAGAAAACGTGATTATATTAAAATGTTTTAAAGTATTTCAGATCTTTATCACCTACAAGTGAAAGCTAAAGTTTTAAAAGGACTTTGCAGCAGCCTGCAGTCCTGGGAAAAGGTGCACTGCATGATTTCTATAACTCATTTGATTCACAAGGTTCCGATTCGATTCAATTCAATTTTAACTCAAACAGTCAGAAATATTATAATTATGATCATTTATCAGTACATATCCATATTTTTATATCTATGTAGGCTATAAAAACAAAGTTGAGACTTGTGAGACTTCATCAGAGGTGTAAGCATCACAGATGCCTTTGTGTCAATGTAACTGAGGATAAAACATGAAGGCAATTTTGCTGTTCTGGCTTTTTAAAGCAGATAACCTTAAAAATATTCTGCAGTTGATCAAAAACAGAAGAAAACCATGAATCAACATATGAACATTACCTGATGCTGCTAAAGTGAAGCAGAGCAAAGTTTCAGAGGTTTTATTAGAGACAGAGATGAGCGTTTCGCAATGTGGCATAATTTGTAAAAGTTTACATTTCTTCAGTATTGAACAGCAGAAATTAGGCTTTCTTGTTGGAGGTCAAAAAACAGTGTCTGAAAGCACTGTACACAATGGTAGACTTCTGCGTAATAAGCAAGCGAATAATGCAGAAAACTACGATTTGAGATGGGAAACTGTTCTTGAAGTACACAGAGAGAGAAAGCTGTGCGGGAAGTGTGATTTTATCGTGGTGGAAGCAAAACAGCAAAAGTAAGAGGGAATTCATGACCAATTATGCTTTGCTCTTCTTTTGCTGCTGGTTCAGTTAATTTTGGTTGGAGAGTGACAAAACCTGCAGCCTCAGAATCTGTGAGATGTTGGCTTTACGCACCCGGCATATCCACATATGTGTCGTCGGGTGAACAAAACAGATATTGCATTATTCAAACTAAAATCGTTTTGAATTGGGAAATCGATTTTTTAAATTCAACTTAATGATTTGACAGCTTGTAGAACCACCTTTAGCAGAAATAAGTTGAGTGATAGTGTTTGTGCTGATATGCTGTGTATGGCCAAACATCTCCATTTTGGTCTTGTCTGTCCAGAGGACATCGTTCCAGAAGTCTTGTGGCTTGTTTAGATATACCTTTGGAAACCTAAGTCATGCTGCTATGATCTTTTTAGACACAAGGCTTTCTTCTGCCAACACTTCCAAACAAGCCATACTTACTGAGTCCTTTTCTACATGTGCTGTCATGATCTTTAACATTTACCATGCTAACTGAGGCCTGTGGGTTCTAGCAGGTAGGTCTTGAGTTCTTTTCTTTTTACCTTACAACACTTCCCAGATTGATGGGCAGCAACACTTGCTTCTCTAAGATCATTGCCAAGTAGGAATGATATTGGCAATGTAAAAAAAACACATACCTGACTGCTCCAAACCAACAAACTGCCAAAACATCTTTTTAGAGATGCTCACACTTACTGATGATCAGTTAATCAAGTGCATTTGATTAGCTGTACCTGGCTGCTACTTATGCACTTAATTCCTTTGGAAGCAGTAAGCATGTACTTTGTGCAGTCCTGTGAGAAACTATTAAAATTGTCTTTGTTCCCATGACTATATGGTAAACATGTAGCTCTGTGCCATATTGGTGGAGCTGTCTTACTTACCAACAGTCAACAACTCAGACCAATGCAGAAATTATTGCCTATACAAGTATGAAGAATAAGGTCACATCTTAAAAATTAGCAAGTATTTCTATTTTACGAACATTGGGTAGGCCAAATATGCTGAAAACTGATTTATAAAACCAAATACAACACTAATAACTAACTAATAAAAGACGGTCTATGGTAATGGGATAATTACTGCTTTAAAATGATTTAAAGTTAGCAGTTGGAAACCTTTAGAACGCCTGCAAAGCAAAAGCAAGAAATTAAGTAACAGATGCATTTTCTTTAGGTTCTTCAAGTTGCGATTTTAAACAACGCACTTGCTTGCTTGCAGGTATACATCAATTCTGAATTGAAACAAATGGTGCTGTTGCTTAAAGCTCTGAATGTTCAAACGCCCCACCAGCACAAGAATCCAGAACATTAAAACAGGATTATAAAAATTAAATTATCTAAATCTAAATAAGTGAATTGCTGCCTTATAATCATACTCTGTATATTTAACATTCAAATCCTAATGACATTGTCCTTGACTACTCATTCAACCAAAAGTAATAACAACTCGCTTGCTGTGGAGCTAGCCAGGAGTGCTTTACTTGCAGCAGATGCCACTTTAAATGCACCTCTACCGTTTCTGACAGTGACAATCTGGAGATCAGATTAGAAGGTGTGCTCTTTATCAGCAAGCAAGCCTTTAAAGAGCTTAGTGAGTGGGCCTGGTCTGCCTCCAACAGCGTGCTGGGTCAGGAAGGCACCCGCTCCACGTCGCCCACTCTCCGCTCTGAGCTAATCCTATTTACTGCAGAGTATTTATGCTGACCCGGAGCCAAATGCCGAGCCAGTGATATGGAAGCACTGGCAGAAGGGAATCAAAACACATAGGATATGTTTCTTTATTCTTGTGATGACAAAAAAGGGCAAAGGATTGAGCAAGGCTGGGTTGGAGAGACATGCTCAAGGCCAGGATTTAGTAGTGTTTTTTTATTTATATTGTGGCAGTCTAAAATATGTGCTCTTGGAATACTGAATGCTGTACATTTAGAGAATGCAAAAACATGAAACAAAATGAAACAGCATTCAAGGTCTGCTGGCTTCACTGCCTGGAGGCACAAATCCTGTTCATTTAGACTCCAATTTTGACTTAAATTTTGCTTTTCCATTCAGCCACCGGCAAATTTAAGACAATAAAATGTGCATATACTGTGAAACTTAACTACACAGTGGATACTTGGAATACTAGACACAATACTCTTTGTGGGTAGACATTTTTGTCCATCTCTATGCCTGCAGTATATCACATGTTACATGAAAGTCTGTGCTAAATGTTCAATTAAAAGAAAAGGAAAACAAAAATTAAACAAAACCAATAATAATCTGACTCTGTTTGCTGTCTAAACATTTAATGGTAAAGTACAAAAAATGTGTTTTTTAGTACAGAAATAGAATTTATTTTTTGGACAAAATCTAAAAAAAATACCAGGACTTTGTTTATAATAGCCAGAGTTAAACTGATTTCATGGCTATGGTTACAACAAACATTTTCACATGAAAGCTAACTGACATGGACATGACATCCTTGTGTCTTGAAAAAACAAAAACTAAATAAATAAAATAAAAATAAACACATTTATTAATTAAAAAAGAAAGTGCACGCGCTGAAATGACCTGACATTACTGAGACTTTCTTATCCTACTGGACAAACCAGCTAGCAAATTAACAAAGGGTGCACTCCAAGCTTCGACAGTGGACATCACAGGAGCAAAAGAGCAATTTTTATTTGTTATTGGCATTGGAGCTTTGTTGTGGACTTGTTTTACCCTCTGATGGGGGATAACCTTGGTTTGCCTTTACTCTTAGCAGATTTACTCAGCGGTAAAGTGACTGTGACACACAAAGAGGTCAGGGATGCACCTTCTCACAACCACGGAACAGTCACATTGGCTGACAGTGGATTGTCACTGCAAGTACATGCGAGTCAATAGCACAGAAGCACAATGTTGGAGAGCTGATATCCCTGACCTAATGGAGATTGGGTCAGGCATGCAGACTCCAAATAGCCATGAAATTATCCTAAAGGATGGCAGAAAGGAGAATGCCCAACAAACATAACAAGAGAAGACAGAGCTAGACAGGGGGATGCTGTAAGGCCAAGACAGAGAGAAATGAAAGGGTGGGAGAGAGAGCGTAAAAGGAGAAAATGATGAAGAAGAGGGGGGAGTGGATCTTGCTGGTTCGCACTGGGAGTCAAAGAGGCCTGAAGCATGCTTTACAAGCTTCAACCACGTCAGATCACATCAGTGTCGCTGCCAGCTTCTTCCCCTGCTTGTGTACTTATGGACCAGCACATACTTGCAACAAAAACAATCGACACAGACCTCTGTGCACACACAAACCTGAAAATGCCTTCATGAGATACTTTTCTTGAATCTTATCCAACAGCCCCTGTGGTCCCATTTCACAGCAACAGCTTAGTGAAGCCACACACAAAGAATCCATGGCCATGTTAAACATGGATATGAAGAGGTAAGCATGTCTGGTGGCTCAATCGTTTCTGTGATGCTGAGAGTGACAGACAGCTCATTCTCTAAGCTCCCTGAGGATTTTGCTACAAATACTCTGTTAACGTCCTCCCATCACTTTCTATGCCTCTTTTTCCTGCTCCCTACATCACGTGTGACCCAGTTCAACCCTCTTTTCATTTTTTTCTGTCTTTCTCTAATAACAAGGGCTAAACTTTCCTGAGGAGGAACACAGTGGGGGAGCTGCAGCCTCCACTGCCTGCATGCTCATAGATGTCTACAGCAGAATACAGCTATAGTTCTCTGTAAGATAATTCCATGTATTGAGCTGACAAAATGCTGTCAGATATCCATCAGCTGAGTCCAGCAATACATTGTTAAATGTATATCATTTTATTAAAAATATGTGCAACTTACAGCACTGGCCAAAAGTCCTGAACCACTTTTTATTTCTTTAAGTTTTCAAAGGAAAATGGGAAATAGATGTGGTGCAAACAATATTTTATAACTGTCAAACTGTTACCTCTGGCAACAACAGGTTCTTTGCCAAGATGTCTGTGCCATCCCTTGAGTTACACACCTTTTTTATGCTTAAATGATTCACAGATCAGTATTAAGTGTCTTAAGAAAACAAACAAGAAAAAAAAACATTCCTCTGAAAATGCTCAGGTACAAGGACGAGACTGAAAATGAGTGATCTATCCATCTATCAAGGGACTATGTAATAATTGGTGGCATTAACTTTGTTAGTACAAATTATAAAGCATGGAAAAGGGCAGGTTTAAATGGGCCTTTAAAAGATTAAAAAAAAAAAAAACATTAGCCTGCAGTCATATTAAATAAAATACAACTCTCTGTTACAAATTTTCAAAAGTTGTTTGAAGCAGCATTTTCATGGTCTGGTTTATTCACTGAAATGCATTTTATCCAATCTAGGAAGTGTGACATCCTCATTCTTAAATACACCGAGTTGCTAGAATATAACTATCCTAGTAATCATATGCTCTTCGCATTAATGGATATTGTTTAGGAGAAACAAATGCTATATGTTAATATGAACATTTTTCTGATAATTAGGCAGCACGAGTGTTCTTATGGACTTCATATTTATGCAGTTGTAGAGTGAAATGTTAACAAAATATACAAAGGACTCATGAGGTCAAATTAGCTTGATTAGAAATATTATGGATTGTATGTTGCTACCAAACAGCTTCAGCTCTATACATATTCATTTTGTGTTTTTGCTGTGTAACACCATGGCAGTATGACTACACAGTCGAGCTAGATATACTTTTTAGTATTCAGTGCATACAAGTTTAATTCCCTATCTCCGACCAGCCGCAGTGAGGCAAAACTTTTGATGAGCACCACAGTTTAGATGAAACACTAAGAGATTCTCACTGTCAAACGCCTCTCTGCGGTCTGGGACCATCCACTGGTAGTCACCCTGGGGCAGCTCTTCAGAAACTGTTCAGCTGGCAATCCGTTGGCAGAAGCGTGCCGTGATTTTAAATGATGTCTGAGAGGAGCTTCTCGCTTCTGTGCAGCCTGAATGAATTTATTTGGACAATAGCATTTCCCTATCTCAGTACTAAGCTGCATTACATGGGGCACTAATAGATTGGCTCATCCACTAGAGGCAAAGCAGGGGATGCGCTCTCTCTCTCTCACACTCATTTCTCTAGTTGAGCAGCACTGGCAGCCATAATTGGGTTCACTGGAGAAGAGAAAATATTCCTAAAGGGCTTGATGGCAGAGGTGAGCCCACTGTAGATTTTCCTAATAGATGACTCAACATCTTTAGTTGTCAAGATCAGAAAAATTAATATATCATTGTAAGTGAAAAGGCTGATCTTTCAGTAAAAGGAGTAGCTGTATCCTTATGACTACAATAAATATACAGTGGAATCATCTTGTCAAATAATTCCTTCATGGAATTCCAACCTGGAAAGTGTGGGCTTAGAAAAGCCACAATGAGTTCATTTTGGTCTTTTGTGTCAACTCCACGCCTGTAACAACTGGCTCCATTTCCAGGGCACTTCTCTGCCTTTGCATGCTGGGACCGGGTCCAGCTCTATGACCTTTAAATGAAGTTAAGCACGTGGAGAAATCTGAAGAATGGGTGTCAGATTCAGCTAAAGCTTTCCAAGTAATTATTCTTTTAACTGGTTAAACAACCAAGGCAGCTCAAGAGAAACCACACTTGTGCTTCTGTGAGGCTCCACTGAAACAGCGCGGTTATGAGAGTTATTACTTACACGGCCCTAGGGGCGACAGGATCCTATCAAAGGAAATAAAAAGTGACAGGAGATAATCTCAGTTTACCCCGGTGTCAATGGGAAAAGCCACAGCAAGTATATATTGGACCATAAAATCGGTGTGCTTTCATTGAGTTTTTGCTTAGCCATTGGTCCCTACTAACTCAAGAAAACCCTAGGATATTGATGCCAGCCTGCAAAAGAGTCATCTCTTTCTTATTGTCCTAAAGCCGAGTCAAGGTGACATCGCCATGACCCGTAATCCTGCTGTGCTCTGGACTTTATATAGCCTCAGAGATACAGAAAGAGACTGAATTAGGGCTTTCATTTTATCCTTTCAAACTCTGTCACCTCTAGCAATTGGTCTCTGGGGCTTTTTTTGTGGGAGAGAAGATTGGTCAACATAAATCATCTTTCCAATTACAGCTGACATTGGATACAGGCATTTAACAAGTATACACACAGAACAATCCAATAGAGAAAACAGCATGAGACACTTGCTGTATTTTGTAATTGAGGTGACTAGATAAACCACAAATCAATGGAGACTTTAGCCAGCGTTACCAGATTTTTAAGGGTGACGACAATTCTCCACCAGCCCTTTACAACTGCGGCGTAAAGAACTAAGTTAACCCCATGCTTCAGCAGCTTGTAGAACCCTAATTTTCAGCAATAAATAATTGTCTTCTACATGACTTTATCAGTCTTTTGCATTGTTGTGGAGGAATTTTAGCCCACTTCTCTTCATATCACTTCAGTTCATTGATGCAAAAAACTCATTCACTATGCACAGCTCTTTTAAGATCCTGAGTTCTGTGCAACACCTTGATTCTTTTCCTTCTCAGTCACTCTGCTGACGTGCTCTAGATCATTCTCTTGTTGCATGACCCGATTTCAGCCAAGCTTTAGCTGTCGAACAGGTGGGCTCACACTAGATTATTTTGGTATACAGGTAAGTTCATGGCTGGAAGGTGCTTAGGTCCTGTGGATTCAAAACAAACCCAAATGATCACCCCTCTGTCACCCTGATGTCAGTTGGCATCAGACGTTTGTGCTGATATGCTACATTTGGTTTTCACCAGACGTAGACATTTTAGCAGTTGCTGAGTCTCATTGCCAGATATCGCCATAGTCTCTCCTATCCAAAGGACATCATTCCAGACACACTGCTATGTTATTTTTAGAGAAAAGAGGCATTTTCCTCATTTCCAATTGAGTCATACTTGGTCAGTCTTTTTCTAATTGTGCTGTCATGAACTTCAACATTCAACGTGCTAACAGAGGCCTATGGAGTCTAAGACGTAGTTTATTTTTTCTAGTTTCTCTGAGCATTATGAGTAATGTCATATTTTTTATTTCACCTGAGGTTGTGTTTACATACAGTAATCTTAAGACCTGTTAAAGACCAGATAGGTTTTATTACGACCTGCAAATCCTTAGAATTAAAAAAAGGTGTACTTCCTTTTTATGACTGTAGCTGCAGGCAGTCATAATAAAAAGGTCAAACAGTTTAGCAAGCACAGTCGCCATGGTACCCTTTGTCTTCAGTGTTCCGTGTTTGACTTTGACAGCTCAAAGTGTAGAGAGGTGCGACTTCAGTTTTCACACTAAAAAGTCCATCACATTACTTTTCTATGGCAAACAAATTGCATTTCTCATAGAGTAGACTGAACTGTCCTCGATCCACGAGTGCAGGATTAACAACAGGACCATGTGTTACAAATGTTGCAAAAGGGCAAAGTAGTGTCAACCCTCCCTGCTTGAGCTGCTAGAGTGGGCAACATATGGACATCCCCACTTAAGCAGGTTTTATACTTTGTTTCTGCGAGTTTGCTATAGTCTGCTTGGGTTCCTGTAACAAATTTCATCATCGAACAGTGAGCACAAGGTTCCACAGGGACATCCACATGCCTACCTGTTTATTGTGACTGTGCATAGTCCTCCTCAGAAAATTTACATTACAATGCACCAACTATACATGTGCCCAGACAGCAGTCTTTCAAAGAAGAAAAAGAGGAATGACTATTTAGCCATCAGGTCTCCAGCTGTCCGTGTCTGTATAACTAATCTGTATAGCCAATCACTTCTGACAGTTTTTCAATTGGCAAAACCTCTAAAATAATTCTGTTTCACTTGCTCATCCCTCTTTAAAAGGACAGTATTTAACTCAATGATAAGCTTTTAGACATATGCCATCCCTAATTCGTAAATAGCTACACAAATGTATGTTTTTGTGTCCACAAAGCATAATCTTACCTTCTGGCAGAATCTAGCGTATATGCTCTCTTATACTACACTGTGTCATTGTGTCAGTGGACTGTGAGTACTATAGTGCATGTGGTGCATTTGAGTAAATGGAAAAACAACATGGTATAAATACCAAGTGATTCTGACTGTAGCTATAGCCTCCTTCAGGAATTTTTGAAAGGAAATCTGAGTGGTGGAACATCACGAGAAGAAGGCGCAGACTAAAAGAGCAAATTACAAATCATCAACAGAAAATAAAGGTTAAATTTATATACATCCATAGCTAAGTAGGCTCAGAACTCACAAGGCAGTTTTTACATCATATGCAGGTATATAGCTCACTCAGGAGCTTGTCCCAGACTGCTGTTGGCACTGTCCCAGTGATTCCTCCGCTTAGCTGGCACAGCTCCACTGGGCTAAACAGCCACTAAGAGCTGTGCAGTAGACGGCGAGAGCTGACAAAGACGGATGCAAACCAGAGGAGGCTAACTAAATGCTTTCCAAAGCTTCCATAGCTGCCTTTAATCCATTCTATCCTCAAGAGAGGATCATTTGTTGGAAAGGAACCCAACTTGGCGCCTTCTGTATGCTTTAAATGCTCAGAGGGCTTTATAAGCTGACTGAGGTCAGAGCTAACCACTGTGTATAGTAGAGGAAGCTCCCAACTTCATTGAGTGATTTATCTGTAGTCATTGCAGGAAACTCTCAATGGATATGGGCGGCTCATCCCTTCCAAATGCAGCTCAGGTTCATGCATTTAACCTTGTGTTGTCAGTTGGACAGTGTATATTTCATTTGGCAGACAAGCAAGACTGCTTCAAATCATTTAAATTTACTTTTTGACTAGAAGATAAGACTGTAGTTAAAGGTTATATTGCACCGGCTGGAAAAATAGTGCGTAATGTATAATGTTTTTCCTTTAAAAATGTTCTCATTGGTCTATCATTACCATCCCTATGACTCCAAACCTGATATTCAGTTTAACTGGTATTTCTGAATTAAAACAGTCAGGAAAATTAAATTAGACTCACTCAATTTGAAAACAAGCCAATCAAACCCAAGGGCCTCTTGATAAAGATATCACAGTGTTACCATGTCAGGAAAAATTACTTGCTCACAAAAGCTGAGAGGCGCCAAATCACATTTAATCAGCATGCTTCTCCTCGCTCTGAGATCTCTATATTCAACTGGGTCTCGGAGAATGACTTATATGATGTAGTTAATCTGTATGGATTGCAGTCACACTGAAGTTGACATATTCTGTCTGTGTGAGGCCCTGAAGGTATGAGCA
The DNA here is from genome assembly GCF_963576455.1 of Neolamprologus multifasciatus. Classification (NCBI taxonomy): domain Eukaryota; kingdom Metazoa; phylum Chordata; class Actinopteri; order Cichliformes; family Cichlidae; genus Neolamprologus; species Neolamprologus multifasciatus. The sequence continues at coordinate 7,188,360 of NC_140439.1, read as the reverse complement.
TGTGGTGACGGTGTTGGTCAACAACTTCGGACAGTTTATGAGTCATCTGCTTATCTTTCTAACGGTCCACTTCCACCAGGCCTACCCTCAAAAAGAGAGTTTATGATCCATTCTCTTTCTCTAAAAATTCTCTTCCTGTATGGAAATCTTCAAATCAAATTTGAAGATCTATCTACTTTCAAAGGCTTTCAGATTTCTTTGAAACCACGTTTATTCCATCTTCTCTATTTTGATCGTTTATCTTATTGCATGACATATACATGTGTATATGTATACATGTATTCACATCCACGTCTGTACGTGTGTGTGTTTACGTATATGCATGTATATGTATGTGCATATACATGCCTGTACGTGTAGATTTATACTTGTATAGACATGGATGTTTTGTGATCTTTTTTACCTCATTTATCTTAATTCTTTCTTTTATTTGATTACATTGTCCTTCTGTTCAGCACATTGGTTGACACTTGATGTCTTTTAAACATGCTATACAAATAAAGCTGACTTGACTTGACACTGTCATTTCCTTGAAACCATCTATATTCTTGTCTTTTCCAATTTGCCCTTTGTCATTTCGTTCGTTCTTTCTAGTGTCTGGGAGACTTCATCGTACTCTCTGTGGACCTTGTGCTGATTGGTTTTGGGTAGGAGGGCCATTGTAGCCGCAGGCTGATTGAATCTTTCCTTGGAGAGAATTCTGGATGTGAACATGGGAACAATTGAGCTAAAAAGTCAGTCATTGTGAAATTGCACAATTTTCTTTCGTACGTTCCCAATCTTGAATGAACAACTTCTATCTTATGGAGACAATGACTGAACACTTACAGTGCAGAGGAAGCAAATTCTCATCATATTTGATTTACCTCCTTTCTTACAAAAAGCACATATAAGTTTATTGCATGTAGAAATGTGAAGAACCCAAAAACAAAGGCTCCAGTTGTTTGGTTAGAAGAAGACTGAGGTTGGCTTATCTGAACAGAGTAATGATATTAGACACGATTAAGAGTTGAGCTCTGATAAAGAAACTACTGAGTTCTCTGGTGTTGACCTTGAACATTTAGCAGAAAATAATCAGTGAATAACTTCCTGCTGAAGGAGCAGAGCAGTCCCACACCAGCTTCCAGAGTATTGGCTGAAATAGTGGCAGCAGAACTGATCATCTATGCTGAAAATTCTGTCTCTCAGTCATTAGGAGGAATCTGTGCCAATAGTGAACTAATTACTGTAAATTCGGGAGTGACATGTTTCTATTAAGCTTATCTTCAAACCACCAGCACATTGGCTAAAAAATCCACTGTGTGTAATGCAGATTATTCTAATTTGACTTGCCCATCATACTAACAGACAGCTCTCTCTGCATTTTGAGCTTCATCTCCAAATAGTGGAGCCACTTGTTTGCTGGTGACTGACTGAAAAAAAATGGCAGTGGAGTAAGGGGGACGAGTCTCCTCAGAATCACTCCTGTCAAAAACACAAAAATATGCTCCTATCCGGTAACCCTTGAAAAATATCACACCAGCAAAACAAAGCTGACACGCAGAGCTGCTTCTACCATCCAGATCAACAGCACTGCTGAACGCTAGCTCAATAGAAGGCCAGTGTCCATGAATTGTGCAAACATTGCTGAAGAAGGCGTTGGCTTCCTGTGATATGGAGATCAAGATTCATAATGCAAACGTGCACACACATGCCGAGGGAGGCCTTCAACATACATCCCTGTTCGTAGCCTTTGTCTGCTGTTTCCATGGCAACATGCCGCCTCTCTCTGTGGTGCATCGATGAAATGGGCTGAAAAGCATAGAAAATAGCAGGGAGAGCTATTTCTGCTCATTAAGCACTCAGTGTGGCAACAACAAAGTGAAGCTGTTCGCGGTCTTAATATCCTTTCACACATGGACTTTCTCGAAGACTGAACATGAACTTAGTCTGATCACAGTAGTGACTGACAGCAGCAAGAACCTAAAAAATCCACTGATTTCATAATTTAATGAAAACAGACACCAAATAAGCAATGATCTAAGACAGGGGGAGTAAGTCATCAGCTTTCCTAGCTACACTTTCCACTGTACCCATATTTTTCCATGTTAACTGTGGCTATATTTCTAAATATACAGGGAAGAAGCCTTAATGAGGTAAGGTGGGAAATAAAAACGTGTTTTACCATGAATAGTGGAAGCCATAAAAGTTCCCTTGCTGAGGTAATTAGGCTTCTTTATAATGTAAAACAGTATCTCTGCTGAAGACATTTATGGAGAATAAAATACTCAACATGACTGTAATAAGTACAAGAAGCCCCTTATAATAATGCATCTACAAAAATCTCTGTAGTTGTTTACAGGGTCACCTTTGCACAAATCAACTACAGCACTAAATATGTTTATCACAGTTCTGCACACACTTAGCAAGACCATACACAAAAAAAATACCAATCTTAAAAGCAAAAAAAAATAATTCAAAATAAACACAAACACAAGCCAAACATCCAAGTGTGAGAACGGAAAGCTTTTCTCTTTAACCCCTAACAGCACAGACTAGGCACAGAGTTTGCACTATATTATTAAGTTTTATTCCCTTTATGAGCAGCCAAATCAGCTTAAAACATTCACACAGTGGGACAGGCACATGCCGGCGAGAGGGAAAAGGAGTGGCTGTCGTGTTTTTATTAGCCCCCGAGTGACGCACGGGCTGCTCATGTTGTGGTCGGAGGTGCTGCAGTGATTGCCAGAGTGATGGGTGTTCAGGGACCACCAAGGATCCCTGAGTGGGGTCCTCAGCAAAATTAAGCATAATATTGTTTCACTATAATATTACTTGAATGTGTTCTGAGTAAAGAGAGAAACCAAAGAATAAAATGCAACCGTTCAAAAACTAAAATTGAATTCACATATGAGAAGGGAGACAGGATATTTAAACTTCTTACTATAAAGCAGCATTCATGTGAAGCTCTAGGGCATAATTATTTCCTGAGAAGTCTGGGTACCCTGCACATCTACTCATTTTTGTGTCAATAATTTCACAAAGGAGTGAAACATCTCGTTTCCCTTTTTGTAAATGGTAAAATAGTCTCTTCCAGTACTCACAAAATTATACAAATTATACAACTACAAAGTAAACATGGTGTTAAAAAAGAAGGCCACTGAACTGAAAATTGAAGAAAAAATACTTTAGACTTGTAGCTTACTGTTTGTTTGAATTGAATTATAATCCATTTGAATAGCATCTTTTGTCCCGCACCACTGTTTGCACTACACACTTTTCTGTTACAATTATTAAGTCAAATATTAAGTTGGACATCATTTTAAGTGTTGACATTCAGAGATTTCCCCTCACATTTTACAAAGCTGCTTGCAAAATACCAAAACATATACAAGTGCTTGCACAAGGTGAGTGACAGTCCCCACAACCAGTGAGCTCAATTTACTGTCAATTGTGACCCTTAAGTCAAACCACACTGTTGAAGACACTCTGGGGATGACTTCCATCTCATCTACTGTGATGTTTGATGTCAAAAGCTGACCACAGCACCAGCACCGTTTACCATGCACAGAAATTATCTGCAAAAAGCAACAAGCTGCTCCATGATGGTTATCACTCAGTCATAGACAATTTAATTTTATGAAAGTCAATTACTACTTTATTCAAGTTTTGTTTTATTCATCATGCACCAGGGAGCTGTTTGACTACAGCTGGCACTGTACATGTGAGTCTGATTGGTGCCGGGGGAACTCTGAGGCAAAGAAGAAGACAGTTCTGGCAACACGCCATGGCACCACACAACTCACATAACACACACACACACACACACACACACGCATAAAAGTCTATACATGGTCCAAAGGAGCAGACGTGGTGATTTATTCCTATTAAACCTATGACGTAAAATAAGAGTCTTAATTTCCATGCAAAATGTCCCCAAAACCTCTAATGGAAGGCTGTGAGGTGGGAGGGATGGAAGCCACATAAAGGAAATCAACCAGCATCACAACTTTGGTTCCACTTGGGCTAGTTTCCATTTGAACCATATAGCTAAACATCTGGCAAGCAACACCCTCATCCTGGGTTGCCTCCGCCTCCTCTAGTTCGCCAGTTCCCCTCTCCACTGAACACCAACGGCATCACTTCCAGAGAGCTGCGTGACTTTCTACTCTAACATGACCTGCTTACTAGATTTTGCTTCTTAGAGAGAGTTTTAACCCAGTTCTACTATTAGTAGGTTTTGATCAGCGTGGGTTCTTTCAGGCCTGCTCACGAGGCTCTTTCAGATTTTTATGGACGAACTCAATCCATATCTTCAGAGAACGCCCTGACATGGAAGGGAAAAGTGTCACTTCCGTCTCTGGCTCAAAGTTTCAGATGTGTTCCAAATGCTACAGTAGTCAAACCATAAGAGATTTTCAAAAACTCTGAGCTCTGCTGAGCATTCACCACGCACACCACACTTCATAAAGTGTTTTCATAGAAAATTACTTAGCAGATTTTTTCTTTCTTTGACATTAACATGTCAATTTTAATGACATGACAACAATAAGTCATGTCTAGAATTTTGTAAAACAGCTTAGCAAATCTCCAAAATGCTTCTTTTGTCAAAGTTTACATTTTCACAGACTGGTTTTCTGTCATTTTCTCAAACAGGAATGTACAGCGCTCTGATTATAACAAGAAACTAATGTAGTGATCCCAGCTTTACATCATTAACTGGAGCTTTCAATCCATACAGTCCATCATGTATTTTTCCTCAATATGTTACATGAAAAACAATATTTAGACACTCTGGTGTTCTGCAGAGAGTACTGCTGTTAACATTTAGCTTTAATTGAGTTCATCATTCTGTCAGTTTGAGGAGGTCCGCTGCTTACATAACCAGCTACAGAAGACAGAGTAGCAATTCTTCCAGGGACCAGGGCCACGGTCTCTGCAAAGCCCCAGAATGGGCATTCTTTCCCGGACTGGCAGTGCTTAGCAGCTCCTGCCAGGAAAGCTTCACTCGTGGATAACAAAGTGTATAAATAGACTAGTGGGTAATGAGGCATCAGGGGTAAGAGGCAACAGAGAGACGAGACAGGCATGGCAAGAAGACATCGGGTGTCATGTATAAAGTCAAGCTGAATAAACCGAGCCCTGCATTATTGTTCTGAAACAAAACAAAACAAACAAATAATAATCAAATCAAACAAAGTAAATACAGGGAACCATGTCTTTTTAAAAGTCCTACCCATAAAGGCTAGGGCAGTGCTTTTCTTGGCTGCTGCCACACTGCTAACAGCTCTGAAGTGAATGACTGACTTATTTGGTTGTTCTGCTACCAGCCCCAGAGTCCAACCAAAGCAATCGGCCAACGTGAGGAGCAGAGTATCGCAGTGAGAGAGGCTAAATGCAAATCAATTGTAACAGTGAGAAAATGGGAAAAAAAAGAGAGACAGTTAATGAAACTTAATTTTATTACCTGTTCACTTAAAAAGAAGCCCAGCAGAAGGGTGTGTGAGAGACAACAGGCTGCTGGGTAAACAGAGTGGACCTCCAGGGTCTGAGGGACCACCAGCAAAGCACACAAAACACACACAAGTGCACACAGTTGAAAGACCAGTGCTGAAAGGAAGGGTTAAAATGACAAAGAAAAATTTGACCTTTTTTAGGGGGTGAACGACACACACGTAGGACAAATTTGTCTTCATCAGTAAAACACTCCATACACACTCTGACTAGCTAGTGTTCTCTCCTCTCACAACAAGTACACAAACACATGTGGACATTTCAGGGATTTATTTTAATGTTCTGAAAGCTGTTACTGCAGAAAGATGGCACAAGGCTCTTAGGCGTCCTTCACTAAACTTGCCTTTGCATTAGCAACACGCCAACATTTGAAGTGTCCCACACCGAGATAAAAGACAGAGTTGTTATTAGAGACTGCAGTAGTTACACTCCCACGCGCCACATCTGCGTATATCCGTCGCAAGGAAAACGCCTTTAAGCCCAAAGAGCGGCGACTGCCCCTCCAGTGTCATCTACAGGGACAACAGAATATTGAACTGGTTCATGGGAGACGAGCCTGCTGATGTACGCTGACACATCATCAGTAGCTTTTTTTTAATTATCATTATTGGCAAAGACATTATCAGTCATTCTTACCAATCTGCTTTGTGTCCATCTGATTAATGGAGGTATTAGAAAGCATTTTGGCTACCTCATCGGGGAAGATGACAGGACAGACTGAAAACCAAATCAGTGAGCTTTAAAGCTCAGCAGACTGAAGACTGATCATTCGCTGTATGTTTGTGATTCTCCTTATATGACCATGCTGACTGGTGAATATCTAGTTTTTTTTAAAATATATAAAAATAACAACAGAACTAAAGTGAAGTACAACTCAAAACTATCAGTCAGCCTGCTGATACTAATCCTCACCATGAAACGTGTGTTGTCACATAAAAACTCAGTTCTTTAATGCCTGATTTGCTTATATGACTATATTTGCGACATGTTCCTGGTGCTTTGTGCAGAATTTCGCATTGGATAAAGTTTGTCGGCCTTACAATAAATGGCAGACAGAACGCAGCCTTATCAGCTGGGACTGGGTGGAGATAGCGCTAAGCCACTTAATGGCAATTACAGGGATGGTTACACACATGTTTACACACTCCCTCTGTCGTTCCTTTGCTCTCTCTCACTACTTTAGAACCATCTTGAACTCCAGCGGACCTCGGCCAGCATCTGAACACAAATGTTTTGAACATGAAGGTGGCCAGTAAGAGCTTAAGAGGTTTTCCCCTGATAGACACGTTGGTTGAGATTAAGCTGATTCAGCTAGTGTGTGTGGTGCCATTAAGGACAAACATACACAGAGAAACGTGCAAACACACAATCACCTCAATCTCTTTATCGCTGCCTTACCCTATTTGGACACCTAACTGCTCTCAGTGATGGCCGGGATTAACCGTGGGCCCTTGGCTTCTAATCTAAACCATGTGATGTCCTCACGTGCAGTTTGCTTCAGTCTAATTATACCTGTTTCTTGAATTCTGATGATGTAAACTGGAGCTCAGCAGGGTCTAACTTCTAAGGATTTACATGATTTAAGCCCAAAAAGAAGGCGGTGGGCATAAAGAAATAAAAATCTGACATTACAAATAACCAGCTTTGTAAATTGGTGTAATTATGTTGCATTCTTACTAGATTTCTTTTTTTTTTTGGATTTTGAAATGAATAACATCGAATTCTTAAAATGTATAATATGATCATTTTTCACTAAGACGAGGGTGGTCGCTGTCATTTTAGTGCCTTCTAAAAACCCAGGGAAGAACGCAGAGACCCCTAGTGGGCGAATGAAAAAAATACACATCATTCAAACAAAGGTTAGACATCCTGAAAATAAACACTTATAAGTTTTAAAATTGTTAAAATTTATCTAATTAATTAAAGTAATTCTACCATAATTCCAGAAGTCTGGAAATTAAAACTGCAGTTTAATAAAGAAATCCACAGTACATAAAAATGTGACTGTGGTTTTGAAACACCCAGAAGAAGCAAACTCCTGTGTGAACACACTGTCTCGTGAGAAAATAAAGTGTCTGTGAACATGACACGAGTTCCTTTTTACTTGACTTCTGCCGGTTTGACTCCGAGTGTAGCCACTTAGCTGAAGTCCAAAGAAAACCTCCCCTGCAGAGAGTCAATATTGATGTCCACTCCAAACAGTGTCTATTGCACTGTGGTTGTAAAGCTTTGAAATATTAAGGCCCGTCTCTATCATCCGACCCGGGCCATTCAAACAACCAGCAGACTCTAAAACAACACAGTATGTGTGAAAAATGGAGACTGGCCCAGCTAAGATCAAACCTCACAAGTCGACCTATTTCTGATCTGGATTCAACCTCTTTTCCTCAACCGTCATTACTACAACACAGCAAGCTTATCAAACATTTTCCTTTCAAGTTTTAGGGAAAGGGAAACAAGAACAAAAAAGGGATTTTCTTTTTTTGTTATTTATTGAGAGATAAAGATACAAGTGCATAAACTGTTAGAGGGAATACTGAGTGACAGTTTTAGCTATTAATTTCAGTCTTATATCATAATATTGAGACAGATCTAGCCCAGGGTGACACTTTAATTCAATTAACTCTCATCTCTGCAGTAACGGATTCTTTTTCCCTGGGAAACGCCCTGAAATGTCTCTGCACTTCCCTTGATGGGATAAAAAAAACTGCCTTACAGGGAAATAATAGAGTGGAATAGCCTCATTTGCATAAAATTCCCCTTAATTAAGACATTTAATGTGTTCCTCTGCTACAGACACCCATACAGACACAGAAGCAGTACACACAGATTCATATTCTTCCTTGAATGCGGGCCCATAACACGATTAAAGCCCGCCTGAAGAGATCCGTGCACAGTGTGATTTCACACTCATTGTTTTTGCAGACAAAACGGATTAACCGGCACTGACACGGGGTCCTCTCTGCCCCATTCACAGCAGAAAGAGCTCAAAATCCAACAGCCTGCCCTCTCACGTCCACAGAAAAAAATGGATATTGAACCCTTATGATGTGAAACCACACCAAAAACCATACTAATAACTAACTCTGCTCACTCACAATCATTTTCATCTCTTCCACCTGCAGTTCTGCCTCCTGTCTCTTTAACCCCAAAATACCTAAACCACTTAAGGCCTATTTCAAAGAAAATAGTAGATATACATCAATTTTCCTTCTTTTTAAAGAAGTTTGGACACAGGTGCATTCCCGACTTTTAACAACACTCGGAAAGTACTTGGAAATTGCTCAGTTTCTTTATCTTGCTTGATGAAGGAGCTGCTAAAAACAGTTTGATTCCTCCTCATGTGTTGTATTTTTGATTTATGATGCATCAGATCTTTTGCTTGATGACAGGTGCGGACTACAGCGACAGTTTAGCACCTGGACTCTAAAAAAAAGCTGGTGTAACATGTGCAGAATGTGGTTAGGCTGAAATTTGTGTTGCTGAAATGGCCAAGGCTGTTCCTAAAAACCACACCGTCTGCATAGAGACATTTGACACACTCTCAGCATTAATGGTGCCTTCACAGATGTGCAAACTACCCATTCCACTTGTCATTTACTCCCATATCTGCACAAATTCTGGTTTTTAATGGTACGCTCATAATCATCCGAAAGGTCTGTCTGCTCTTAAACCCAGAAGACACTGTACCCATGTTTGGCGAAGGTGTGGTCCCTGGCTCAGCTGCAGGGGAGGAGTGGTGCAATGAGCTCAATGGGGCAGTGCTGAGGAGGCAGGTGAGAACACTCAGCTGGTGGCGTTTGGACTGATGACGGTCTTTTTCCCCTTTTAGTCAGGCGGGAGACGAGAGGGGAAGGATGGAAAGCTGAAACCAGCGCTGACCAGACTGTGGGTCGTTGTATAAAAACCAAAATAAACTTGACATCTGTGAGCACAGCCATTGTGTGTGTGGAGTGCATTCTACACCACGATTCCTAAACAGAATTTCAAATTCGGATTTGTCACACCAGAAAACAGAGTTTTACCCAGTGTCAGTCCCTACCCACCAAGTTTCAGAGTCAGTGACTTGATTACTTGTGAGTAAGAGTAAGTAACATTTTAATATTTTGAAGGAATTGAATTCAAAATGAGAGGCTCTAGTGATGTTATGACTGTACTTTGTTTTTACATAACATCATACCTAGACTTCATAAACAAAACAATTAATCGCAAACAATTATTTTTAAGTCAGAAAAAAAATATCACAGGTTTCTGACCTGTAACAAAACAAAGCTAATATACTAACAGAACCCATTCATTCTGGGATCATGAACACCAAAACACTATAATTTATTTTTCTGCTGACTTAATAAAAGGCCACTTTGGCAGTTTTTGCCAAACTGCCTCATATTACATTCAATCTTTTACCTGTCTGAGTCGAGCTTTACTTCATATTTCACCTAGTCAGGCAAACTACTTAAACATGATCAAACATAGAAAACAAACACATTTTAATGTCATAAATGTAGTATTTGTAGTATTATTAGGTATTATTTTCCAATTTCCTCAATACATCCAAGTACAATGTTTTTAATCTCCTATAAGGGTGACAATACAGGTGACTCCACATAATACTTTTGTCTTGCAGCAAATATCTGTGCTTAGTGAAAAGCACCACTAGGTGGGAGCAAATAGACTGATAATGAACCAGCTACTCAGTAAACCACTGCATGGGCTGAAATGTGTGTTGAATGAAACCTGTTTTTTCTTAAATCTGTATATAAAATAAACACTTCAATCACAAGTAACACCAAGTGATGTTAAAACAAACAGCAGCTTGAATGCTAATTTGGTTCAAAATGAAACAAAGTATCAAGGACAGATGCTTTTGCCATTTCTCCTCACAGCATGACCAGAATGAAATACGTCACATGGAGTAAATGCTCATAGTAAAAAGGGATAAATAATGTAGCGAGCGAGGAGGAGGGTCTCTAAATCCACACCCATCCCCAAGACATCAGCATCTCTGCTTCAGCAGCAGAGCAGACAGAAGGAGCAGTAGGCACTTGAAACACACACAATCATGCATGCACACACACAGACCCCCGCACAGTGTGAAGTGTCCTTTTCTGTGTAGTGGAGTGGAGTGGCATAGAGGGAGGTCACTCGACATAAATGGAGATAACGTCGCATGGTCCATTAGGAGGTCTGTGGGAAACAACAAATGAAAAGGGCTACCAGAGGAGTGTTGCTCAAGCAGCCCATTACCTCATTCTAAAACACAAACACACACACACACACACACACACACACACACACACACTCAATCCTAACATAACCCCCACTGCATCTCATGTCCATGTTCACAGATAGACAGGTCTTCCTTTGCAGGACGGAGCCAATTAAACAGCCTTGGTTCTGTAGTGGCAGTACGCTTGGATAAGCAAGAAGGCACGGCACAGAGAGATAGTGGGAAAGAGAGAGAGAGAGATGGCATAGCCATATATGAGAGGAAAATCAAGGTAGCCTTAGAAACCAGAAAGAGGAGCAGAAGGATTGGGAGCTCTAACCCTCATACTTATTAGCAGTTTTGTGTGTAACTGAATAACCGTAGTGTGTAAGTGTGCAAATGCATGCAAGTATGTAAAGTTTTATCCCCCCAGATTGATATGTCAACATCTCTTACTGTTGTTGGTGGCAACATTTTTAATAGTTCCCAAGCTAACAGAGAAGCACTATCTTGCTGAGGAATGAGCTCAGTACTACTACAAACTGTTACAATGAAATAGCAGCCTTCATCTTCAGCATTCGAACACAACACCATCATCAAATATCCCCGCAGAACTCAGTGGCTCTTTTATATTTAAATGGCACCATTTCTAAAGCAGAAAGAAAACACTGGCGGTCTGCCACATCAATGGTTGAATGTTTCTTTAGGATGAAGGAACGAAAGGGACAGACTACAGTCAGGTTCGACTTTATAAAACAGCGCCTGCTGATGTGTTGCAGGATGTTTCTCCTTCATCGTAGTCAGTTGAGCCGCACCTTTTCCTTTCTGTCTTCTGAAAAAGGACACGGCTACATGCAAAGGCACTAAACATTGATCCTGAATGTAAATCATGAGCTGCAGACGGTCAATATTGAACTGCATTATACGGTAATTACAGAAAACAATTACAGAATAATGAATGACTAGAATTAGGGGGAAAAAAAACTTTACCAAGACTTGAAGCAAAACTTTGATTTGACTTTATTAAATTTTAAGTGTTGTCATGCTGCATGCTGACATGCTGTCTTCCAGTTTCAGCTTACTTCCCTGCAGAGTTGACAGAATTTTGAAGAATGACAGTAGAGATGGTCAGTTACAGAGGGTCAATGTAGGGGCTGTCAAGGAGGACACAGCACAGCAGTTTAACTGACCGTTGCGGTTTTACCTCTGGGAATAGGAAAGATGTATGTGGTCCAGTCTAATGAGACCATTACTAACCTTCCAGTGCCTCTGGGAAGTGTAGAAACACAAGTACACAGACACATGCACAGGGATATTAAGCTTTATTGCATCTCAGAATCACGAAGCAAAGTGCTGGGAAATCGGTGGCTAAATTATTGTTCAGCGATTTAGAATTTTACTACCTTTTCTTCTTGGCCCATTCACTAGCTTGTCCTCTCCCTTTTTACCCTCTCCACTCCTTGCCTTTTCTCGTCTTTTGTGTTTTCTTTTCTTCTTCCTGTGTCTTTGTTTAAAGCTCTTTCACTTCCAGGCAATCTTAGTGTGCCTACCCTTCTTAGTCATTCTTTCTTTCTTCCATTTTCCCTTTTACTTTCCATGTATTCCCATTACCACTAATAAGATTTATCACACATGTTCCTGAGTCACTGTGTGAGTTTTTAATGCAAATTTCTTAATGCAAAAATAATAATCTTTGTGTTTCAGTTACATTTCTCAAATTAACACACTAACAAGTTTTATTATCGCTAATGTCGTGCTGAAATGCACCTTGTTTGCACCAAAATTAATCTCAGCCACTTTAAAACTCTTTTTCTAACACTGATCTCTGGCTGCTAATCATTCACATGAACTTCAAACTGAACACAGCAGCACAAAGACATAAATGCATGTAAATGTCTGTATAAACACTGTATAAACACAAAAAACTGGGCTGTGGTTGCTAGCATGCAAGAAACCAGGGAAACTGTTGCTAGCACTGCTAAGGTTAGCCAGACTGATCTGACACTGTGGGTTTGCAACATGCATTTTGAAGAGTCCTGCACATTTAAAACATGATCTGATTAACAGTTTCATATAGCTCCTTCAAATACACACAAAATATTCATTTGGCCAATGTCTGACATCATTTATTCAAAATATGTTCAGTGTTAAATGTTTCTGTTTAAGACTCATTGACAAGGCTAATTTGTTGTTGCCTTGTTTAAACAACTAGCAAATTAGTCACCAGAAACATCTGCATTTGGAACACCACAAACACAACAAACAGCCAATCCAAACGAAGTTAGGCAGACCCTTAAAGAGTAATTAGTAACTACATATAACAAATGTTAGGGAAATCTGATTAGGTTTATGTCCTGTGTCTGGTTTATGTCCAGGGTGTACCCCACCTCTCGCCCTATGACAGCTGGGATAGGCTCCAGCGCCCCCCGCGACCCTGAAAAGGATAAGCGGAAGTGAATGGATGGATAAATCCCCAGATATCTATATCAGGATCAGGTTCTAACCACAATGCAGCAAATAAATTAATAAAACTAGCTTTTTGTTTTTGCAGTTACACAGACATGGGTCTGTGTACACAGACTATGTCTAATCTATACAGTATAGTAAAAACACCATTGTAATACCACTGTGAGAATATCTTATCATGAATCACTCTGTGGTTCTCTGCATTTGTTTAATCACTCAGTGAACAGATGGCTAAATAAATCATAGATAATAAAAGTCCTTAAAAAGCATCTGAGCCACACTTTGATAGATGTGAACTATGTGCAGGTATCCTAACTTTGGATCTGCAGACGGAGCACATATGTTCTTGAAACTCAGCAGAATAAAGCCAGACAACAGCCCCAGTCAGGGTGGTGGGTGTTTTTACCTTTTGTGACAGCGCAGTCTCCTGACCATATCAAGCACCTGAGCACCTAATGGGAATCTGCTGGCTGTTGGTATTGACATGCCCTTTGCAGATGCTTCCCTCCTTCCCCATCTGTCTGCAGACTCAGACTGCTCAGTGACAGCTTCATACAAATACACAGCTAAGACACACACACACACACACACACACGTGATACAAGTATTCAAATCCTCAGCCAGGCCAAATGCCAGAATTATGTCCCCAGCTCAGAGGCAAACAAAAGTATACAGAGTTTGTATACAAATATATATGATTATAGGAATAACAGCTCAGTTGTTTCCATGTCAACCTAAACCCTGTCACTGCATGTTGTAAGTAATTACGGTTTACACGATATATCATACTGCTAATACTGCTAATTTGAGTTTCATTAGCAGTATCACAATAACCAGCTAACAAGATATGAATCTAAGCACGTAGTTATAATCTATTCCCTTTCATATCTGAAAGATTATTACTTTCCTGTGAGTAATGTAATGTAATTCATGGAGTAAAGAAAAAGAAATTACAAACCCCAAAGGTTTCATGTTTTCTCTGATCAGCTGTCTTGCTCTATGAAAGCTGCTTGTTTTCTACGTTACCGTCTGCAGATGCGAGCAGCTAGAGCAGCAAATGCTAGAAATCTGCATCTCTCATTAGCAACGCTGCATAAATACATCGGCTCCACACCAGCCTATTCTCGAGAGACTCTCAACACAAAAATAACTTAATTATGTCGTTTACTATGTCCATTCACAATTTTCATTTCAATTTGGAGAAATCCTGTCGCTTTGCATTTGATAATCTTGGTGGTTTCAATACAGCAGACTTTCTGATTCTGTCTTCAGGAGCATGGTGAAGTAAAACAGTGAACATTTTAACTGCTGTGAAATTTAAAGACAAAAACAAATTGCTGAATGCCGTTAAAATATCTTGTTAAAAGTAAAATGATCAGAGTTTTTGCCAGATGATCAAATAAATCATAAGCTATATCTGTGTTGAGGAGCATTTATGACCTAAATTCCTTCAGCCTCAAAGCAAGTAGTGATGTTCAACAGTGCAAAACATTGCAGAAGAGTTATACAAAGCTGGTGTGTTTACTGTCATTCAGCTCCAACTAAAAGAAAAGTAAGCAAGGACTTTGGTATTTCTCAGATGATTATGGGCAAAATGGCTGAATAGCTTTCAAATACTGGTCACATGATTTTAGTAACACTATGAAACATTAAGCAGACTTTAAATCTGCTACTTTTTCATCTCATACTGTCACACATTGACACACACATCTGTCGCACATTTGTTATTTTCCTGACATTGTTTACATCAGGAAACTAACAGGTTATTTTTTTTATGACGTTGTGTTTTAAAATAAAATAACATTTAAGTGAACATTTATAATCCGTCAAATCATTACTGCCAGTTAGTCAGTGTTCGAAAATGCTTGCTGGATTTATTGTCACGCATTCTCCTGTGAGGTGGTCTGAGAGTCTGTAACAGCCAATTAGATGTATCCTATCCAGCTGAGATAAACAGCTCTTGCAATTAAGCTGCTATGTGAAGGAGCTTGTTGGACAGAAATCAAAGTTTAAGCTTACATCCAAAGCCCTCTTCTTTTTGATCAGCCCTTACTTTCTAATATTGTTTCTCTTCCCCTCATTAACCTCTATTAGCCCCATTACCGCTCTCTTTCTTTTTTTTTGTTTTTACTCCTTTCTTCTTATTTCACCATCAGTTCCTCTGCTGTGATGTTCTTAATGAACAAAACAACAGGCAGACAGGAAGCAAAGAAGCCAATGCTAACAAAAGACCAGCTGAGAGACTACGCAGAGAGAATTATTGGCAATACACACACACACACACAAATATCTGCATGGGTGTATGAACAAATTCAATGTACGCTCTGTGCACGTGCAGCACCTGAAGTCCATCTTAGCTCCTAAAAATAAAACATACATCTTTGTTCTCCTCACTTTTTCCTTTTCTCCAGTCACAGTTTGTTCAATCTCAGAATTTTTCTCCCTCCCACTGCGTACCCGCTGCTTCCTTATTCCCTTCCAACTCTGCTGCAGTCTCCCTGTTTATGCCAGTGAGGATTTCCCTTGGAGCGTCCCCTTCATCCTAAATGGGATTACATGAAATTCCCACTGCTGATCCTTCTTGCACTCCCCAATACGCCCATAAACCCATCATCTCCCCCCCAGGAAATACCACAACATACCACACAAGAAGAATTAAAAAAAAAAAATCCAATTACCACTGTAAGAAGGTAATCACATTTTACCAAAACATGGCTTCTATTGACTCTCACACAGAACGGGGATTCTTTTTTTTTTTCCTTCATGACATCATGACAGCAAGCACAAAAGGAACTGCCACCTTTCTGGCTTTTCCCATTGATTCTTTGTGCCTGTGTTTTGCCATTAATTTTACGAGCGGTGACACCGGATACTATTCTTCCCAGTTGTTGCAGAACACTCTGGCGATTCATCCAGATAAAATTCCATTTCTTCAGTTGGCAGGTCTGCCCTCTCCCGACTCTTCATCCTCCTCCTCGCTCCATGTCTGCTGACAGCCAG
The DNA here is from genome assembly GCF_963576455.1 of Neolamprologus multifasciatus. NCBI lineage: Eukaryota > Metazoa > Chordata > Actinopteri > Cichliformes > Cichlidae > Neolamprologus > Neolamprologus multifasciatus. The sequence continues at coordinate 7,172,192 of NC_140439.1, read as the reverse complement.
CTAGCTTTTAACGCACACCATTGATTCTTTTGGCCTTTCTGTGCTGTAACAGCGTTTGGAGATAATAAATGGAGATGCCTCCACACTGGGTGTGTGACCCCAGATGGATAACTCTGCCAGATAACAGGCAGCAGAGGAAGGGAGGGAAGACTGGAAAAGTGGTGTGGTGGATTTCAGTGGTCTGGAGGGGCAGAGCAAGATAAAAGTAGCAAGGTAGAAAAAGAAAAAAACCCTCAAGAAACCAAAATTTTCTTCTTCCTAAAGCAGAAACCTTGGAGATACTGTGGCCTAGTTTACTATTTATAAAAGTGTGCAGCACATATGTGTGCAAGTACATGCTTGTGTAATGATGTGGACATAATGAGGACAGATGAGGTCATTCTGGCAGTTGGGGTGGCACACCTGTAGGGGCTGCAGCAGGCTCGGTGAGAGGAATGATGTATGGCAGCCGGGTAGGAGTTGGGGTACTCAGCACCAGAGTGCTGTGCAGCCCAGAATAAAAGAAAAAACTCACCATCATCACCATTAACACAATCATCATCCTCCACCATCCATCACCAGCTACATCGCCTTCACCACCATCATCATCCATCACCCATGTCAACAGAGGATGTAACTGGCTGGGGCAAATATAGGCGAGTAAAGCGAATCGGTAAACTGGTTTCGCTCGGCTAAAACTACAACATCACGATCGTCGCCACCTCAAAGGGGTAAAACTATTTTTTTTCCTGTCTTCTTCTTTGCTGCTTTAAATTTGTTATAAAGCAGTTTCCATTAAATCGTCTCCTTTGCCATCAAAAATGTTGTACTTTTATACTGTCTGTCTGTTATCCAGCAATATTAGACTAATGGCCACATCTACTCAATGGGGCAATCCCCATATAGCCCTCATAGATGTGGTTAGTCCTGTGGCTGATCTGCAGAAGCTGCACTCTTTTCTAAACACAAGCACAGTCAGATCATTTGAATATCAATCGCAAAACATGAGGCATGCTTTTTTCAGCGTTAAATATCAGTGCAATTAGCAGTAAACTTTGCTGAGAACTTTTGTAAATCATATTTGATGTAAATGATTTCCTCACTAAATTTTATTGCCTTGAGAAAAGAATTTTCTGAAAAAAATATGCAACAGGGTCAGTTCAAAAATCTCTGAGTTCACACCTCTTGCATGTAATATTGTCACTGCACTCTCTTTGTAAATACTGAGCACTGTTTTTACACCACTGGCACAACGTGTTAATCAATCTGGCCTTAAACTACCAGACTGAATTTTTAGGAAACTGAATGGAAAGGTGGAATATGAAAAACTAATAAAAACCCATCAAATACTTGTGCACTTCTGCACCACTTATTGTGAAACTGCAGGAAAGAGCAGAATGCGCTCTCTGATCGGTCTTCACCGACAATATTCAAGCATTGCTAAGTTTTGAGTAACAGAGGTGTTTTAGCAATGTACTCTCTTTCAATCATGGAAGATCAGCAAAATCTCAATAAATACAAAAGCACTCAAGATATTGTCTTGACAATCTGCAATAAACTGAGCCTAAGCTAGCAGGTAGACTGTAGCTTAGGCTCAGTCTACCTACAATAACTAAGATCAAATAACTAAATTCTATAAAATTGTGGATACAACTTCTCAGAAGTGAAAAACTACGTGGTTAAAGTAGAAAAATAGAAAATGTAATGGAAATAAAATAAAAAAGCCTTTCTGTGAACAAGAGAATGATTTTACATGAGTGAGATTAAATATTGGTATTGGAATTTTAAAAGGTAATCTGCTAATATACTATTACTGTTAAAATCTAATATTAAGATCTGTATTCATTTAGAGTATTTTAAATGCTTACAATAACACAGTTATTTTTCATACTACAAGTTTTCTTGTAGTATAAATTATACTGATATTATTTACACCTAAGCAATTATAGAAAGTTGTGTGTAAATATGTTGCTATTTGGTCACCAAATTAGCATCATCATCCCCATCATCATTCTCACAGTGTATGCCCTCTATAGAATCTATCACATCCACGACTGAGTTACCAAGTCATCAAGTGCACATCAGGGCTGTCATACAGCCTCTGACCTTATGCAACATTAACGTCACAGTGGCATTCAGAGCAGCACCCTCCCCAGGGCCTGTCACTACAGACAAAGTCTACTGCTGTGGCAGAAGGAAAACAGGACAAAATGAACAGTGGGATGTGTTCAACTCAACAGGTATACAGGCAGGTAAAACAGTCAGCTTACAAGGTAAAACAGTTATGTACAATACCAAAATATGCTTGCTCATTTGGCCCACCGTCTACACTGTAAGCATTATTACAAAAAAAACAACCCAGATTTACAAATGGCAGCAAATCTCAGCTGGTTTGCATAATCCCTGAGGAAATGAAAGTGATGATGTAAGCTGTCTTAACAATTCCTCCTTCCACTTGTGTCTCTCTTTTGGATTTGTCATGACTGCTCTTCAGCAGCGTCACTTGTCATTTGATGTCAGATTTCATCACATCTCTGTAAAAACTGAAGGAGATAGGAGGTGAGGAACGAAGAACTGAGCTCCAAAGCAAGAAAGTACAGGCTATGTGGAGGCAGGTGCTGGATATGCTACACTGAGGCGATGTGCAAAGTTCAGTCACAGTTGAAATGCTGATCAAAAGGGACTCGCAGAAGCGTGCTGCTCAGGGAAGAAAAGTAAATGACAGCAGATTTAGCCACGTATTTCATCAGATTTCCCCACAGTTCATTCTGGACACTTTCTAGAAATGACTGTGGGCTGTTTTCATAAAGTTGCTGCTAAAGTTGCTAAAAGTTCTTATGGACTTAATATGTTTCTCTGCTAGACAAACCTGTGGTTGTAATAAACTGATCTATTATATCGTGAAGAAGGAACCCACACTTTTAAACAGTTAGGTTTTCTAGACAGTGAATCATTGATATGCAGTATGAGGTATCACCTGAAGTTGTCAATCCTAGTTTCAAATTAATGATGTCTCAGCTATCAATAACTCTAGTTATAAAACATTTATGTGACATAATGTACTGTACGATGAAGCAGCTGTGACAAAAGGTTAAGGGAATAAATGCATCCTGATATTGTAACCTTTGTTGAATATGAAGATGGGAGCTTGAGAAATCAGAAAGAAGAGCAACATAAACTAAATCAAAATGAAGGTGTGAGGTCTATTAAAGCTAACTTATCATCCTCATTTCCAGCTAAAATGTTTTATTCTTGGACATAATTTGCTCTGCATGTTTCACAGTTCAAACTTGGCCTTAATGGTAAATGGTAAATGGACTGGTTCTTATATAGCGCTTTTCTACTCTGTCCGAGCACTCAAAGCGCTTTATACAGCTAATTCATTCACCCAATCACACCCATTCACACAAGCACTTCTAATCTTAAGTGCTAAGTATCTAACATTCATACACATTCACACTCCGATGGATGCATCGGAGAGCAACATGGGGTTAGTATCTTGCCCAAGGATATTTGGCATGCAGACTGGAGCAGCCTGGGATTGAACCACTGACCTTCTGGTTAGTGGCTGATCCGCTCTGCCACCTGAGCTACAGCCACCCCTGGAGTTAATGCAACTCCAGAATTGATCCACTATCTGCAGCATGTCTTTTAAGGGAACCCCCAGTTTCCTTCTGATTGGCTGACAGAAGAAAACAGAAGAACAGCAAATGGGGTTGCTTCTCTCACAGTCAGAGCGCTATGTGTCTGCAAAGGCTACGTTGGGGAGGGGTGACTATAGCTCAGAAGGATGTCTGTTAATTAGAAAGTTGGTGGTTCGTGCCCAGTACTTTGCCCAAAGTATCCTTGGGTAAGTACTGAACCCTCAGTTGCTCCCAATGTGCTCATCAGAGTGTGAATGTCTGTGAATGTTATATTGAAAGCACTTAGGCATACAAGAAAGTTCTTACATGAAGGTGTGTGTGAATGGACAAATGATGCTTGTAGTATAAAATACTTGTGCAATACAAGAACTAGTGCAAAAATATCTGCCCTTGTTGACATCATATAAGACAGGAGTACAAAAACACTGTCTGAAACAGAGCTTTTATGAAGCTGAAGTTTGAGCTACTGGTTCACAGAATTTCTTGTTCATTCACTTTTTTGTTTGAAATTTCAGCCCGGTTCACTGCTGTAGCAGTATATATACGACAGAAAACCAGGAACAGCATAACAAGTTCACTTTGTGTTTCCACAGCATCACTGTACCTTCAACTCAAATAGACTGGGATTTCCCTTTATATCTACCATCAATCAGTAATACACGTTGTTACTGTGCAAGGTCACAGAGGCCTGGAGGACATTAGATTCGACAAGAGGTAATCTGAACAGGTAACCAATCACTGACTCGTAGATACAGACAGTATCTCTACAGGTTCAGGGTTATCTCTATGGAGAAAATCCAAAATTTTAAACACAGGACATTATGCCGTGTGGTGCTCACACTCTCATCACTGCACCTCTCATCTGTACATGTATTTTAAAGAAAGCATATTTACCTCCGCACAATCCTGATTCAGACACTGAATCGATAAATAATGTAAAGTACGATGTCATTGCTTTTACAAGATCAGAGAAGCTTGTTTGATGATGAAGCTTTGCATAGCACCAGCTTAACAATTCAAGAGGAATGACAAACATCCGCCCAAGCTGATGAAATGCACGTCACACCATTAAAATGACCTACCAGAAATTTTTTTTATGGTAAACCTCTACTTAGATGGCACATCAGATGATCCTCTCTCAGAATGTGCACTGCTTTATCACAGCTTTCCCACACTGCACTGTCACATCTGAATAATGCACAAAATGCACCTTAAAGGCACATGGGGAAAAGAGGCCATAATGCATTTGAAATTGGTGTAAGTGAAATAAAATTGGCAGTAAACGTGCAGACAGGCAGGCGGCACTATGTGACGACAGCACATGTGCACTGATGGAGCTTTTATGGAGCGGGGCCACAGTGACGACAGCACTTACAGCCTCATAATGTAGCGATTAGTTTCAAATGGGACGAGCTGTGGTGGCGCTCTGGCAGCACCCTGCTCTCGGGGGAGCAGGAAGCCTGACAGAGGGGACGGAGGAACGTCCATCACCGCCGCTGCAGTCGGCAGCTCAACCTGGCAGGGCCTCCGGGCCAGAAGCACCCACCCCAACGCCCCCAGCTCTTTTCCCCAGAGGAGTTATAAATCACCGGGCTCCTGACAGGAGCAGCAATGGAGAGGAGTCACCTTGGGTGGAGCTGCTGGCTTGTATGCTGGAAGATGTTCACTTACTAATGATTATTTTTTTCTCCTTATACAACCATTTATCCTCACACAGACACATACACACCGAGGGCCTTATGCAAAAAGCTCAGCACTCCTCAGCTGTCTCCCCATGTCCCTACCTAATGTAGTGTCCTCCTCAGTGATAACAGCATGACACTATATGAAAGCCCAACTGAGAATACAGCCATTACTGCCGCTGCTGCTCAGTCTCTTACACCAAGATACATGGGAACAAATGGGAGATAGTGAAGCACAAAGTCTAAACAAATAAGAACAATCAAAAGGCTCTGTGTGTGTGTGTGTGTGTGTGTGTGTGTGTGTATAAAGGGGGTTGGGCACAAATATTGCAAAGAATTCTCTCATCCTTGTCTGACAGGCTGTGTACAGTCTAATGCCTTTAGTCTGTCAAACACTCTGTCACAGACCAGTAGGAATATAATGGCTTCAGTGCGTCTGTCAATGTCCTCACCACCTCCTCCTCCCACTGGTGGGACATACAAAATTTCTGTTTACAGGACTGGAGGAATCCAGCATGTCATGTGACACGTCTTACTAAACATGGTCCACTGGTTGTATTATTTTACTATTACACTGAAGTTTGGAAAGACTGCATGTAAAAACAGATGACCAAAAGTCTGTGGGATGTCGTAGATCAATCTGTGGTGACCAGCAACAAATACATAAATTCTGTCAACATGTGGACATGGAATGGTAAAGTCCAGCTTTAATTACAATTGCTCATTTTATTCTCAGAGTTTCTCAGAACTTAAAATAGTGCCTTTTCCCTTAGCTCCTGTTAATTCATGACTGTGGGGTATAAACACACCCTTACGGTAATTTTGTTTGTTTACATTAGCATCAGTGTCCATGACCAAATGCAGAACCTGTCTTTTCAGTTCTTGCACATTCCTCCTGTTTAGCTATGTGGATACTCGCTAATTTATGCTCTGTTAGCAGTGCTGAAATTTGAACAAAGATGTGACACTAACATATTTCTTGACATATTTTGGAAAAACCTGTCATGACTGCAGGCATAACAAGCATTTCATTATGCAAACTGTCAAGTTTTTACATTTTCATGTCTTGTGCTTTATTGTTTGCAAAACACAGAAAAGAAGCTATTTTCCTTCTTTTCTGCGTGTGTGTGCGTGTGTGTGTTGCAATACTACTAATGAAACAACAAAATTAGCAGTATTAACAGTATGATATATTTTGTAAACCCTAGTTATATACAACATACAGTGATGATAGGGTTTAGGCTGACATCGAAATAACCGAGCTATTAAGTATATAAAGTGTGTATACTTTTGTCTGCCTCTCTGGGCTGGGAAGATAAGATTATTGACCAATGAATATACCAACACACAAAAACAAATAACTGAATCTTTTATATGACACAAAATTGTAAAGATAATGAGGAAAAAAAGAGTGGCCCATCTGTCTAATTTTTTGCATTTGTTCTGTGATAAATGTAAATCTATTGCAAAAACTGTATCTCAAACACACCGCCACTGCAGGAAAAGCAAGCTGGATAGAGAAACAGACAACAGAACACTATTGGTCATGGACTGTAGGGCCTGGCGATATGGCCTAAAATCCATATCACGGTATAATTTGAAGCATGTGCGGTAACGATATATATCGCAATATATTATTTTCTTCTATATAACGTATTTTACACACTATAAGGCACACTTAAAATCCTTTAATTTTCTCAATCGACAGTGCGCCTTATGTGTAAATTCTGGTTGTGCTTACTGACCTCGAACTGATTTTATCGTACACTGCGCGCAGAGATCTGTAAAAAATGTTTTAGTACGACTTTAGTAAGCTATGAAGGCGCACTGCTTGATGGATTGTTGGAGCATTACGGCTGCCGTAGTCGGGAGCCTCGCGGAGTAATCTGGGTCCAAAACTCCGTCTGCTTCAGGTCCCAAAGTCAAACGAACAAGTGGCATCACTGGAAGTTAAAAACTGTCTAAATTCATCATCTAAAATGATCAGCGTTGCTGCTTTACCAGGTGTAACAATTAAATTTAACATCCAGGCATCCATGAAAACAGAATTTATTAAATTCAACAGAGTTAAAAGTTAGCAGGAAGTTAGCTAGCTAGTTTCCACCTAAACATGATATGCCATGTTCTGACTGAAAGATTTCTGAAAATAATAAAAAGTACAGCTCTGCTATCACTTCCAACAAAGCGATATATGATAAGCAAATTGCTTCCAGTGTGAGTTTAGGATGTCAGAAAGAATAAACAATAAATGACCATTTCCCATTTTCCTAGCAAAATATAAAGAAATGGTCACTCGGACTGTTCTGTGGCTACGCAGCCCCATACGCAACACACTGTGAGTCACTGTACTCTGGCACCTTTCTAACAGAACCAACGTTTTCAGCAGTTTGCGCTACAGTAGCTCGTCTGTTGGATTGGATTACATGGGCTTTCATTCCCCCATGTGCATCAGTGAGCCTTGGCCACCCATGACCCTCTCGCTGGTTCACTTTTCCTTGCTTAGATCACTGCAGACTGGGAACACCCCACAGGAAATGCAGTTTTGGAGATGCTCTGACAAAACACACCAGCTTTGAAGACTACATGTTCACTTGCTCATTAATATATCCCACCCACTAACATGTGACACGATGAAGAAATAATCAGTTAATCACTTCACTTCTTAGTGGTCATAATGTTATGCATGCTCAGTGAATATCTGTTAATTGAGACCACACCTTGCATGCTTTCTGCCTTCTTTTGTGAGTCAAATTTGAGACAAAAAAAGGAAACATGAAACAAATCTAAAGAAACAACATCTCAAAGCGACAACTGCCAAGGTTTGTAAAATGTAGAAGTTTTTTCCAGTGATTGAACGGCTGGATGTCTCATGGATGTCCAACCAGGTTCACTCAATATCATTTAACTGCTTCTTCAAATTAAGTCTCTTGCCCTTGTCTTGGACTACAGCAGGAAATGGTGGCTCTGGCTTTCTAACCAGAACCACAGAAGGTGGAGAACAGGCTCGCCATATGCAGTCCAAGTTAGAGTTCACGAGCTCCTTTTAGAGCCAGCTAAATAAATCCGCTACCGGCACAAGCACAGTCTAATTCCACGGTAAGCACTGACATTTCAGGATTCATTTTAATGTATCGAAGGCTCCAAGCATTCACTTTGCAAACAGTTATATAGTAGCAATAATCAGTCAAATATACTGTAGCATCAGTGTTGTTTAGTCTGTTTTCCATTTTGTCTTGCGTTTTTTTTTTAAATATAAGTATTAAATATTCACAAAAAATAAATAAATAAATTCACAAAAATAAAATGCCGGTGAGAGGAGTCGAAAACTGAACTGTGAAACGCAGCCCGATATTTTTAGGAGCTGATAAAGAAATGGCTGAAGGCATGTGCAATTATTCCAGTAAAGTGATAATTCTGCAGGGACTTTTGACACATTTTCACACATCAGTCTGCATTGTAATTAAAAAGCAGGCGCATAACTCATTTCAGCCTGAAAGGTGTTAGCCGAGGTGAAAACACAGTCAAAGAGATAATAAATTAGAAAGTTGTAGGGAAGCAGAAGAACACCACAACTGCTGAAGTGGACGTTTGAATTTGGCAACACAGTGAGACTAAAAATAGACTTTGCTGAAAGTCTAAACTAAAGCACATTTAACTTTGATGACTCCCAAAAAGCATGTTTACAGAAATAGTGTCTATATTAGAAACTGTTACTGATCTTCACGGTCCATTTTTGTGTGTTCCACTTCTGTTTTTAGAAACAAGATGATCACATCTACATATTTATAGCAGCAGGACTTATGTTTTACTGACCTAAAACATATTTTTTGCAAAGATCACCCACACACACACACACACAAACACACACACACACACACACACACACACACACGTATACAGTGTAGTGTTAGACTTCTTTAATGAATGTACTGCAGTTAAATAAATTCCAGACAGGAAATTAATGTAAAATTATGATTTATTGACCCTTTAATGCACACTGTGCATAGTTTGCACTGTTTCTGACGCAATTAAACTTTATTATCACTGTGTGTGTGTGTGTGTGTGTGTGTGTGTGTGTGTCTGTGCGTGCACGTGTGTCTTCATCTCTGGGTATATTGGCACTTGTCTGTTCATGCACCTCGCTGTACATACTAATTACTTTAAATTAAACAGCAGGCTCTTCCCTGTCAGAACTTATTGGCTTATAATTACTTTAGAAAATCCTCTGCACAGCATACTGAAGGATGTTCCAACACTGGGGTGCATTTCTGCTGTGAAATGCTCTGTGTAGTTGTGAGAAGCAGGCAACTAAAAAGATTCACATTTTTGGAAAAACTGAGGTTCTATTATTGTCCCAAGGAATATCATTAAAGACTATAGTCCTTTGTTTCCTTTGAAAATCCCTAAAAGAAATATTTTTAGCCTGAGATTTCAAAACCAGTCATTTTCTAAAAGCTGTAACTAACTGAAGTACTAAAGTCAAAGCATTTTAAAAAATGTACGTTTTTGCCAGAATGAGTTCTGTTGGTAATAAAGAAAAAAAGCCAATATAAATTATTTGCTGAGAGATTTTTAAGAAATAAATGAATGGATTCAAAATCCAACAACATAGTATATTACTTTCAGTTTCCTTTAAACTGATTACTTCCCATTATTGATTTATATTAAAAGCCTTCCACGAGGAGACCACCAACATGCTTTCATTGTGATCGTGCAGCTACAGTGGCCAGCAAATATTTGGCAACAACTTCCTATTGCATGACCAGGTCATCGTTTATGAATGAAGACACATTTTAACAAGCTAATAAAGAGCTAAATCAATTTCAGATGATACTTGATGTTTTCAAAATTGCATTTCATCATAAGTGGCCCTCTTTTGCTCTTTGAAACCAAACAAAGCCTCTTCAAATATGATTAGTTAATAGTATAATTCCCTGTCTACAAATATCTGAATCTCCATTTCTAACATGTGTAAAGTATACAGTTTGCTGTGGTGCACCAAGCTCAAACCATAACTAGATGAAAGTGAAACATCAGTGTCCCTTCTTGTCACTGAGTAAATGATCCTCCACATGAGGCAACAAAGATGTATAAGCAACAAATCATTATTCATCTTTAGGCTGCGCAAATGTGTGAGTTCACTATTCACGACAACATCAAGGCCAAGTTGATACCGTCATCCGCTTTGCCACCGCTGTTCATGCAGGAAAGCTTAAAGGGATAAATCCCAATTTCACACTTTCATGATGTGCATGCTGTGACATGCAAACAAAGCCTCACAGACCGCTTCACATCACTGTGTGTTATAAACACCATATGCAAACTCAACTTAGCCATTATGTGGCTTCCTGAGGGTAAGAAACATGAAATCACAATACATTTTAGTTGTTGCAATGAGTGTGCTAAGAAAGTAATAAGACTGAACAACACACAACATTTTGTGTATTTTGTTGTGGTGAAGTTTATGTCTAGATTACCAAAAGGTTTGAAGCAGCAACTTCCATGCAAACAGAAAGCATTCATTTACAGTGTGTAACTGAATTTTTCTTATTCATCTGTGATTCCATATTCACCTCATTTTCAATCACCTAGTCCAAAACAACTGGGCCTCCAGAACATTTAAGTTTTTCATGGATTTATACTGTATGCTTAAATAATTTGCTTTGAGCCCAGTTCTTTATCAATTAATATATCTAAATAACTTTGAAGTTACTCAGTGCAAAACAAAATATAACCAGAAATTGATGGAACTAAGCCCCCCAGTAAAAACCCCAAACCACAGCCCTATCAATAAAATATACACAAGACAAAGCAGTGTTTCACCACACACACACACACAGCCTCAGTTACCATAGAGACAGGGCACCCTGGACATATTGAGGATTTATTAAAAAAGCCTCCCTGGCAGTATTATTCCCTCCACACCCTGGGAGAAGAGATGTAGAGTGTCACCACACTGCAGGAGCAGCAGACACACACCACAACTGAATGTCTAACAACTGTTAGGAGAAACGCTGCTGAGTTTCCTGTAGCCTGCCCCTTCTGTCTTCACACTTATCATGATCTTAATGATCAGCCTTAAGTAAAGCACTCAGGAGCTTCAGCAGTGATATCATCAGAGTTACACAGGATACAGTTGAGCTGTACAGGACTGGCCACAGCATTGACAAGGAGCTTTCTCTGAGGTTCTGAAGGTTTCAGTACACAGTCTGAGTTGAAACATGTCTGCCCTGTAATTGGAGGGTACACTGTGTAAACACCACAGCCCTATACTGTAAATGCTGCTACAGGTCAGCTGGCGTTAACAGGGAGGAGGAGGAGGAGCCTGTCAGGCAGGAACACTGGCTGTTTTGAAGGGAAAGCATGGATTCTTGGCTTTACTCCAAAAACCTAGATATTAATGCATTTCATAACCTTTTCATTTAGAGCGCAATACAAAAAAAAATGTTTAGCATCACCAGCTCACCATGGTGGAGAACTTTGCCCCTCAAGGCAAACTGGTCCTTGGCTGGGGCCGAATACCAGTGACAGCAGCTAGCGGCTGAGCCTTAGCTCACTGGACCAGGCCAAGCAGAGGTCGACAGCACCACATGGATCCTTCCTTCTGTAGTCCCACCACTCACAGGAGGGGCTATAGTTGTTTGGTGCACTGTGAATGGGGTGGAGGCCCAGGCAGTCCAATCCCCAGCTGACAAATCTGACTTTAGAAATATGGAAACCATCTCTTTGTTAGGAGGTGGTGGGTAGGTGTATTGTTGTTTTTTGGGTTTTGTTTTCTTTCTTGGCACAGGTAGGCGGGGCGGGGCTTGGTGGCATTCCGGCACACCTGCGGCGCATCGGACGTCATTAGGGAGCGCTTTTATGGAGCTGAATCTCGGACGTCTGGTGTCGGAGTATTGTCGTTTTCATAAGTGGTAACGTGGTGCAAGCTGAATCTGTTGATTCCACGCGATTGAGCTGCATGTTTTAGGATCCACCATCTGCCTGCTTCTCCTTTGTTTTAGCCTGTCCCGCTGCCTGTTCGCCTGCCTAGTTTTCTGTGTGTGGGCTTCTGTGGATCCGTGACGGAGAATTACTTCATACCAGGCTGTGACCACCGCTACATCTGTATGTCGGTGTTGCAAGTAAGCTCTCCAACTCTCCTCGTCCACTTTTAGTTGAACTCTCGGCGATCGACGTACTCTGTAACTTTGTTTGTCCCTCGCTTTTAGGTAATTACGGTGCGTCATCGGTCCGCCCGCATACCCCGGCTCCGTCTCATCCTGTCAGCGTTGCTCTCCGTGCACATTTTTATCTGTCACTGTATATAGTCCCTTCCCTTGTAAATATTCCCTCATCTGTGTACATAAACCTGCATCACTACAATCCTGTGCTCGTGTGTGTTTCTGCCACTAAACCCATTCGGGTAAAGTCCCCTTAACACTCATTGGTGGTGAAGAAACCTGAGCTGGTCCATGAGCCTGAGAAACATTGGCTAGATATGGTCAGATTCACCTCTAGGGATGGATATCAAAACCCAGTTCTTGTTGAGAACTGGTTCCCACTGTTTCAATTCCTTGGAATTGTTTGCCATTTTTGCAAACAATTCCCTTATCAATTCCAGCGTTCCAGCGTTCCAGCGTCACCACGTTGCGGATCGTCATTTACTAAGCGGCTCAAACACTCAAAAGTTTGGTTATACTTTACGAGAACGGATGACAACAGGGCAACTTGCAATACATGAAAAGTAGATATTTCATTTAAGGAAGGAAACACTACGAATATGCAAAAGCATTTGCTCAAAAAACACGCGATGACCTTAAATGAATGTCGTGTTTTTAATTCCGCTCTGGACTCATGAATCTCAACCCAGCAGCAGCGGTAACGTTTGCACGTCCTCTCCCGTTAATGCGGCAGGTAAATAATCAACTAACAGTGCATATTATGTTAGCGCGATCTGCCTTATTAAAAAACCTGCCATTACTGTGCATTTAGGTGACCATGAAGAGAGAGACAGACACAAGCAGTGTTCCAAAACGTCGGCTGCATCCTTCGGAGGACCTGGCCTTCGCGGTCTACGTGGGCTGGGTCCTTCGAAGACCGAGAAGGCCGGAAGTGCGAGGCTGTGAAACGGAACGGTCTAGCCTTCAGATTTGCGTCACCGCTGTCTCGGTGGAGTTTAATAAACTCGGCCGTCTGCTCCTTGCTATCTAAAATATAACAGGACACTGGCGTAAATTCTCGACCGTCTCACACTTCTGTTTAATCAGTTTTCTGTTTGACGTTTATTCAGCTGTGTGAAAATCCCAGAGGAACCCACCAGATAGATTAATAACGTTTTATTTAATCTAATAATCTAATAACTTTGATCTCAGCCAAACCGATTTACTCCGGAACAAATAAAACACAGAAAAAAAAGCCAAACAATTACATTTTTAAGTTATCCGAGTGACTTATATATCATGTTTAACCTGAGTAGCGAAAGAGCGGGGATTTGAAAACGACGAAGCCGCAATTCCGCTGCTCTCGCCGGCTCGAGTGACCACTGAACCCCCCGGCTTGCTATCCAGCGGGTGGCTAACAGACGTCTCCAAAAACGTCGGCGCACTTTTGCAAATATGCGATGTCTTGATAAACCAAGCAGATATTTGAAATTTACACAGCTTCTTTCTCGCCTGAAAATATGTTAAAAGTTTATTTTGTGACCCAGAAAGAGTAATAAGACTAATTTTAAAACTTAGCAGCGGCCGCCATTGTTGGCAGCTGAAATTTGGCTGGGCCGCACTATGAATTCTGGGATATGGTGGGCCACGAAGGACACACCCGACCCATCCTTCAAATTCAGGGAAATGAAGGACGCATTTGTCGGCCGCATTTGAAGGAGTAGACGAATTGGTTGGCTCAGATGCTGGCAGTTCTCGCTGCAGTCTACCGTTAGCGTCTCCTTTCAGGCCAGGATATACGAATGTCACCGAGCAGTGTCTAAGTTTGTGGTAAAAGGCTTGCACCCATTTGCACCCAGAAGTGTGAGACGGTCGATTTTCGGTAAGTGAATGTGTTTAATTGTAGGCAGGGACATTACTGGATATTCTTGTGTAATTGCTACAGAACAATTTATGTTATACTTTGTTATTGCTACAGAAGAATATTTATTTTATTATTTTACATTTACAATTTTTTTTCCTGGGGACCCCGTGACACCCCATTGAAGAGCAATAGGCTGGATCTCTTAAGATCTCACTGTTGGGTTTGTAAGGCCATGTTACTCCTAAATTTCTATCTTGTTCAAAGAGAAGATATAAAACAAAGTTCTAAGCTAATCGACCTTAGTGTTCTCCTTTTTTAAAAAAAGAATCGATAAGAGAATCGATAAAGAATCGAATCGTTAAACAGAATCGAAAATGGAATCGGAATTGTAAAAATCTTATCAATACCCATCCCTATTCACCTCAGTACAGCTTGGAGACCAGACCCTATCTCCTTCAGGTGGCTGGACTCTGTAACTCTCTGAAGTTGTGCTAAGTGAGGCAGTGGGCAGGGGTGGGTATAATTTCTGGTTTTACCCAGTGGATGGAGGGTTGCTTCCCTGCACCTTTGGGTAAGGCAGTGGGCTCGTTCCTAACAGTTTAATATACCCAACCTTTTTGAAATCACTGGTTGGAGTGGTTCAAGGTGTCCCTGGTGGGGATTTTTTTTTTTTTTTTTTACTGACATTTCCAACAGCAGTTTGAAATGGAGGGATGTAACTGGAAGGAAGAGCATGCCTGATCTAAACTCAAATGGCATTCTGTTGTTGGACCACAGTTGGACCAAAATGAACACCATGCTAAAGCATAAAGGTTCCTGCAAGTGTCCTTGACTCCAGGAAGCTCTAAGTCAATGATCATGATTCAGCAAAACGAAAGAGACGGGGCAAAAATGGCATCTATAGGAGAACTCCAAGGTAAAAACTACTAACTGAAAAAGAAAACGAAGGCTTGTCTCATATTTGCATCACGATGATCATCAAAAACACCATGATGATCTCCAGGAGTTTTGGTAAAATATTCTGTAGACTGATGACACAAAACGTTGAACTTTACGGAAGGTTTAAGTCCCATTACTCAAGCACACTTGATTTGCAGCAGGAAAATCAAAATGATACCAACGGCCTAAATCAGACTCAGATGCTTTGGTGTGACCTTAAACAGACAGTTCAAGCTGGAAACCCCTAAAACTTGATTGCAG
The DNA here is from genome assembly GCF_963576455.1 of Neolamprologus multifasciatus. NCBI lineage: Eukaryota > Metazoa > Chordata > Actinopteri > Cichliformes > Cichlidae > Neolamprologus > Neolamprologus multifasciatus. Next base: position 7,156,681 of record NC_140439.1, on the reverse strand, counting down.
TTATAGCTTACAAGAGTGGCACAACTTTTTCCACACAAGCCCAGGTATGCTTTTTTCCATAATAAATAATAATTAAAATAAATGTATTTTGCATTTAATCAGACTATCTCTTTCTAATATGAAAAATTGATGATCTGAAACATTTAAGTGTGATAATATACCAAAAAAACTCAAATCAGGAAGTGGCGAAATACTTTTAATGGTACTGTATTTTTACCCCAAAATAAATATGATATACTATAAACCAAACAGTCAGTCCAAGAGACCAAGAAAGAGAACTCAGCCTCAAGAGGGATGAGGAAAGAAGATAAAAGAAAGGATGATGGATGATGCGCTCATGGTGCGAGCGGCAATGTCAAGACTCCTCATCCAGGAAGTGAAATCAGTTTCTCTTTGGTTTCCCTGAGGCAGTTCCACATGAGAGCTCCAACTCCCTGCTGCCCGCATCCAAAGAGCAGAGGACAGCAAAGCCAGCGAGTCTGTGACATTTTACAACAAGATCGTGAGATACAGAGCACAGAGATGGCAAAATAAAGATGTGCTGTCCATTATTTCATCCACACAGTACAAAGAACTTAAAGAGAGGTTACACAGCGAAGGACGAAGATGACGGAATGTCAGGAGAAGCTTGGCACAGAGAAAGAAATGGAAACAGGGGCAAGATAAAAGACTGTCATTCCCTTTTGCTGAAAGGATCAAATATGACTTATAAAGGGCATGAGAAAGATGATGAAACGGGATGAGGAGAAGTAATCTGAAGACACACAAAGACAAAGGGAAAGCAGACAGAATTAATGTGACTGGCAGCACCCATTTGTAAAATCTTCAACTCACCTGAGAATTTCCATGCGACCCACACTTTCATTTTATCAGCCCTCCCCACTGCCCTTTCTCCCCTCAGATACACTCATCATGTCGAACACTTCCACCTTTGAAGTTGCCTTGCATACTGAATCTTTTTATAAGCATTGCCAGGGGTCCCAGCCAGGCACTCAGAACATAGAGAATGGGACAGGGAAGAGGCGTCTAGGAAGGGGGACTGATTTATATTCAAGATCACACAGACACAGATGCTGCACCTCAAGCAAAAGCCAAAATTGAAGAGAACCACCTTTTAAAACAGTTGAGAGGAATGGTGGAGGGGTTAAGAAAAACACCCAAAAAGGCACAAAACTGCTGATTTTAGCCAGCATGGGACACCGTCTGCATGTTCACATTTGTGCCAGCAAATGCAGAAATGTAAAAATCAAACACAAACACACGCCCTCCGGCCTGAATGTGGGTGGATGTGTCGGCACAGGGCACAAGGGAGAGATTAAACCTCTTCCAGGCACAGGTAGCCCTCTAATAAAATTAGCACTGGGGTTCAATCAGCTTTGTCTGCAGAAATGAGAACACACAGGTCCCATATTCCCCTCCCTGTGAAGGCTGGCAAATTTTAAAAGGTTCAGTTACATTACATGCAAATGGACAAATTCAATTACATGTTCCACACTACTCTAGTTATGTCAGCCAGTCTATCAGAGTTCCTGTACATGTTTATTCTTTTCAAAGCTAGAGCAGTTAAAAAACAAAACAACAAAAAAACAACTCATATTTTTCTAAAATAGAACAGTCCCATTAAACTTAGTAAAGCTAAGACTAAACTTGTAAATGTTTGCAAGAGCATAGCAAAATGTTTTCATTCAGAACAACCAGTCATTATGTTCTTTTGCATTGTGTATCACCATCGAGCCATCACGCAATGGAAAGAGATTTTCTTCCATCACTTCTGACATGCTCAATGCCAGACTTGACAAATAAATGTACTTGAAAACTAGACAAGCACTCTGTATTTGATAGTTGAAACCCTCACATGTTTTTAAAGACAGTATAACTGTTATAAAGTATAAAGACACAAAACCATTAGTTTCCATCTTTAACATTTAATCTGTTTATTTCTCTCCCTTCTGCATGTGAGTTGAAACAAGCCGTATAAATAACATTTCTTTGAGGTGCCTCTCCTGCCCTCCACTTCCCTTTCTCTTTATTGGCTGTGACAGTACAGTGAAGGCATCAGCCGTACATTAAAAGGCAGTGAGGTGGGGAGATCAAGGTAATCTCTCTCTACCTCTCTCTCTTGTCCCTCTCTGAATCATGCATTTATTCAATTCCCACTTCTTCAGTCTTTCACTTCCTCTAGTCCCCCCCCCCCTTTCTTCATCACGGTTCAATCACGACCATGTGGGAGAAAATCGCCTCGTTACTACGCCCGCGTGATGTCCGGACATAGCCATTAAAATAGGACACAATAGAATGAGCTCTCTCTCTCTCTTTCGGACTGTCTGAGCCTCTCAGTGCTGTTCGAAAAGAAACAAAAACATAAAGCCTTCAAAGACTGTCCGTCACTTTAACTTCTCACTTGCTCTTTTCACATAACGTCGACCCCTCCCACCCCTGGGATTTCATGATTTCCCACGGGTGATAGTTAAATTACACACAAGCTGCATCCAGCAGCAGCGCTCACTTCCAGTAGCAGTGCTGAAAAAACGTGAAAAACACAAATAACATCCACCCACTCTTTCAAGAATGCAAATGACTGCCCAAATTAGTTCTTGTTAAATGCCAGAGTAGCAAAATTCTTAAATCCCATCAAAAAGATAAAGCTTGTCAGTTATACTCTGAGAATAAAAGCTTCCCTAGAGGGAAACAAATCCCTTTGAGCTCATACAGTAACTTCAAAAACCACTAAACGTCCAGTAAAGTGACAGCACGCCAGCAAGAATTAGTAGACAAATTCAAACTACTGCTTACCGCACTTTCCTTCTGTCTTGAGACTAAATGTAATGAATAAAATGAGCTAGAGACTTGAAACCCCGCAGCACCTTCCTGGTCTAATCAGTGACCTGCTTACATTTAAAACTTGGATACCTGACCAATCAGAAGGAGCAGCTACTGTGAACTTGGACCTTAAAATTCAGATTTCCTCACCGCTGTCCCCTGTTAAACCATGAAAATGCAGCGTGACATGAGTTGAACATTAACAAAAATTATGACAGTTTGAATAGTGAATGACATCATACTTGGCTTTGAACTGCTGGATCTGTTAACAGCATTCTGATTTTGAATCACCTCAAGCAGGAATTCAAGTGTTCAGAAAAACAAGTTCTCTGTTTTCCTTCAGTAAAATGGGCATAAAAACACGCGGTGCCTCAGAAGACAGTGAGTCATAAACTGAACTGCTAAATGCCCCGACATATTCCAAGTACAGCATCTCTGTGTCTCTGTTAAAACTGCAGCTCTCCTTAACTCTGTAATTACACTGAATGATGTTTGAACTTGCAGAGAGAAAATGTGCAAAAGTGACATTAGCCTTCAGGGCATACTGGACTTACACTTCTCTATGCACTTTGATGTTATTGTAGATCACTGATGTAGGACAACTACATTTATTTATTTATTTATTTATTGCATTACTTATCTTTCCGGAAACTTCAAAGATAACTTCATCAAAGGGAAGCAAACGACATCAAGCTAATTAGTCAAACAAAACATCTGAATTAAACTACACGTAGGCCTGCTATACTATCTTGGCTTTTTTAATACTGTTATGGTGTTGTAAACTTTTTATTTGGAAAACCTGAACTTTGGTTGCAAGACAGTAAGAGAAGAAAAAGTGCTTTAACATTTAAAGTTTTCAGTCTTGACCAGCAGTCCCGCCCCTGACCCAAAAGACCCAAACAACCGATGAACACCACACTTATGAACAAACTTTGTGGTGGCAGGTATATCTACATGTTATCATAGCGTAGATGTTGGTAAGTGTACCATTTGTTTTTCTTGTTTCACTGTCTCTGTGAAATGAATGAAATCATGAGCAGAGCTGTGTTCGCATTCAGGACTGAGCCTCAAATAAAGCCAAACCGTGTTGCAATTTAATTCATGCAAAGTAAAACTATAACCTGAATGTTTTTCCTTTCACTTATGATCTAAACATGCAGTTTTTTGTGTCCCAATGAGCACTAAATTTGTTTAGATGTTTAGTCATCCTACTCCAAACTAACTACCCAGAGGTGTTACCAAGATGGCCAGTGAGTGGCAAGTAGGGCTGCTATTACTAATCATTATTAGTAATAGCAGCATACTATTGCTCCTTAATATGTCTTATTAAGGAGCAATAGTAAATATTCAAGAGAAAAATAAGGGTCTTTAAAAATGAACAGCACATTGTAGTCTCTAAAACAGAAACCAATGCTTTTAGCAGTTTAACTGCATAAATACAAATACAAAATACACAAACTAAACACTTTTAAATAATTACACATCATATGAAAGTCACATTTTTAAAGAAAACATTTTCTTAGAAGCAACAATTAATATGTCAAGTAAAAATAATAATAACCTAAACTGGTTCTTATATAGCGCTTTTCTACTCAAAGCACTTTATACAATTCACCTCATTCAACCGTTCACACAAGCACTTTTTTCAATGCTTTAGTGATTTCTATTTAACATTCACACTCCAATGGATCCATCTGAGAGCGCTTGGTTGGTATCTTGCCTAAAGATATTTGGCATGCAGAAAAACAATTATAAAAGCCAGGGATCGAACCACCAACCTTCTAATTAGTAGATGACATGATAAAATAAGATTAAAGCCTTTAATCTGCCTGCTTGGAAGGCTTTTTTATTATTAGCAAGGGGCAAAAAAATAGTATAGGCATAGTATTGTATAATACACCTGTAGTACAGCTACACATTAAACCAATTACATGGTGACAAATGGGGGGGGCTACAGCATCGAAACAAAAAAATTGCACAGAGGACTTTTTTATGATCCATTTAATTGATGAATTGTTAGAACCCTAATGGCAAAACTTACTTTTACACTCATCTTGAACCTGTTCATGATCAAGCATCATTACTACATCTTTCTGTGCCTTTTAAACCTCCAAATGCAGCTGATCATCAGTGTTTGTATTCAAGTATGGGATAAAGAATAAAACAAGTTATCTTGCCATCATGACGAAGATGATGAAGATGATGAAGTTGGGGGGAAAAATCATTTTTGTTCTCACAAGCAGAATGATCACTCTGTCCCTTGCCGTGGACTAGCTTTAGGCAGTTGAGTAATTCCCCACTAGCGCAAAAGACTAGTAGTTAGCCTGAAATGCATTATGCACCAGATAATTAAAGACATGCTTCATCTTATTTAATATTGATGTCTGATAATTAAAGGATCACAGGCTTAAGAGGATGCTGCCTATCTACCTCTGTCTCTCCTCTGATGCTTTCATCTCTCATTTTCTCACTCTGACACACACACACACACACACACACACGAGCGAATGGAAACCTGAACACCTAGCTGCACAGATACACAGCAGGATACATTAGGTCTTTAGCATTTAATGAAGACTCTAGTGCATAGGCCGTGCGTGCTGTAATATGGCATTTGGGTGTCAGGACAAAAAGGCTCACTGGAGACTTCATTAACAACTAATTGATTTCATTTGTGTTATTCTGAGACTGATAATGCACAAATTTGCTCTGAAGAAGATTAGGCTGAACCATTTATATCTGTCGGCAGATTACTGGGAGGAAGTAAATGGCACATTTACAGTAGGGGTGGGAATAATAGATATGGATATAGCCCAAGATATGATGGTGTTTGACAAAAGAAGAGGAATTTACAGCTCGTTCTCCTCCCTCTTTAATTCTCCAACCTATCCATTGCTCTGTCCTCACTGAATCCCTATCTAATTGAATTAGAGCTGAGTGATTAGAGCCTGGCATGGTGAAAGTCTCTAGTCCTCTTCATCTGTCCCACTGGTAGGCTGGGGGAGGGCAAGTGTAAAACTCTAAAACACTATACGGGTAGAAGAGGACTGCTGACAGTGTCTCAACAGTTCTCCAACCTTTACTAAAGTAATTCCTCACTTGAGTAAAAAATGAATGCAGTGAAAAATAGACCTAACAAGACTAGAAGATGCTACCCCTTTCTATCGTTTAGAGCAAAAAAATAAAAGCACTAGGTGTAATGACCACCTCTGTGATTTATTAGTCTGTTAGGCTCTATCATAAAGCAGTCCAGATGAACAGGAGCTGTAGATATGCTCAGCGCCGCTAGCTGTAGTGAAAAGAAAAACGACCTTGGGCATCGTAAATCTCTGGGGAACCTTCATTAGCACCTGACAAAGCCACAAAGCACCATCACACAGCCTCTAAATGCTTTGCAGTTGGCTGCTGGCCTTCAGACAGCGCTGCGGTGTGGTCATTCACACATTTAAGCACCCTGACTGGGAGGCAGTGCAGAAGTTGATTCCCTCAATTTAGCAGGTCTCTTCATAGAATGACCAGCTTGATAATGGCCTGGCCTCTTCTAGGTAGGTTTAATTAGCCAGGATGCTAGGCGGTTTCTGGTTTAGTGTTGATTCAGTGGTTGCCACAAATGTGCTCAGTACTACCACTTAGCCCTCTCTCAGTGCAGTTCAGCAACGGTTAGAACCCAAACTAATAACAGTTGTCAAATGTGCGTTACCGTGGCAACAATCTCTCAGGCAACCAGAGAAGCAGCCACCCTGACACGGAACGAGTTATAGTGCTCCAAAAACAACAAACACTGGATGAGAAAGTTCAGACAGACAGCACGTATTCAAAGACTCCTTTCATGTACTGTGTGCTGCTTCTCCAGAAACATGCCCTGACCACACCACCTAAAGAAGTTTGGGGAGATTATTGATATCGTGGAAGAATCAATCCAAACTAAAATTATTAATCCACATACCCATTGTTGTACTGTACTTTTCATAGTTTTACTTCCAGACAAATATAACTTATCTGCAGTGATCTGCCAAACTGCTGGCTTGTTTAAAACCCAGTCATGATTTTGTCTTTCCTCTTTCCATCTTCTTTAAATACAAAAATTGCTTGCAATATAAGTGACCATAGAAAGCAAAAATCAAATAGATACATTATTACATAAAGTAGCTACGATTCATCTACCCTGTCCCAATAATCACTGATTATCCCAGACAATTTTTTTAAGTGGACATGTTTGACCATCACACTTACCAGTATTAAAGATATTCCTTTAGGTAGTAAGACTATTTATAATTTGATTATACATTTGATTTCTGTGAAGATATATCAGCTAACTCACAACCAGGGTTCACACAAACACAGAGACACACAAAAAAAGAAAAACCCACCAAAATAAAAGAAAAAAAAAAAGGACACATTCATGACTACAAACTCAAACTGTTTTAACATGCATTTGTCATAAGAAGACTAAAGCACGTCACTTTGAGAAACAAACAGTCATTCTGCCTTGAATGATGCCAGATTTCTACTTAATTATCCTTAAAATGTTTTAGTAACACATATACATATGTTACTATATGACTGTCGTGGTCCTGAGTCTCCTGACTCAGTGTTTATGGTTTTTCCATTATTTATATTCTTTGATTCATGGTTTTGGCTCTCTTTATTGTTTTCTGCTTGTGTTATATTCTTAGTTCCTAGGGTTTAGGTTTCTGTTACTTTGCCTTCCCCGTGTTCCTCGTCTCGTCACTCTTGTCTCCATGTTTCCTCCGTTTCCCCAGGTAGTCATGTCTCTATGTCCCAGTGTCAGGTCTGCTTCTTTGTGAATGTCTCTTGTTTCCTGTTTTATTTTGGTAGTCCTTGTCCTGTGCACAGTGTATCTAGTTTTGCTCCCCTTGTCTCATTATGTCTGATTAGTGCCAGCTATGTTTCTGTCCCATTCTTTCTTTACTCCCTTGTGTATTTAAGCCCTGTGTTTTCCTTTGCCCTTTGTCACGTTGTACCACCTCATGTGCTGTAAATCTCTCTGCGCTTCTAGTTTCCCAGTGTTTTGTTCTTAGTTTCTTACTCAGGGCTTTGGTTTGTTTTGTGTGAGTTTATTTTTATGGAGGTTTTTTTCCCAGTGAATAAAGCTGCCGTTCTAAGTTTACCTTTTTGTGTTTGAGTCCTGCATTTGGGTCCACTTCCTGCCTGCCACAGCCACGAATGACAATGACAGCTTTAAGCACCTATAATTCACTTTAGTTCTGAAATAAAGAATATGTAGGAATCACCAAAGTCCTCGATTCAGGTCAATAACTTACAAGTTCAAACATAAATGGAAGAAAAGATGTTAACATGTCACAATCACATCTTTTAGAACAGTTTACAGTATGCCTTAGTTCTTTGGTTTCATGTTTCATTAAATGGCAGTAAAATAAGAAAAAGTCAAGACTAGGAAAAAAAACAATTCCACCATTTTAAATTGTGAATCCATCATACTGCTGGTGTAGGCAAGCAATGAAGTCATGCTAAGACACAAATAGGCAGATCAGCTGACTTCAATGCCAGTTAACATTGGCTGATAGCTAAGCTGATCAACAAATCTCATACAAGGTGCTTCACAGCAAATCTCTGTTCTGTGCTCCTGCTGCTGATCTCCCAGAGCAGAGTTACACTCCTAAATATAAATTAGGACAAATAGAAATAACAATAGTCTTTTGCACAGTGAAAATATTTTACTTAGTTTACAAATTATTTCACATTGATCACATTATGACCATGGGTAATATTATTCTGCAACTCTTAAATTAAACTTGTCAGCATGTCTCTTTAAGATCTAAAATCATCTTTCTGGGTTTTTCGAAGTCTAAATTCATATTCAGCAAAAGAGTTAGCTCAAACGTCTTTCCATGGCAATTTCTAAAGCACCTGAAGTAAGCCAACATACTGTCAGAGAGACAGAATGAGACAAATCCACAGTGTTAGCTGTGTGCTGAAATGTCAATGCAGCTGAACCATAATTCAGTTGGCCTGGCAGAACATATCCATCTTCCTGTCCTCTGCCAATCCTTTCCACGCTCTTTATCTCAGTGTGGGGTTATTAAATAGGCATATCCCAGCCTATCTCGTCTCCAGCCTCTAGCTGTCACCTCTGTATAATAACCCATTCACTAACAGGCAGGGTAATGAGAACAATGCTTGGGCTGAGAGGCCAGTCACCATTATTGCTCTACAGGCCACCACTTCACCACATTCTCCCACATGGGAGCTCAGCTCCCTTTCAAACATTTTGTAGTTTCACACTGGCTGCTCTCACAAACTGCACCAAAAAAAGGGAGAACCTGCCAAATTTCCCGGGGACAACCCTGAGGAGAATCTTGAAAGGGGACGCATACCTCTCACTTCCTGACTGCTCCCCAAATAATGACATGAGGTTTAGGCAAAGGCAGTGAAGAAGAATGGGAGTGCAGGACCTCAGTGAACTGTTCTGAATCAGTTAACTGATAAGAGACCATGCTGCACAGATCTCAGAGGAGAGACCCAGAAAAGTCTGCAGATTCAGCTTCAAATGGGTAAAAGAATTATAGATGTTTCACCAGTCAGGAGCTTCCCCTTGTTGAGCAACTACTATCTTTGCCTATACTTAGGAAATGATGGGAATTTGCAATACATCGGCAACAATAGTTGCTCTTAACAATATGAATACTTTTATACAGCATATAATTTTAAATCAAAAATATTAACACTAAATAATTCATGCTTTCTGTCAGATGTGTCTGGAGAAAGTAGAAGGTCTAAGCACCACAAGAACAGTTATTCTGCCTCAGCAGTAATTCAACATTAAACAAGGTCAACCTACATTATATTTCCACCCATTCTTGAGTCAAAGCATGCCTCTGACCCCAGACACAGAGTATTATTACAGGTTTTGGCTCCTGGAATGGCACCCCGCCCCTGTTTGTTGGATGCTGAGTGAATGAGAGAACACTACCATGTGGACCCACAGTACAATTCATGCAGGACTCAAACAGTTATGAGGATGATGACTTTTCATAACCTCGCTGCCTCTGGTGGCAATATGCACAGGCTAAATGTGCAGCTGTTGAATTGTGATTGTAAGATTGATGAATATGGATTACGTCTGTGCTTCAGTGTGCATGCTGGGTGAAAAGGCATGACATGAACAAAATGTGTACTCTGACTACTTTTGGTTTTATTTCCATTTCTCTCCTTCCCTTATAGAACATCAGCCATCGGTCAGCTTAATCTCAGGATAACTGTGGTAAGCTTTCAGTATTTAGAACACATTTTTACAATGCCAAAGACACCCGGAGCAGTATGTACACTCAGAAAAGGAACATTTTTTACTCAGAGTGTAGCATCAAGTCGGTTAAACTTCTGAAACATTGATATGCTCAGTTAAGTAGCAGAGAGTTTGTTAATCAGCTGCTTTGGTGTTAATGAATTTAACAACAGGTGTTTTAGAGGTAACCCCCCAAGACATGGACGGTTTTACAGGCAGAGTACACTGACATGTTTTCCCTCCTCATCTTTTCCGACTGTTTTTTCACTAGTTTTGCATTTGGCTATGATCAGTGTCACTACAGGCAGCATGAGGTCATACTTGAACCCTACAGAGGTTGCACACAGCTAGTCCTGCTCTTCTCACCAATATATGCCATTACCAGCAGGTTTGCTGTGTCTCCCAGCACAGTTCCAAGAGCATGGAGGAGACTCCTGTAGACAGGCAGTTACTGTAGCTAACCAGGGGCATCTTTAACCGATTAGCAGGAGGAACAGGATGAGCACTGCCAGAACTATAAAATGACTTCCAGCAGGCCACTGGTGTGAATGTCTCTGAACATCCTGACATCTTCTAGTGGGCCGTGTGCTCGCTGGCTGGCAGAGTGGAGCACAATTGTCATTTGCCATAGAATTCAAGAATTGGCAGGTCCACCCCTGGTGGGAGCAGGTTCCCACTGTGACTGGTCCGGGCCTGGTCCTGGAGGATGAAGGAACTGATACCATTGAGTGGCCCCCACACTTGCCTGACCTAAATCTGATAGAACATCTCTGCCACCAGAACATTTCACTTGTGTTTCAGTCCATCTGATGCCACCAGGATCCACTTCAGACTCTCCAGGAGCTCAGTGATGCCTCAGTCCACATGTGGGAGATCCCCCAAGGACACCATCCATCCTCTCATTGGGAGCATGCCCCCGACACTGTCATGCATGCAAACACACAAGTGAAGCCCATAAAAAGTACTGAGTACCACTATGAGAACCTACAATGTAATTTTGACCAAATGGACCATTTTTGACCATAATTTTTTCACTCTTTTTTTTTTAAACATATATAAAGTTCTTTTCTATCACTTGCATTTTTTGGAGCACCTTAGCAAAAATTTTTATTTTTTTTAAAAGATCGTACTATTTTTGCTAATGTCACCAAAAAAAATATGTCACAGTACAGTGTTAGTTCAGTTGAAAAATGTTCGATACAACTGCTCAGACTACATTTTTACTCAAAGTTACATCTCACATCAGAATGTATTTTTACTGATTAATATTACTATTAAACTAATCTCAGTAAATAAGGAAGAAATAATGATATTCCACCTGAGCTGTCCTACAAATCAGCAAAAAACTCAATAACCCATTAAGCATCCTTATACTACACAGATAAAAAGATTTGCAAGTATAATAAAATCTGTTAACTGGGCCAAAGATTATATAATACTGCAAATCAGGGTGGCCATGGATACACTGGAAATGTTAAAATCAAAGCCACTTAGCAGCCACATTTGCTGTATACAAGCCTTTTCCTCATCAGTCTTGCTGATGGCTCCAATGGTCCCAGCTGCTTCACTGTCTTCCAGACTATCAGTAACTCTGCAGGCTACTAATTACCTGTGTCACATAACTATATCCATCTCTGCATGCACATAGCAAATTAGCTGTGAGGTAGATTTCACCAGTCTTTCAAATTTCTCCGCCATGAATGTGGAAACAACTCTCCCAGGAGCAAAGTAATCAAACAAAACTTGTGCCAAAACACAGACAAGTGCCAAGTCACATCCCTCTGTTCTACATGACAACCCCACTGCCGCTGTCACACTGTTGTTCTGGAGACTGGCACCTGCTTTAATATGATGGATTGATTGTCATGTTTGACACCCTGCATCATCTCCAACCCTCAGAGTACTAAAACTGTCAGAGGAAAAAATAGACTCATTAGTAGAGTGGATAAGAAGAAGAAGTATCAGCGATCCATTTCTTTCCAAAGCATCCAAGAAATCCTCCCACTGAAGGAAAGACAGGAAAATTAATTTAAAAAATGTAACATTAATATCTCAATGATGGTCGCATCCACAAGGTCGGCACAGGTCTTAAACTCCACATACAAACAATGTAACAGCTGTATAGTCAAACATTAAATTATCTACACATTCTCAGATCTTCAGAAAAAAATGTCAATCTTGGTTGGGTCTGTGAGTTGCAAATATCAATAAAACGTGATGCCCTTTATAGAAAGGACTGTTTAACAGAGAAAAAGTGAGAATTTAAATAACAGCAGAGTAGAAACTACTCAACAATGACAGCGATTTGGCATCTCTAAAGGTGACAAACACAGAGCATGACTGCAGCTTGCAGGGAATAGTCACCATTTTAACATAGCTGTTGATGATAGAAACTGAATTTTTCATGGTTACCATTGACGAACACCAACTCTGAATACCCACTAGAAATGTTAAACCCTCCAAAACCACCAGGGCTTAAAAATGATTTCCGCGCCAAAGTGCCAAAAACTGCCAGAGGCTCTTTACAAAATCATGTCAATCCCCATGTAAAGTCAAACCTACAAGCAGAATAAAGCACATTAAAAATGGTATAGAAACTGCTTTTGATCTGTAATTTTCCTTAATGACAACTGTAGGAGTGTATTTTTGTTATTACTCATCAGTTTAATTGGTCTTAAAGTTATACATGGGCAAGGGCACTTTGTTGACACATTTATTATAAACAACTAAGCTCAGGTCATTGAACTGGGCCTCTCGACCAGATTTGTGGTGGTGATTGCTTTTGGAGCAATTCAGTTACTTAGAATTATTTTAAAAACAACAACTTGCTGTTAGGTTTAATGTACTGGCAAACAATCTGTGAAATACATTCTAAATACAGTCTATTTGAGGACCCTTACTAGGCAAGCGAGCATTAATTCCACCCTCATCCAGTACGTTTACTTCTAACCAAAGTGAAGGGGAAAAATAAAGACATGCTACATATAAGAGTCCATTGTATATTATCAATTAAAATATTAGAATCTGACTGCAAATATCATTCTATATAAAAGTTTATCTCTGAATGCAGTACTATATTGATATTGCATCCATTTTAAATCTCCACGATTAAAATCCTTTTAGTGTCAATATCTTTGCTAAGCAAATGTCTATTAAGCTTTTTCATTTGCATGTGATTTATATTCCATTGTATAAATCCACAGCTAAAATGCAATATCACTTGTCACAAACACAGTATTGTCAAAGAACACAGATATCAGCGACACATGGTCTGAGCTTTACACCTCATTATCTCTATATCAGAGTAAATGGCAAAGCAGCCATCTAAAATGTATGAACATATTATGCAACGCACAGTGGTGCTCATCTCCCACATCCTGGTGCATCCACCCCTGGGGCACAATGATTGGCATTTATGGGCAAAGTTATGGTCATGGACTCAATTATGAGTCTCATTACAGAAAGAGAGGCCAGAGGTCTTCACCAGGTTTGGTTCATTTCTGTGGTCATCTCAGCAGGTTTGCAAAAAACAGGAAAAAGAAAGTCCTGGGCCTCAGTTTCAGGCTAATGCCAACAAGAGTGAGATTATAGCACTAATCCAATGTTTGTCTGACACCAGCCTTGATCTTTTAATTCAGACTGCTGCTGCCTTACCATCACTAGCCAGTTAGCCTGCCAACAACCCCCACAACCCCATCCCTCACCACTCATAACATACAAACACACCCCAGGATACAGACACCAGCTGTTGGGCTCAGCTGTATCACAATGACAGGGATGGTGTATGTGTGTGCGTGTGTGTGTGTCTAAATAAATGCATATATACATTTATGCATACACAGATGGCTTAGGTGTGAATAGCTCCAGATCATGCTACATTGCCATCAGAGAACACTCACAGAGCTGAAATCCTCCGAACACCAAAATAATTAAAATGCACAGCACATACAAAAGAAAACAGAAAGACATGTTAATGAATCTCTGCTTGTGTTAAACATTGTCATGGATCTCATACACTGTACATTTATGCTGGCTGAGCTCTCTGTGAGCTGGCAGGAGATGGAAGATTTCTGACACAGTTGCCAATATTAATAGGTAGCAAAATGTTTGCACTTGGAGAATAACAGTGCTTAAATGTTTCAGTAATTTGTTATTTTATAGATAAAGCTAATCAAGCAGCAAAGCAAGATGTTAAAATTGGCTCCACTTACACCATGAAAATCTCTAAATGGATGAAAATGTATGTCAGTAAATTACTTTGCTATTTGTGAAATGCCACAGTCCAGAGTGGAGGTCAGACAGCTGAGCTATTTAACATAGACTGGGCAGAACTAGAGGCAAAAAGCACAACTAGCAGTAAAAAAAACATTAAAAAAGAGGAAAAGGTTATGATTTACAGTTTTAGACCTCAGTCCTGAAAGACTGGAGACCCGTCAACAACCATTTGGCAACTACTGGTCATAGGGGGAAAAAAATACCCAAAACCAGATGAGAGTGGTTGCTGTCAGTCACTGTGAACTTGATTCACTCAGGCTTAGGGATTGTCTGGCAACCCCCTGGTCACCAACATCACTAGGATAGAAGTGTGCATTCCACAACTGGCTGGCAAGGGGTTGTAAGAGGTAAATGGTGCCTCAGCAGTCCTTAGCCGGTTGCCACAGTCGGCATTAATTTGGATGGAAGATGCTGACTTGACTGCAGACACTTGCTATTTACTCTCCAAGATGTAACAAAACACAAACTGGAAACAGTAAAAATAAAAGCTGAGCCTTTTTAAATGTGTTGGTTGCAGTGGTAAGGCACAACTGCAGCACTCTACAAGCAACCAAAGTAATCAGAAGGAGGTTGTTGGTGCGGCATCCACTTTGCACCCAAATTTACCTGGCAAGACTTTGCAACCACCTATCAACTGGTCTGGGAATACAATTTTTTCCCCTCTCAACCAGAGGTTGTTCAGGGGAGTCGACTGGTCTCTAGGCCTATGTGATTGAGGCTTAGTTGTTTAACTTAATATACATATTAGGGCTGGGCGATATGACCCAAAATTCATATCTCGATATTTTTTAGCTGGATGGCGATATAAGATATATATCTCGATATTTTTTTAAAGCCACAAGGTAAGAACAAAAAGAGAGTTCTTAGTCAAAGCATGACACGAAAAGCATGAAAAAAACTACTCAAAAATAAATTATGAGCATTTATTAAATAATAATGCTCCATAAATAAAAGAAAACTATGTTGTTTTTGTGCATAACAAAGAGCTCACAATTGTGCAGTCAAAATGTAAACTAAAAGACGCTGAGCATAATAACAAGGGCAGATTTCACAGCTGCTCTGTTCCCAACTTCTACTGTGTGACTGACAGCCTGGAGTTTGAAATCCTCTTTGTAACCATGTCTCTTAACAGGTGCCATTTATTGTCCTTATACACACACAATAAGGTAATATTACGTTGAAGCACAGTACGTATCACTCCGCGAGGCTCCTCGGTAGCCGTAATGCTCCGACAATCCATCAAGCCGGTGCAGCTCCGTAACTTACCAAAGTCGTACTAAAACATTTTTTGACAGATTGCTGAGCGCCGTGTACCACATAAAATCGGTTCGCGGCCATCAAGCACAACCAGAATTCATACATAAGGCGCGCTGTCAATTTTTGAGAGAATGAAAGGATTTTAGGCCGTACATGGCGTTAGCGTGGTTAGCTCGTTAGCGTGGTTAGCTCGTTAGCGTGGTTAGCTCGTTAGCGTGGTTAGCTCGTTAACACGTTGACGCCGTCCAGCCCCACAGCACGCACGGGGCGATGCGCAGTACCTCGTTAACGGAGATTTGCCGTGTCCATCTTGTCGCTGCCTGCAGGTGAAGCAATGGGGGAGGGAGGGGGAGTTGTGTTCAGTGAAGGAGAGGCGAGGCCGAGTACCGTTGCGTAAAGACAAAAGAGAGGCAAACTTGTGGCTCCACAACTATAATTATAACGTAACATAGACTATATCGATATAAAAGATACTGTCACATCTTATATCTCATATAAAAATATATCGATATTTTTAAAAAACTCGATATATCGCCCAGCCCTAATACATATGTCCACCAATTACATTAGATTACATCACTGACCACTATAAAAGACTCTCATGTTGGTATTCTTCCACATTGTTTGTTTGTTTTTTAAACTTGGTGAGAGTGCTCTGTTGTGTTTTTTGTTAGCACTTCCTTACAAAGCGCAACTTAATCGCTTAACACCTCTCATCCTTAGTTGCTATTTAGATTATATATATAACATACTTTTTTCACCACTGGAGATTGACGGGGCCTCTTAAGCAATTTACTAACTGTGCTGCAGTATGCCTAGTAATGCAGTAAATGTAACATACATAACTAATGTTTCTTCACAGAAAACAGTAGTGTAGGACTCATGTAAATTTACAACAAAGGGTAGGCTGACAGCAGTATTGCGGGCTATAAATTGGCTCCGTTGACTCAAAGTGCTCTGCTGGAGATGTGTAGAGACTTCTGTTCCAGCTGCAAGAGGAAGCCTTTGTAGTTTTCCTCCAGGTATGAAAAGAACCTGTCTTGCATTCCAGCGCATCGCACAGAAGAGCATTCAGCATCTGGGTGGCATGTGTGTATGTCTTCATGGATCTGAATGCATATGGAGATCGTTTTTCATTTTTAATCGCATAAAACAGCGATTTCTCTTTTCAAAATGCTCATATGTACCCACATAAATCTGTACATTTCCTTTCAAGTTTCATGCACAGACAAAAACACACAGACACACTAACACGAACCAGAAGCATTATAGTACAGATGTGGGCCACTATAATATCCAAAGCAGAGAAGCACAAAATATCCATTTACTGACCACTGGCAAACATTCAACTGAAATTATTGGACCAGAATCAACAAAACGCAATTGTTGTGGTAACAAAACATTAATCTGAACACTATTATTACAGATTTGCTCCAGAAAGACAATGCTTTGTTGAGGAAAACCCAGCTTCTATTTATAGCTGTTCTCAGGCGTTTCAAATAAACCTGACAAACCTTAGTTTGATATCACTGTTCTCCCGCAGAATCAGAATTAGGGCAGGGAACATGCACGCATATGCACTGCTATATCAAGATGAGGGTATATTCACAAAAGATGCTAGATACTTCTTAAAAAAATTTCAAAAATATTTATTAATGTCTAGTTTTGAAAGCAAGGGCCTCCATCTCTGACGCCCAATCCACAAAGCACCAAATCCTTATGGTTCCTCCTGTGGTTAGTGGGCCCATGTAGCTGATTTGGGCTAAGCCCCATGGGTTAAGGCCCAGCTGCCAGACGCGCTCTTAACCTGGGCCTAGCTCCGAGGTGGGACCCCAGTGACCCTCTCTCCCATGCAAGGTAAACTGGACCTTTGGAATTTTTTAATTTATTTTTTTTTAGGTATCGTAGGAGTTTTAGATTTAAGAATAGAATCAGGAGAAGCCAATTTAGGTGGTTAAAGCATTTGATTAGGATGCCTCCTGACACCTCCCAGGCAAGGTGTTTCGGCATGTCCTAAGCAGACTCAGGACTGGAGAGATCACTACATCTCTTGCCTGGTTTAGGAACAACTTGGTGTCCCCCTGGATGAATTGGAAGAGGTGGCTGGGGTGAAGGAAGTCTGGGCCTCTCTGCTTAGACTGACCCAGCTCAATTAGTGAGTTAATTTCTGAAAAGCTAGCAACATCTCTCAACTTTTTCTAGTGGTTAAAAACATCTCTCTCACTCACAAAGCACCAGATGTTGAGCTATTTTACTGATGAATCCATATAATAGTAGTTGAGATAATAGACAAAAAAGAGAAAGAAAGAAATCAAATGGTATTCACTGAAAAAAGGCTATTTAAAGACGGTCTGTACTCAAACACAGCATACACTAACTGCCAAGCATACGTGTCCCCTCAGTTCCAGTTTAAAACCAGATGAGCAATAATTATGCAAGTACAAAGCAGAGCACTGTTTTACTCTACATAAACAATACCTCCTACTTGTGCCCCCACAACATCCCAGAGGGACTCACGTGTCTCCCATGTTTCCCTCTCCATCTCCGGGCTGGCAAAGTGAACACTGGGAAATGCCCGCTCTAACACTTTCCATGCCGTCTCATCAAACAGGTAATTAAAAACAGCCTCCATGGGTCTGTGATTTGAGCTGATGGTATGTACACACTATGTAGGTGGCCCCCAGTTTTTGTAAGCCAAATCTTTCCATTTAGTAAGCAGACACAGGCCACAGGGACTGAAGGTTAAAAATTAAAGTCTGTGGTTTGCAGTGGAGGTGACATGTCACCAGTGTGGAATTACCACAGTCAAACCAGTGGGCAGAGGAAACAGGACCACTGTTATTCTTTTGTGGTGTTAGGAAAACAGTTGCAGGATGGCTGAGCAGCAAGGATAACAACACACAGTATAGGAGCTTTTCATTATTAGGAGCGCCTTTCACATGGAAATGATTTGCCATAAAACACTACATTACTTCTAGTTTTGGAGTAAGAGCCTCTTCAGTAAGTGGATGGAAATTTGAAATCGTCCTCTGTCTCTCTCTCTCTCAGCAGATTAAGATCAATATTTCCACCCAGCAGCGACCCAGAGAACGTGTTGACAGCGAGGCTAAATTAATGCTGCTAAAAATGAAAATTTATTCTTTAATGACTTGTCTGCTGGAAATTTTCTTTTTCCCTAAAGAAAACATTAACTGCAGGATAAAATTAACCCAAGGTGCTGTGTGTCGATCTGTTATTCTGTCAGTTTCCAGATGCTCCCCTCCCTGACATCCCCACCTCCTGTTTTCCTTCAAACCGCCTCTCCTCTGTGGATAGGTCATCTGCAGTCTCTGATCTCCTCATTTTGGCCCTGCAGCAAAATCACAGCAAAACACTGAGCCAAAGATCTGATCAGCTCTGCATTGCTGCTGTGATGGCGCACGTGAGTAAGTACTGGTGGGGGGGACTTGTGCTCAGCAGTAAGTAATGGCAGCAATATTCTGTTCAGATGTACTGAGGGAGTCTGGAAAATAATATGTGCATTAACACAAATGTGTAATGTGTTTGTGCCTTATGCCACATAAACATTACAAAACACAATGTTTGCAAGTAAAAACCTTTTTCCTCTTAATTTGGCCTTTTTTAGCATTCATAAACCACAGTAATATACAGGGTGGGCCATTTATATGGATACACCGTAATAACATGGGAATGGTTGGTGATATTAAAGTCCTGTTTGTGGCACATTAGTATATGTGAGGGGGCAAACTCCTCAAGATGGGTGGTGACCATGGTGGCCATTTAGAAGTTGGCCATCTTGGATACAACTTTTGGTTTTTCAATAGGAAGAGGGCCATGTGACACATCAAACTTATTGGTAATGTCACAAGAAAAACAATGGTGTGCTTGGTTTCAACATAACTTTATTCTTTCATGAGTTATTTACAAGTTTCTCTTTGTTCACAGCCATTGACATGTAGAAGAGGTTAACATGTGAGGAGCAGATCGAAATTGTGTTGATATCTGGTAAACGCAGTAACCGGGTCATTGCAGCAGATTTCAATGCAAGACACCCTATGAGACCACCCATCTCCCATGCTACAGTTATCAAACTGCTTGCTAAGTTTTGTGAAACTGGTTCAGTGTTGGATTTGCCAAAATGTGGACGCAAGAAATTGTCACTAATGAAGAAACATCAGTGGCTGTCCTAGCTTCATTCAGCAAGAGCCCACAGTGTAGCACTCGCCGCATGTCACTGGAGAGTGGCATTAGCCGAACATCCCTTCGGCGGATATTAGCTACTCACAAATGGCACCCTTACATACTCCAGCTACTGCAGCATCTCAACGAGGATGACCCAGATCGGCGCACAGAATCTGCAGAATGGGCAAAACAAAAATTGGAACAGGACCCTCAGTTCACCCAGAAGATTTTGTTCAGTGATGAGGCAAACTTTTATGTGAATGGTGACGTTACCAAACAAAACCACCGCTATTGGTCTGACACTAACCCACACTGGATGGATCCCTCCAAGACTGTTGGAACAACAAAAGTGAGGGTTTGGTGTGGTATATGGGGTACAACGATAGTGGGTCCATTCTTCATCAATGGAAACCTCAAGGCCACTGGATATTTGAAATTGCTACATGATGATGTGTTTCCCTCTTTATGCACTGAAGCTGGCACATTCCCTGAGTTTTTCCAGCAAGATGGTGCACCAACACATTATGGGTGCCAGATCCAAGCATTCGTAGATGAAGAGCTTCCAGGGAAGTGGATTGGTCATCGTGGGCCAGTTGAATGGCCCCCAAGGTCTCCCGATCTGACCCCCTTAGACTTTTATCTTTGGGGTCATCTTACATCATCTTAACTTCACCATCTTACAGTCCTGTAAGTTTTAAGGTTAGCCTCCATGGATCGTATTGTTTTGTCCAGCATAACCGAAAAAATAGCATAACTCCGTCTGACGCTCATGTTCCCATTGTTGCTGCATTCAGTGTGGACAGAGGTCAGCATGGTCACTCTGACTGGTCTGTAGCTATGCAGCCCAATACACAACAAACTGTGATGCACTTCTATCAGAACCAGCATCAACTTTTGGGGCAATTTGAACTACAGTAGTTTGTCTGTTGGATCGGAGCCTTCACTCCCCACATGCATTAGTGAGCCTTGGCTGCCCATGAACCTGTCGCTGGTTCACCTCTATTCCTTCCTTGAATCACTTTTGATAGATACTGAACGCTGCAGACCGGGAAAACCTGACAAGAGATGCTCTGACCCAGTCATCTAGCTATCACGATTTGGACCTCAAAGGCTTATGGTTGCCCATTTTTCCTACTTCAAACACATCAACTCTGAGTACTAAATGTTCACTTGCTCTCTAATATATCCCAGGTCCCATGATAAAAAGATAATTGGTGCTATTCACTTCACCTGTCAGTGCTCATAATGTTATATCTTACTTGTGTATACCTATAGGCATAAATGCAAAGATTCACCTTCATGCATGGACATACCCATAGATTCACTTACTCACTTAACAGCGGAGACATAATCTTTATCCCAGATTTAATAAATAATCCTATTTAGACTATAATATTAATGAATACACTCCCACACATTTTCATTCACATTCTATCATCTATGTGTACATGCATGTGTGTCACATACTGTAGGCTGCATAATGTGACGGTAGCTAAGAACAAGAAGCAAGAACACGAGGGAGTAAACTAAACTTTTAAAATAATGGAACAAATAACTCATAATGACAGAATGTGCACAACATTTTATGACATGTTCATAAGCTGAGCACACCACAGTATGAACTCCATATTTTATTTAAACATTTCAAATTAAAGACCCTATCACTCCAGTGTGCAGAAACCTTTAATTTCTTGACAAGGCTTTTATTTGCTGGCATATGCAACAACAGCTGGGATCGTTTTTCTCCCCTGACCTGCATTTGAGTTTGCCTGTCCCCATTATCAGAAACCTAGCTTTTATCTGATAAAATATAACGCTTAAATAATCTTGTACTACAACCAGGTGGCAAAGAGCAAACTGTGCTGTGTTGGCCCACTCCAAATTATATTAACTCATATTTATTTTTTTACTGACTATATGAAATAGTGAAGAAGATATGGGTATTTTGGCACACTTAACCTCAGTCATGTGGCATGGATACACCACATGATTCAAATGAATGGAAGGCATGTGCCCCCTCCTCCCTGCCTAAACCACTGGACTCCTTAATAGCCCCCCGCCAGGGAGAGTTTATTTTGTTACTGATGCAGGATCATACAGAGGGGCTCCTCCCTGTGTTCATTTCTACATAACCTCCATCACAATCCCCATCCACCCCTCTGGCATGACTGGTCCCATCCCTTTGGGAGATGCTCACCTGTCACAATTAATGAGAGCCTCCCTGCTCAGGAGTGGGGTGTGGTGGTGGGGTTTGGAAGACGGCCCTTTTTGCTTTATGGATGACAGATAGGAGATTATGAAAGCCCAAAGCTGAGCGATTTCTGCAGGGAACGGTGCATCGGTGGGCTCTTGTAAATACTTGCAAAGTGTCTCTGATTTAGTATAGAGAGGTGCTTTTAACTATACAATCTTAAAATGCAGGTGTTTCTCTGAGCAATGCTACAGGCTCTGAAAAGCTGAAAAATATCCAGCAATCAACTTCTGGTGCAACATCCCAGAGTTTCAACATGTTAAATTTAATTTCCCAAATTCTTCTCTTTTACATAGTTTTTTTAGCTTTGACTGTTTTTACCATTCATTTACAATTTAGAAGAAATTGATATTTGTAGGCGCTGTCATAAATGTGTAAAAAAGCACATGAGTGACTCGAGTGACAGCCAAGACAGGAGAAACTGAAAATGCAGACTAGTAATGACATGAGCTTAACTGTGCCTGACCCATTAGCCCCCTTAGCTTTGCTGGGCCTGTTAACCAGGAAAAATAGGAAAAAAAATTTCTTGTGTGTCTGCAGGCAACTGCTGATGGAAAGGTATTTTGTATTTTAAAGCAACTGCAGTGCACTGCAATTATGCTACCTGTGCACATCTTCCCTGTATTTTGTAGAAAGGTCAGATGTGTTTTGTGTGTCTTGGACTCCAGCACGTAGGAGAAGTGAAACAGAATGAATGAACAATAACATATTTCAGCCATGTGAGCCTTGCTTCCAAATTATAGAAGACGTGCAGTGCCATACCCCGAGGTGTACCACCTGCTCTGAGACCACCCCACCCCACCATAAGCCACCTACCTCACACCCACACCCAGAGAATGCTCAAGGGCACAAAACTAGAACAAAATACAAGAGACGCTGTTTGACATCAAGATGGGTCGCACACAGCGAAGCCCTGAGGAGAACTTTAATAGTACGTCGCAACAAAGAGATAGATGCAGTTACACACGCATGCACACACTGACAACAGCCCACGTGTGGATCTCAACGCGTGCTCTGAGCACAACTACAGATGAAATGTGTCTGATAGCAAGGAAAACCAACAATTATCATGGCGAGGCTGTCAAACGAAGGGTGAAGTAAAGGAGAAATACTTCTGGCAGACTAGAAAGATGGACAAACCTGTGTGGCCATCTTCATTACAGAAGCACTGGAGCAAGCCACAACAATGCATCACAGAGGAACTACTTTGCTGACCTACACATATATTATGCAGTGATGTATACATTTTCAGAACACATCTTCTCTTAGTCAATCTAAAGTGTTACATTCAGCTATAGGCTGTGATACACAGAGAAGAATAAATTATGACTATAAGAGCAGAGTTTTTGGGTCAAGAAAATTAAATCATATCCCAGAACTCAAAAAACTGCTGACTGCTTCGTAAAAGGCACCTCCAGCAGTACTCGATCTTTACTTCTGATAGATGGATGAGCCTCATGTTAAACGGCAATGCTGCAGCTGGGCCACCTCCAACAGACGTGGAAATAGTTTGCGAACTGTGATACCTGGCTTGGTTGTACATTGCAACAAACACAGCGAGTGAGTCTTTTTTACTGTTTTACCAACTGCTGCTGAATGAAAGAATACATCAGCTTACATGAATCAAACATTACAACAATATTCGCTGCTGACAGATGAAAAGAAGAAGAGGTAAAATGTTTTTTCACCCAGACTACAGCAGAGTTAACAGAGACACAAGCTGTTAGAGGAAAACACTATTACAATAGATCGATGCATATTAAAGAACTGCGATGGACTGGGGAACTCTCAAGGGTGTAGCCCTTTCATAGCTAGGTCACTGGGAAGGTGATGGATGGAATCATCCTCAATATCGGACTTATTTCAAAAGTTATCCTAACAATCTAATCACCAGAAATTTAATACATTTTTATATCACTGTTTAATGGGTGATGGTCCCCTCATGTGGCCTGACATTTAAACAGTAAGTCTGACATTTTATCGTCTTTTATCTAATGTGCGCATTAGCCACGCAATTTATCAAACACTGCAGAAACCTGCAAAAGGACAAACAGGGTGATCCTCTCTTTTCTATAAACACACACCCACCATTATTCTCCACTACTCCGTCATCTTTGCTCTCAAAGGTCAAGTCAGCTGAATATGGTGAATGGTATCCATTGTAGTTTTCCCTCTTTGTCTGAGAAAGAGTGTAAAAGCATGAAAATGCACTGAATGTGGATTTAGCAAAACAAAAATATAAAGCCTCAGGCATTAGTGGAAAATCTCAGCTGAAACAGACCCAAAAACTAAAATCAAATGAGGGTCATCCGCCTTATTTGTTTGTTTTTATCTTAAACCAACAGATTTCATTTCATCCTTGCACCTGCAGAACTTAATCATGTGTGCAGACAACAAGAGGCACAAATTAAACACACACACACACACACACACACAATGATTGATTCAAATCTTCCAGGCCTCCAGTAGTTGTATCTCAGCACTCCAGCCTAACTGTGGACCTGACAGTGGCACAGTGGCATCACCTGCCCTCTGGCAAACAACAGACACACAGAAAAAGATCATATAATAAATACGTAATGGGGTAGCAGTCAGTGCAGTCAGCCAGGCAGGCTGGCAGAACGTGAGTGAGGGCTGAGGTTTTTTTTTTTACGATGCTTGTTTTATTATTCATAAGGAGGATGAGGTTTCCAGGATGCCAGGCTCATTTTTGGCCGGAATCCCGAAGCTGCTCCATTCACTCACTGCGCTCTGCGCGCACACACACACACACACACACACACACACACACACACACACACACACACTCTGCTACTTAGTGTTTCTGCTGGGATGTGTCTAAGAAGCCAGTCTGGTTCCCTATGCGGGGAATGGCTACCGCTGCATATTCACTGTTTAAAAGGAGGCAAACCATGAGACATGATAGGACCTTTTCCAAAAGTACCTAGCTGCAGCTTTCATAAAAATGGACAGGGGAGAAAAAAAAATCTCCCAATCAATGCTGTGACGCTTGCATTCTTCCATAGCGGCGATAAAAGCCTGCGTTCAATAGCTCATGTCACTGCGCTGTAAGGCCAAACACAGACACAGGTCTCTGCGTTTTAATATTTTATTAGGCTCATCCGCTATCTTCCACCAATGAGTCGATATCCTGACGGAGAGAGAGTAGAGAAAGTGACAATGCCTGCATCAATCATTTTTACAGTTGGGATAAGGAAAGAGAAGTCCAACAGAAGTCCAGCAGTAGTACTACCAGCACTTCAGAACCAAACTCTGCTTTTCATTTGAGAGTAAGAGAAAACAACAAGCAGTTACTTTGTATACAAATCAGACTAGACTCAACCTTATTGAACATTTTTGGACTGCACTTAAATGCTGGGTCTGTCCCAGGAAACCAACCAGTTTAGGTGAACTCTACCAATTCTGGCAAGATCAAACATCCAACCAGAATTATGCCAGAAGCTTGTTGATGGCTACCAAAAGTGTCTGGTTGAGGTCCAACTCAACCAAATATTAGTGTGGGGTGTGTGTATATTTAAGCCTGAATGTATCATTTTGATAATGAGTGGGATTAGAGAAGATCCAAAATAAATTCAGATCTATGCACACAATTCTTCTTGTTTAAAGTTTTTAGCAAAGGTGTATTGCTGTACATTGAGGCCAACATGGAAAAATAACAGTTAAAAAAATTATTTAAACCCCCAAATTACAATGACACTTATGTCCATCATGAATGTAAGTAAACTTGTGCCCAAAACTATACAGGTTGCTGCATTTTATATGCTATTTTTCCAGGCTTTCCAGTGTGGCCTGCCAGCTTTCTAGACAAGTCATCCACTTCAAAATCAAATGAATAAAATAAAAAAAATCTAATCAAAGCTTAATTTATATTTATGTACTGAATCTATGTAGAGCCTAAAATATAGAATACACAAGTGACTGACACTGTTTTTACAACTTTAGCAATTTGGGGCTAGGGCTGCTCTCTTTGAGCTGATCCATTCTGTTCCAGTTGATGTCACATATGACAGCAAAAAAAGAGGTTACTGCAAGCACTTAGAAGTAAAACACAATACCAAACATGCCAATCACAGACATTGGAGCCTGCATCAACGCGATGCTTGGTTATATATATGTGTACACAAATGAGCACCAGCACAATATTATATTGTGTTGGCTTATATTATATTATATTATATTATTTTGGAGTGTGTATGTGATGTGTTGGTTGTCTGTTTGTTTTTTGTACGGACATACTGCAAATCAATTTCCCGTTAGGGACAATAAAGTTACCAATAACCAATAACCAAAATAACCAAAGTGTAGTTTTTGCTTATAAATTTCCAACACATGGAAACCTTTCAGTTAATAGATAAAGCTATGCAGCTCGTGGCATCTCACCCAGGAGTGAAGATGAGCAAATAAAATGCAGGAGAAAAATGTCTAGAAGAGTGAAGACAGACAAGAGGGGCCAGCTTTACAGGAGAGGAGGAAAAGCTAGCTTCTTCCATTTGCAAACATGTTGTGCAATGACATCCATACAAGAAGGTGTTTGATTTAATAAAATGTTGAAAACAGAGAACTGTGTTTTATTTTCTGAGTGTATTTTTTCTGCCAACCAGAGTCAAATGACTGAGTATACTTTATGCAGCACACACAGAGGATATTCAGCCATCACCGAAATTTGGATACTTGATGGTTCTTATCAGTTAAACATTACCAACACAGCAATCAGATCATTCTCACTAACATCAGAACCTCATCCACACAGCCAGAGTCAAAGTAAGAGAAGTAACAGAGTAAACTCAGAGGCTCGAACACATCGTATTCAGCTGATATACATTTCTCTGTTTACTGCACTTGGTAGGGGCAAAATAGTAAATACATTTACTCACAAATATTAATTTTCAAAGTTTTTTCAGCTCATTTTTAGTTCCTGCATTTTATGGCCGTTTGTGTGACTAATTCTCATACTTCAACCACATTTGATAATTTGAATATTGTCAACGTAATTTATCACTATTATTTTTTTATTATTTGCCGATTTTGGCCGGAGCCTTATTGTGTGGTGTCTGTGTGGGTTCTCTCCAGGTACTCAAGCTTCTGCTGTGCCAAACATTTGAATTTTGTTTCAGTGGTCTGTTATCTGTAACATGTCACTGCACTCAAGTGGATTCAGGAAACTTCCAGCTGTGTGGTGCAGGGAACAGATGTGATTGGCACATGCAGACACATTGTCAGTGGGTAATATAAGGAGCACTTGGTTCAGGGTGGCTGTAGCTAAGGAGGCAGAGCAGGTCATCTACTAATGAAAGGCTGATCCCTGGCTGCTCCAATCTGGATGCCAAATATCCTTGGGCAAAATACTAACCCCGAGTTACTCTCCAATGCATTCATCGGAGTGTGAATATGTGTGAATGTTAGACAGAAAGAACTTAAGCGTAGAAAAATGTCCTTGTGTGAATGAAGCAGGTTCTATAAAGTGCTACATAAGAACTAGTCCATTTACCATTCATCATTTCTTTCTTTGCATTCTATTAGGAGTGTATGCATTCAACATGGTCATGTCCATTTAATCAAAGAAAATTATGGTTTAAACTCACATTGGAAAATTCCACTTAATAAATCACATTTTTAGCATGAACCAAATGGATTCTTCAGCTCCACCTCCAATATTTCACCCTACTCGCGGTACCTATGAATCCACCTTCAGACTCTACACCCTCCTTCAGCTGAGGACACCCTCTGCACACTTCTCAAACTTTTCTCATGTTTGACAGAGGTACACAGGTGGCAGAGATGCTTAATGAAAGATATCATAGTCTAATTAGAAGTAAGAGTATGGTTGCAAAGACAAGCGATAAAGTAGTTAAGCACAAACTAGAGTAGTTTCATTTTATATAATGTTAATGTGACAAGAGACAGAAAAGGGTGTATGCAGAGTAGGGCTGCCACGATTACTCGACTAGTCACGATTACGTCGACTATCAAAATCGTCGACGACTGATTTAATAGTTGACGAGTCGTTTGAAGCTTTGTAAGATCCCAAAAGACGCAGGAATAAGTAGTAGGATTTAAGAGTGTAATAACAGACTGAAACAGAAGATGGCAGCACTGCATGTACAAGGATGCCAGCTGCCGTTAAACCCCGAAGAAGAAGAAGTAGCTCTGTCCCAGAATTCATAGCGCGGCCCAGCGCAGACCAGCTCAGTTTCCAACAATGGCGGCAGCTAGTTAATTTTAATATTACTCTTATTATTCTTTCTGGGTCACAAAATAAATGTTTAACATATTTTCAGGCGAGAATGTAACTGTATAAACCTCAAATATCTGCTCAGTTTATCAAGACACCACATACTTTCAAAAGTGCTCTGACGTTTTCGGAGACGTCTGTTACCCACTAGCTCGATAGCTAGCCGGGGGCAAGGCTCACTAGAGCCGGACTCCCTGGCAAATCGTTTTCAAACCCACCGCCATCTTTCGCTACTCAGGTTAAAAATTATATATATAAGTCCCCTTGATAACTTAAAAATGTTATTGTTTGGCTTTTTTTTAGTATTTTATTTGTTCCTAAGTAAATTGGTTTGGCTGAGATTAAAGTTATAGTTTTTGCACAGCTGAATAAACATCAAGCAGACAACTGATTATCAGAAGTGTGAGATGCTCAAGAATATACTCCGGTGTCCTGTTATATTTTAGATAGCAAGGAGTTTATTAAACGTCACCGAAACAATCTGCAAATTTCATTAAAATTTAATAAACTATCATCTTGTCTTTATTTTTAGTTAGCACAGACCTTAAACACTTAAAGCTGTAAGCTAATTATAGTTATATAAGAGCAGATGCTGCTGGTGCAATAAGCTGTACGTTTTACGTCTAATGGATGCATGATCTGATTAGTCGACTAATCACAAAGATAATCGGTGATTAGTCGACTATCAAAATAATCGTTTGTGGCAGCCCTAATGCAGAGCAGGGGAAAAAGAAGAAAAATCCATTCTGCTCTCTCATGGCAGTCTGACTGAAGATTGAGTAGATGTTGTCAGTACCAGCAGTCTGTGTACAGAATATTGATTATATTTACCCAAACACACATATTCTCATTACCCATGTGTGGAGGGATGTGGAAGTCAGTCTAATACTTTGAGTGCGTACAGCAGTCTTGTTATCCATGCAGTGCAGAGGACACTGCGAGATAAGCAGCAAGTCTCAAGCACAACGATCAATAAAAGTTAACTAGAAAAACCTCCAGCTAGAAGAGAGAGAGCAAAACCAATATAAGGAGCTGAATGAGACCAGGAGCAGCAACGATCTGAGAAAATAAAACTAAAAATAACAAAAGGAAGCGATAGAAATAGTAAAAAATGTATCAAAGCAACATTGTGTTTTATCTCATTGTCACAGTGTAATCACATCATCATTAAATTGGTCAAGTAAAAGGAATTATTAAATATTGTTTATGAGACAAACTTTGTCATGTACTCCCGAGGCTTCTGTAACTTTTTCTGAGGCTTTTATCAAGTCTCCTGTTTCCTGGATCTCAAAAGTTTTTTTGCTCTTTCCTGTTTTTCCTCCAGGAGTAAACAATCTGTTTTCCAGAAAGTAACTTAAGGGCTGAAACCAAATCACCAGATTATATAAACATTTGAAAGTTTTATGTTCAGCTTCATAACTGGCGTTATTTTGCAGCGTCACAACATGAAATTGTAACTTTTTAAGTGGAAAAGAAACTTCAAATCAAAGTACACCATGCATCTACCTCAAACAATCTTCTAAAGACCAACAATGAATACATTTCCCATCATGCCACAAGTCAAACAGACTAGATTTAGGCATTAAATGGGTCTTTCCAACTTCTGAAACTAACACAGGTTGTTGGAGAACTTTAGCTGTGCCTCTACTCAACCAACCGAGCAGGATTGTGCAAATTCTGACCACAAGGACATCTAGCAAACCTAACTAAAGCTACTGAATCAGTATAGATAGCAGAGTGAGTTACACATATGTTTGGGCAAACTAAGGCATTGTGGAACAGTGCATCATAACTTCTGCAGAAAACTCTGAAATCTGCCTGTTTGTCTTTCCATTTCACCTGAATTGTAATTCAAAACATACTGACGAAAATGCTGTGCACATACTGTGCAGGTTCCTTTTAATCATTTCAACATCTATATCTGCCATCAGCTCCAGGTTCCATATTCTTCTCCTTTCTCCACCTCATAGGAGAATTTGAATGAGATGACATTATGTGTTTGTTGATATTCTGCAGAGGTGGTGGTGTCCGGGGCACCACAATTCCACTGAGGGGGAGGGGGGACACAAAAAAGAAAGAAAAAAATAACACAAGTGGGATATAAATGTATACTTTACAAAGTCAAACTATTAGGTTTTCAGGAGTCTGTCTGTTTTATTTTGTGAGCTCTCTGATGTGTTTTTGGAGCCAAGTGCTTCACTGCTGACAAGGACACACAAGTCCTCCACTTCATCCAGTCAGTGATTCCTGAGAATGAATGGAACCCACGGAGGAACTTCTCTCAGGTGTGGATACAGTGTGCCTCTTCTTTCTCCTAATGTCAGAGGTACGCTAACCACTTCACAAGAGGAAAATGTGCCTTCACACCTGCCAGAGCAAATATTTCAGTTGCACTTAAAAATTCCTCAGCAATAACAGTGTTATTTCAAAGTTTGTAACAATACATGGAAAGATCTTACCCAACAGAAACCCAGGTTTAGTATAGCTCTGTAAGATCTGACACACACACACTGTGAAACCACGCTAGATGATTCATTCATATCTATGGCCCACAGGTTTAACTATGCTTAAGTAGGTTTTTATAGTTCTACATAATTTATCAGGCACACATTAAAATATAACTGTGATATTATGGTACAATTTCAATTACAAGTTCAAATCCAACAAGGGAGCCCAGCACTGAACATTTCTTCTCACCTTCTCTCAGCCTCTGAAACAATTTACACTTTTCTAAACTCCCTACGATATGCTGATAAACAGGACAATATCCTAATTTGCTAATAATGAATTTTAAAAGTGATAAGCCATTGAGCATCTGAGATAAATTATGTGATTACATGCAGACATTTAAGGTAGTATTACTATAAAAAATAATTCTGGAAATGTAATCAGTCTTGAGGCTCTATTCAACTTTTAATCACATCTCTTCTACCATTTGGTTTTTCTAAATTAGAACAGCTGAGTGGTCAGCTGAGGACCTCAACTCTGTGTATACACTATGCATTATACAGAGCCTGCTAACATTTTCTCAAATTACAGTTTCAGTGCTACATATTGCTACTTGACACCTTTGTACCACTGATGCCAAAAGCATCTTATTCTTGCAGATTTCAATTTCAATTCACTGACGTCCTGCTGCGTATCCTTTTGTAGCTTCATGTGTCAACATACCTACTGTTAAGGGGATAACTACGGTGCACTTAAATATAGCAGAAATCCCTTTGAATGTGTGTGTTCATGTGTGTAAAGTGGCGTGCTGTGTGCAGTGGAGTTCAGCCAATTTAAAACAATGTTAAAACCTCAGCCAGGTGTTTAGCTCCTGCTAGGATGCCATGAGGAGGCTGTGATATGAGCCAAAACAACCAGGAGGAATGTGTATGTCGCAAAAACATTATGCTATTAAAGCCTCCGTATGTCAGCACAGTGGGGTGAGGGGCTCACAGTGTGGGGCTCGCAGGAAATCAATGGCAGGGGGAAACCCCTTCAGGAACTTGAATGGCCTCTGGCGAGAGAGAGACGACAGACCAATGAGAGCTGGGGGGGGATAATAAGAAATTAAAAGAGAAATGGGGAAAAGGGCAGAGAACGGTAGGGTGGTGGTAAAAAGCAGTGGAGTGGAAGGCTGAAGGCAGAGATAAATTGCACAGGGACAGCAACAATGAAAAGATGGATGGGCTGGGATGAACAACAATAAATACTCATGCATAATATGAGCCAAATATAAACACTGTTGCTGCTCTGGTACTAATCCCTGCAGGTGACCACACTAGGGACTGCACAATTTCATGGAATGCCATCCATTCATGCATCAATCTTCTGCCACTTATCCAGGTCTAGGTCTCAGCGGCAGTCAGCAAAGCGAAGCGCTGACATTCCTATAGGTTTCAACAGACCCGGTGTGCAGGTTATAGTTTGCCTTAGGGGATCCTGCTAGTCAAGAATACATAACACACCTCCACAGAGAAGATGTAGCAGATCTCCGAGGTTCTCAACTTGAAAACTTGTCATAGATTTTAAACAATTATCTCCTCGCAGTAAATAAACAACTGGAGTAACAGGATTGTGGTGGGTAAATTCCAAAAGTAGCACACCTGAGCCCTGTTTGAGATTTATATATGCAAATAGACTTCACATGTAGGACAAACCAAGAGTTCATGTTTGAGGAACTTAATCAAAGGCAGACATTAAGCTTTGTATTTGCTGGCAGCATCCACTGATGCAGAACAGATAAAAAGAACAAGGAAATAGAAATGAAAACATTGAAGACACAGATGTGCACAGCGCTGCTTTATTAACCAGATATCTGCCATCTCTCTCAGCACTGCAGAACACACACATACACACGCACAAATACACACACCAGAGCATTTCCACTCATTAGCATTTATTCACTCTGTAACTGGCGCTCACAGCAAACAGCCAGAGAAAATGCAGAGAAACGGCGACAGGGAGAGAGGAGAATGTTACCAGATGCATCAAAAGCACACACCTTGTCAGTCATAGGCATGGTGTTTGACTGTAGGCGCTGCTGGATGCTACTTTTAACACAACACACACACCTGAACCCTGAGAAGGCAGCGCAGTAAGCAGTTGCCAGTCCACATGGGGCAAAAGAAAAAAATGAAAGCTCTATAAGAAGAAAGAAGTGCGTGAGAAGAAAGAAACATCAAAAATTACTTCTCTCTTCTTTTGTACCAACAACTGCTTACTAACATTTTCCTCATTGTGTGGAAACAACTGCCTGTTATATCCTGTTTTTTAATTAAATCGTTAGGTAGCCTAACTAATGCTTCATGGCACACACCTGCATCAACTATGTGAAATACTACGGCTATATTGAGGCCACCTGCTCTCACAGAAAACCTCCTGAGCAGCTGGAACAGGGATGGAAATTCATGATGAAAGGTCTGAATCTTTATTGGTTTCATCTGTTTGGGCTTCTTTAATTGTGAATTAGGACAGAAGAGGGGGAGGGAATCAGAGAAAATGTATATAAATGAATGAAGGACCTTATGATAGATGATTTGGTGATGAAAAATTCAAACCAGTCACATAGACAGGTGCTCCTCAGTGTCTGCATCATTTGGACATTGTACTAGAATACATTTGAATACTACTTTTACCTTTATCACAAACTATAACAATTTTTAAGTTGTTTTTTTTTTTACTAAGCTGTAGGATTTTGTCATGTTAGATTTTTCTTCATGTTGTAATACATGTGCAGTTTTTAATAGTCTCTTTGAAGAAGCCAATAGTTTGTTTCTCTAAGGCAACACACAAAGCCAACCATTAAAAAGTTCAAGCCTAATTTAAGAAGGTAAACTCTACACAGTTTTTAAATCAAACTTTCCACTACCTTTACATTTGTAAACAGTTTTCTGTGTCCAAGTCTAATCACCAGTCCTGTGTTTACAGGGACGCTTAATATTCTGTAAAACACACACATACAGATTTCCAAGATTTCACGCCGTATTGCCTAAAATAAGCAAATGTGTAAAGGTGCAAGGAAAGGGAAATCAATTTGGAGCAACGGCATTTTTGCTGCTTCCTTCCCAGACTCCATTTACACCACTTTCTTACTTCCCCTTTTTTAGATATTTATTTATTAATTTATCTTTGGTGAGGCTTTCATGTGGCTGTGGTGGATATCATGAATTACAAGGAACATAAGATATTAATATGTTCCTTGTGTTGAGATGAATTAATGCAGAATGTGTGTTTGTTACAGGGTTAGCAGTTATAGGGCAGTGACAGCTGACAGGTTTTTACTCCTATGTGGAGACCGCATGTTCTCCCAATGACTCCATGAGTTCACTCAAGGTGCTCCGACTTCCTCCCATAGTCCAAAGACAGGTTAGGCTAACTGATTATTCTAACATAACCATATGGGTAGATATACGTGGTAATTGTTGTTTTTCTGTCTGTGTTAGTCCTTTTGACAGTCTGGGTGTCCAGTGCCAGCTCTGGGGTACCATCCTAGTAGGAGTAGATGGATGGATTTGCTAAAGTTCACTTGGTTGAAATGCAATCTTACAGCGAATTTTGTGTTATTCTAAAATTTGGAGACTTGAAAGAGAAAAGAAAAGACAATGAGACTAAGCTCTTTATTAAAAATAGATTTTTGTTTAAAAAAAAAATCATGTAGCCTGGAGACATCTTTGCAGCACAAGAAAGCATCTGCTCCATCAGCAGCACCATGTCAGTGGAATTTCTTCCTCCTTCTTGTGTGCCAAAGTATGTTCACTGCTAATTCCACATACTTCACCTTATCATATTGTATTCTTTTGAAGCCTAAACTAATAGATTTATCATTTTATATTACTGACCAATCACAATTCCTGAGCTTATTTGAACTGTAAAGAAATGATAATTAAATGCTTGTTCACACTCTACAGCACAAAACTGATGAAAGCATGAATGACCATCACGGCTGCATGTCACTGGAGCAGCTGAATAAATTGCTGGTGACACAACTTACTAAACAAGTAATTTGTCTGCAAGAATACTGTTGCGTGAATAATAAGACCTTCTTCCATTGCTTAAGAAAATTCACAAGAAAATTCTGCACACAAACTCTCAGACACAATCGATCAGTAGATTTACACAGTAGAGGAATTACGATTTTTACTTTTGTTTGACTCCCAACATGCATAAATATGTTGCACTAAAAGAAGAAAACAAAATCTAGCCTTTTGTCACTATAACTAGACAAAAGATAGTAAGGCTAATGACTGAATCTGACAGAACTTTAACTCATTTAAAATCTTCATGCTAGCATCCTATCCTATAGAATACAATTACACAGCACAATGTATAGTACGGAAAAAAATGGACCAACTTCAGCTTTAATACAAACAAATTTCCCACGCATGGGACTAATAAAGGTTATCTTATCTTATCTTAATAAAATGTAAAAGGAGGTGTAGGATTTGTGATGAGCAAGCCTGTCCCAGGAACTGTTTTCGGTAATTAGTAGCGATTGCAGGGGGACATGTCATGTTCAAAACGCTAGCTAAAAACTGGTGAAGTGACTGGAATTACTGAATGTGTTGATGACCAACAAGTCTGCTGATCTTTATCCCGAGGGGACAAAATGACAGAAACACTGAAGCAGCAAACATCCAAGTGAGAGCTGCGCACGCTCATCTGTCTGAGCAGAGAGCTTACACTTTTTGGCAGGATAGTGTGCATCAGTTACACTGTGAGGCACAAAACCATTTTTCTTTACAGTTATACACATTTTGGAAAGCTTCTATTTCGA
The DNA here is from genome assembly GCF_963576455.1 of Neolamprologus multifasciatus. Taxonomy (NCBI): domain Eukaryota; kingdom Metazoa; phylum Chordata; class Actinopteri; order Cichliformes; family Cichlidae; genus Neolamprologus; species Neolamprologus multifasciatus. Next base: position 7,121,115 of record NC_140439.1, on the reverse strand, counting down.
ACTTTATATTAAAAAAAAATAGCAAATTAAACGGCAAGATGGGAAAAGAAGAAGTGGTCACATACTGTAGGTACAGCTACTAATGGTACAAAAGAGTGGGCAGGTCTAACAGTGTTTCTTTTACAGTTTTTTTTTTTGCATCAGCTGCCTCAGCTGGAACATGAAGTCTTCCTCATTATTTGGTTAGAAGTAACAGATTGCATGTGCACAGTTTATTCACACTAACATTTTTAGACTTTCTTTGTTTTTTTTAAAATACGGTGTATGAATGTCAGGGCAGAAACACAGAATGTGTTGACTATGGATTCATACTAACTATGAGATACGGTACGTTTTCAGTACCTTTTTTAGAAACTGACTCAAGCAGGATAATTTTTTCTAGACATGCAAACTTTGTGTTAGCATCATATCTTAAAACAAAACCAATAAACCTTAGTTCCACAAAGAGGAATGTAGAAATGGCAATCAATAACCATCCAGAAGAGAATAAGTGACAAGTGTCCGGGAAGAGCATCGTTGATGTGTAGAGGAAGTGGGAGCGGAGAGAAAGTGTTGATCGTCACCTTGGGAGGAGATAAAGACAGCAAGAGCGAGAATATGGGAGAGAAAGAATGAGAACATTAGAGAGAGGGGTGTCTTGGGACAGCGGAGTAATCTTCCGCCAGCTGATGTACGCTTCTCCTCATCTCATACATCATCGGGAGACGACAGCACCTCTGCACTCCGGAATTCAATAGCAGTTTTTCCTTCTACAAGTATCTCATGCATCCATAACAAAACTCATCCAGTGAAATATAACCGAGCAGGAGACGTGCAACTGGATGTTTGACTATTTGTACACGGTGCTTCCATGGGCTAATCCTGGCATAATGCAACTTTAAAACTAGATATTAGACTCATGTCAACAACAGTGCAAAGGCTTCATACTATGGTGTAGTTATTTTATGTGTGCACTGTGGTGAAAAGCACCTTACACAGGATATTAAAATAGCTTCATTATGTGACCAAATCTCCCTGATGAGGAAACATAATCAGCAATGTTACATACAGATTATTCAAAGTACCACCTCCGGTCTCCCTCTCCTCTTCCCCCAACCAATCTCAACAGATGGCTGTCCCTCTGGTTCTCAAGAGGTTTCAGGGAGTTTTTCCTTCCCACTGTCGCCAAGTGCTTACTCACAGGGGTCAAACTGATTGTTAGGCTTTTCTCTGTATTATTGTACCGTCTTTACCTTACAATATAAAGTGCTTTGACGTGACTGTTGTTGTGATTTGGGGTGTATAAATAAGACTTAATTGAACTGAACTGAATTCTTTGTGTGTGTGTGTGTGTGTGTGTAGATGTTTTCTGTTGCAAACCATTAACACTTGTTTTATTTTTACACACTAAACCTTAAGTGAACTGTCCTTGTCACTTTTAAACCTGCACACAAATCCCACCAGAGCAAGTGCTGGTACCAAATTCTGACCCGCAAATCTATCTAGAACTTTCCTGGAATAAATAGGAAACATATTTAGTTTTAGTTTTTCAACCACTTATTTATGAAGACGAAATAAAATACTATAAACACAAATCCATGTCCTATTTTATCTAACTCATAAAAGCATAACAATCATAAAGATTTAATAGTGAAAGGCGGTCGGAAGAGTGCACATAAATCATATTCATTCAATTTCATTCAAACCTATATCTTCTTTTCCTTGCCATCCGTACCCCCACTATACGTGTACGGGGTGGAGGGTGGGGGCCTTTGTTCGAGAAGCACAAAGTCAGAGTAAGTATAAAAAACCAAATTCATTAAAATTCTCATTCAATTAAAGAGAAAAGGTCAATATTTATGGAGCAAGAAACTGGGACTACTAAAAAATAAAACAAATGGACCACAAAGACTGTTCTTGGATGCTTAGGTGGTTTCTATCTCTCTTGAGAAGAACTTCCTCTAACACTTATATCCAGACATAGTATCTTGGCAGGTTAGTTGAAGAAGAAATGCAATAGTGCAATAATTGTTGTTCCATACCCACAAATCAACATTCACCAACCATATTCCCCATTGGAAAAATGCTTTAAAATCAGTCAAAAATAACTGGCAAATCAACATTATTTGGAGGTAGGCTTATCTTAATTTGGAACCATTCCAATTTCAGAGTGAGGTCAACTCTTGATGTCAAGAAAAAAAATCCCATTTACTTTCATAAGCTGGGACAAGCTCCAGAACCTTACCTGCATAACCTTGAACTGGATAAGTTGTTAAGAAAATGGACGGATGGATAATGTCAAGTGTCAAGTTTTAACATCCCAAAATCAAAAGTTTGGCTTTTACTATTCATTGATTCTCACAAGGACAAAATAAATGCATAAACTACCATATAATTTCAGGTTATTTATAATTATGTCTGTAGGAATTCTGTTTATTTTCACTTAGAATAGTTCCATACCAGAATCACCATCTTAAAGTCAGTTGGTTTAAACTGATTACAGAAAACATATCGAGTTTCAAAAAGCTACCATCAGTTGCATGTATAATTAAAGGGACAACTTCTACAACTAGCGTCATGTAAAATAACTTTAAAGTTGTCACATGTACATTGTAAACAAAAAGCAGTAAGAAGAAAGCACTACTTCAGCTAATTACAAGGAACTATAAAGCAAGACTGCATAAGGGAAAACAACAGGGAAATGACAGAGCTGGATGCAGATATTGTACCACTAACTGCTTTCAGAATAAACTACTTTAAAGCTCTGCTGCACTGGTTAAAAACGTCACGCCAATGTGCCCTCAGAGTGAACTGTGGAGGCAAACTGTAATCTGTATTCTGCCCTACGGCACACCTCCATTGCAGTGATTTAACAAATCGTCTCAGCTGCTCATCCTTTGTCCTGTTAGAGAATAGTGAGTAACACAGGATAATACAGCAGACCACTCATATTCACACATCAGCCCATTTCCATTGGTCTACATGTAAAGCTCTGAAGGCGCTGTATTTCACACTGCATTTCAATGGGCTATTTTCCATACTCTACTCAGACTGTTATCACCCATCAGTCCAACAGTGAGATACGGTTCAGGCTTTATTGCATTTCCATGGAGCTGAGTGTTTCTCTGCACCAGCGCAGTGTTATCTCGGGCAGCTTATGGCGATCCTTCACTAGGACTTACTCCTCTCATCAATTCTGCCTGTCGCTCCGCTGAACCTCACGTGTTTGGTTGGCTAGCAGCTGGAGCTGCTCATTGGAAGAAAGTTGAATGGCTCAAATATGTTCTTCATTAAAGAATAGCTGGACAGCGAGCTGAACCCTGCAAGCTTCCTGTGCATGTAGTGATAAATTAGCTTTTTCTTCTCTGACACACCAACCATTCACACAGACATTTACACACAAACTCACTTGCACACTGCATGCATGTACACAAATATGTACACACGCACACACACTATGATCCTATGAGAACTGTGTCACTCTAAACTGGCTGAAATCCTTGGCTTCCAAACTCATGTTAGCCTTGAACAAAAGTGCTTCTTAATGAAGACATCCAAACAGATTTGCATCCTAGATAATGGGTTGTGTTCATTTCGTTGGCAGGTCCTTTGAAATTAAATTGAATCCATGTCCTGTGGTGATTTAATATAATTTTAATATATAATTTTACATTTTATATAAATAAATACTGAGAGCACTTCAATATTCACCCTGTTAAACTGGAAATGAATGTCCTTTCCTATTGTAGTTTAGCAAAGCACACCGGCTGTGTGGAAAATGTATTCAGTATGATTGACAGATTAACAGACGATCCACACCTTGACAGTGACAATTTTCAGGTTGTGAAGACAGATAATTGCCCCACACTGAATAGCATAATTAACTATAATAATCTGGTCTTGGAAGACTGAAAAATAATAAAACCATCAAAATAATTTAAGCACCATTTTCACATAAAATGCTTTATTAATAGAGCCACACTTATAACAGCTGAGGGCTTATTTTTGGATTGTCTTTCTGTGATACCATTGCTGGTGCCAAATCTTGAAAAGGCTTACAGTAACAAACAAAACAGAAATTTTGAGGTGGTTGTTCTTCTAATGCCGACCACTGCAATTTGTGTGAACTCAAAATGAAATATAAATCACCATTAACAACTAAAGACATATACTTTCAAATACTTCTACAGGGAAAAATGAGGGGAAGAAGGGTTATGACCCTTCTTAGATGCAGGGATTTTACAGGAAATACCAGCAGTACCTACAGCTAACTAAAAATATAGAGAATAGACATGGTATAAGAGAGTAGCAGAACCATACACAGGGAAAATATTGAAACTAAATGTTCAAATACGAATAATTCATACCATCTGCTGCACTGCAGAGACACAAAGATTCAGTTATTATGTAGAGCACAACCCACCTTAAAAGACATCATTTGATCAAATGACAACATACAGAAAAAAGTTATATATTAAAGTGGTCAAATAAATGAAACTACTGCCTGTAAAACACAATTAAGGACTGCTTTCTTTTTGTGTATTCAAACATGGGCACTGATGCTGATTTAACTGCAAAATCCAATACGGGTCTAACATCAGACTGTTCACTTCTACACTTATGTATTTTTAGTATTAGCTTCATTACCATTAAAGAAGCTAATTTGCTCGCAGTAATAGTGGGAGTTTAAGCAAAGAAAGGTGAATGACAGACATAAGATTTGAGTTAATTAGTGTGGAGCTGTGTGATTTTGCTTCGTCTGCTCTGTGAAATGATGTTTCAGCCAGAATCTTTGAATGCAGACAAAAATCACCAGCTGCTTTTGTACACAATCCAGTCTGTATGTGCACCGCTGCTCATCCACTTCAAATACACACACCTCTCCAAACATGCACCTTTTATGTGTCAGAGTGCGTCTGCTTCTTATCTCCTGGTCCACACTGCATTAAGGTACGCTGCTCCTCTGCCACAGAGTCACACACTATCATTCTGTTATCACTGCAGCTACAGGGGGTCTCTTAGCAAAAAAAGCCTCACTTTCTTGCAGTTTCAGCCAACAGGCACCACCTCCTGTGCTGCTGCAGCATCTCCTCCCCTTGCTACTTGCTTTTGCCAAAACCACAGTTAACCAAGCCAAGCAGGGCTGATGTAAGAGTGCTAAGATGTGCTTGCCAATAGCTGAAACAGCTGGAAGGAGAAGCTTAATGGGAGAGAAAACACAAGCACTGAATTAACCTACTGAACCTGATACAACTCAAACAGGATTAAACTCACTGGAGAAAGGATAGTGGACAGATAAACACACATTTAACACAAACAAGATAACAAAATAGCCCGGTAATCATCACGCCCAACAAAACCCTGTCAGATTTTCCTCCCAGTGGGAAATAAGAGACTCCCAGCAGGCACAAAAAATTAAATTAAATGTTATTATCATGTGAACTTTGGATGGATCCTGTCTGCTAATGTAAGATGCTAATTTGCTCTGCCTGATAAAATTATGCCACAGGTAGCTGCAAAACAGAACAACAAAGCTAAAATACAGGAGAAATGAAAAGAATGTTGTAAGTGGTGGTCATGAAATCGACAGCAGCATCTTTTTTAGAAGCGTAGCCCTGTTACACCGGACAATCCAAAATTCATGTTGGTGTCAATATGAGGAGGATGTGCAGTTCACAAAACGTGGAGAAAAATTCAAAGACAGGCACAAAGCGAGAGAGAGGAGCTGGGATTTTCCTGTTGTGATTGACCGCAATAAAGGATACCGGATTGTTTTTCCTAGATCACAACCCCGATTGGCCGTCTACTGTGGTTTCCAAGGTAATCAAGGATGTATTTCCTCAAAAGATTAACCATTTGCAGACTTTACCAAAAAAAAGTAATCATGTCAATGTGCGCCCCCACCCCATCTTAACACCATTAGCTACAAACTTTGATAAAGCCCTTTCTGCAGACCGAAGCATCTGTGTCAACAGTCACTATGGGTCCTCAGGTTAACTCCCATTACTGAGACAGAGAGGCCGGGCGTGTGCAGACAGACGTGGAAAGAGAAAATTACCAACAAGAGAGAGACAAGGAGGGCAGACAGCTAGTCTCTTCTCCCCTCTCTTCCTGGATAAATATTTGATCAGCGGAACTCTGATGGGTATTGATTAGTGCCCTTATCTGCTCTTTATCGATCTACCGACTGTGATCACTGTTTAGATGAACACACAAACCCACACATACATCCGCTACCTCTGAATGCCAAATTAAACTGAAAGGTCAACAGCTTAAAGCATTTCGCTACACTGAAGAGTTTTCCAATGAGATGACAGTGAGATTGTAAAGCATAGAGATAAAGCCAACGATCTAAATTCATGTGTTTGTGTATACATGGCCTGTGGTGTGTAGAAGAAGCAATATTAGGTTACAGAGCATTCCCATTCTTATGGTATCCTATGCCCCCTTAGAGTCCTATTAACAGCTAAGATTACATTACTGCAATGTCCTTGAGCCTATGTTGGGTGAACCCTGCTGTAGTGATTACACCAGCTCGCTGTCTTCAGAAACGATGGGAATTACCTAGACAGCAAAGATGTGTGGGTGTTAGCAAGAAAAGAGAGCCTTGCTTGTTTTATCTTAGTGTGGTACAACTGTGATAACACATTATCTTGACAGTACTGTAAAAAGAAATACAGTAACAAATATATATGTTAGAATACTCACCACTGAACTTGTTTCTTTCCTTACAAGAAAAAAATGAGGTAGTGAGAGATGAATGGGGTGAAGCAGATGAAACAGAGAAGCAAAGTGATGACATAGAGGTCTACTGTACTCTCTGGAGTTGTGTTGTGTGAATGTGGTGGGGGTCAGTGATCCATTTTTTCCTCTCAGTGACACCTCCAATGTAATCTTTGAAGTGTGAATTCAAACAACGGTAATCCCCACCAAAACCCCTACAAGATCTAATCTCTTTCACTAATCCTGGTGACATTTGTGATCTGTCAAAAGCATGATGCTTCCACAAATCCACAGCACCTCCAATCCACATGACAGCTAATTAAATAATGTTAAAACCATGTCTAAAATACTGAGAAGTTAGCTTTCTTACAGGTTACTGCAACAAATTAATTATGCCAAGACAAGCGAGTCAAATTCATGTATGAATCGGTGAAAGGCAAACACATCATACTTGATTTTATTTGATTAAATTGATTGGCTATGACAGAAGGTAATATGTCCAAGTGGGGGAAGATAAAATTAAAGGTAATTTAATTCCCAGGATGCAGTTATGATGTGCCGTCATTATGGGCAAAACTGCCTTAAGATGCTCCGAGCAATATTCACTCCTACCATCAAGCTACATAAAATCCTCAAGGAAACCATCACTCGCAGAGATGCAATAAATGGCAATCATGCCAACAGCTCGATTCCTCTAAGCCAAACCTTATTAGAAAAATTCATTTTGCTGCATTTTGAATGTTTATATACTGATAAATAAACTAGAATCAACCACTGGGGCAGCTTGATGATGATCAATGTCATAAAGTTTGGAAACCTGATCATTTATGCGCATGCACCTCTGTGAACTTAAATGACCTATAGCTTACCCGAGACACCCTTTTCTGTCCAAAATTTCAATTTCAAATTTGATCATGGCAGGATAAATACTGATAACGACTGAACTGACTGACTTGCTAACAGTGGCCAGGATCGCATAAACTATTGTCAGATAAAGAGATCCTTTCAGCCTCTACTACTAAACAAGTGTTATAACTTTTAATGTGTTAATTATATATTTGAAAAATCAGAGCAGATGACCCTTTATAAAACTACAAACCCTCAGATTTATTTCTATCTTTGGCATGTGTACAAACATTACTGGCCCCATCAGTGCCTCATTTATTGACTGAGTGCTCCTGTCATCCTGCCAGGTTGGTCAGGGCAGCAGTGGTGCATAGCAGTACAAGTTCCCCCACATTTAGATTCTTTATGTGGCAACAGCAGTAGCAGCAGCAATAGCAGCACTGGCACTATGGCACCTCATTATGTCTGCACATGTGCAGCTGTCTGAGAGGTGCTACTCCAAAAACGCTCAGCTTGAATATTTATGTCAAGGGCTGCAACAATAGCAGCTTCTACAGTGAGCTAGTTAGTTGGGATAAACACAAGAAAAGATGGGCTGAGGTGGCTGGTTAGCACCAACTGAACTCCAAATAAGACCGTGAGGTTTGTCCAAGTAAACTGTTCAAAGGTGGGATTTGTCTTTCCGAGGGATAAAATAACAACAAAAATTAATTAAAAAAACCCTGAAAGTTAGTCACCAGACACATCGGGGCAAGTTGCACCAATTAAAATATATGTGTGGTAAACAACAACAGTAGCAAATATGATTCCAATTGTGAAGCACAGTGAACTTCAAACATGTCCATACCAGTAAAGAAGTGATCATAAGTATAAATGTTATCTTTATGTAGCACATTCTGTTCTACAGTAAGTGACACTACAGAAGTCTTGTGCTTGCTCTACCTCCCCGTCTCAAAATATTGCCTGTGGGCCTTTAATCTGATACTGTTCAGCACAGACTGATTAATGGACCGAGTTGTTTTACAGCATAGGCTAGTAAAAAGTAGCTTTGTTTAGCAGCTAAATGCTGGACTTTGAGTCAGACGGACAGAGTAAATATATCATTAATGATGCTGTAAAACAAAATGTTGCATGAAACTGGCAGGATGAAAATCCAACAAAGTCCAAAGAAAGTAAATAATCCAAAATCTGGCAAAAAGAATGTCGTCAAGAAACAGAAAGAAATCCACTGGCAGAGGCTGCAAGGGCTGAGAACACAGGAGACAAACACAGGTGGGTAAACAGACCAAAAGAGATGCAAAGCCAAAACCATGGCAGCATAATTATCAGCCTAAATCAGACTTTCATTAGTCAGTTTTGTTGAAGCAAGGATGACGCTGGCATTTTAATCGATTTAAGATTTTAAGAACTAATCAAAGGTTAGCAGTCTAATCACTCATCAGTCTCTATACAGCTCTCTAGTCACACTTCAGAAGCACACTCAATTATGCTGTAAAAGAAAGTCAGATTTCCTAGCAAACATTCGTTAATTGTCTTTGTATAAAGCAAGAGCCTTTGATGTCTGCATTCTCCCCTAATCTCTTTTTGCTCAATACATGTTGGTGATGGCTAAGTAGAACCAGGTGTGGGTGATCAAGTGTCCTTTTCTGGGTGCTTGATTCCAGGCAGGAGGCCACACTATGGTCTCAGCAGCTGTGTATACACCGTACCAGGATCAATAACAGCAGAGAGCCTGTATTGATTATGTCAGTAAGTGATACTAGAATGGGGGTAGTTGTAGGAGACGGGGGTGGAGGTAGGTGGCCTAGATTAAGGTAACAGAGATACAGCCTTATGGAGATTCTGGCGTGTAGGCGATGTTACTAGTTGGCTAACCAATTTTCTTGCATGTTCTGCTCTGTCACAGAGGGCTGAATGCTAACAAATGTTTACCAAATAAAGCCCAATATAAGTGGGTGGATGGATGGATTATTCATTGCAGATTGACTACTGAATTCATAGACTTCCATCAACCTTCTCTGACTCAATAGACTCATCTTAAGGAAGACCTTGGACTGTATAAACACAAGCCACAAATCTCATGAAAAATTATAGCGAGAGTTTGGGCGTTTTAGATTATGAAGACTTTGTAAAGAGCTTTACTGACTTTAGGATCTGTAAATCTGTAATGAAGCAGATCTCTGTAGATCTGTTTACCACACAGCGATGCATCTGTATATATGTCGCACATCTGTATATTTGTTTATAGTACATCTGTATATCTGCCTGTCTGTATAGCAATATACTTAACTTATTTGTACATAATCTGTTCATTATTATGTTCTCACCTTTTATCCTAACCTTATCTGTATATAATCCGCTCTTATTGTACTTACTGCTCTTGCACTTCAGATCTGATGCAAACCGTATTTCGTTACCCTGCATTTATACAAAGCTGAATGCTAATCCTAAGTAATCAAACTGCTGATCATTGTTTGATTATCCAACAGTCATAAAAAAAGAAAAAATCGTAACTTATGCGAACATATTCTTCCATGCCATCCTTTGCTCTTCATCTGCTTCTCTTGGGTAATAAATTTAAACTTGATTTACATTTATATACCACAGAAATGAATCCAGTGGGCACTTTGCTTGCCTCAGTGTATTAAACTCATTTTCCTCTCAATCCACCAGATTTTCAAACCAGCATTTAACTAACTTTAGTCAAAATGTTATCCAAATGTACAATAACACACAATTGTCTCTTTCCAGTATGCCAGGTTTGCACACAATAAAAAAATAAAAGATACTCAACTATGACATGATTGAGATTATATTATATTAGACAATTTTATATATATATATATATATAATCTCAATCTCAATCATGTCATAGTTGAGTATCTTTTATTTTTTTATTTTTTTTTGTTGCACCCCTAAAATATATTTATTTTAGGGGTGCAACAATACTCGATATTGAACCGTTCGATACAGTACTTTCGGTTCGGTACGCATATGTATCAAACAATACAAATTTTTTAATTTATTTTGTCAACTTTTCTTCTGACGATGCTGTCTGTGTTGAGAGCTCAGTGGATCTGCGTTCGACTACTCCGCCTAAAGCTGCACTGTCAAGCGCAGATCCACTGAGCGCAGCGCAAGCTAGCAAGACAGAAGCTAAGCTCGTTGCAACATGGCAAATTGAACCTCCCCCACCCTCATTCAGATGTGGCCTTTGGAACTATTTTGGTCTTCATGTGAAGCATGACCCTGAAGGTAAGCGTGTCATGGACAAAAGTAAAACAGTATGTCGGATGTGCCACGTAGTGCTCAATTACATGGGTGGGAACTAGTGCGTTAGCGCAGTTAGCTCGTTAACGTGTTGACACCGTCCAGCCCCACGCACGGGGCGATCCGAGGTAGCTCGTTAACGGAGATTTGCCGTGTTATGGCGTTAAAGTCATTTTAACGAGATTAACGCTGACAGCACTAGTGGGAACACAATGAATATGACTGCACATTTACTCCGACATCATCCTCGTGCAAAGACAAGTGGAAGCAGACAAAAACAACAAGCACGCATGCTACAAACTTTACCCGAGTCATTTAGACAGCCGTTAGCACATGATTCTCCTTATGGAGACCTGATATGTTTAATATGCTGCTGAGAATATAGCCCAGAAGAAGCGTATAGTATAGCTTTTATTTTGGAAAGAGCCATTTCTCTGTAATAAACTCTCTTTTCCAAAGATGAGTGATTTCGCGATCAGATTTATTAATTTTTTTTATTACTTTGTTGTTTCAGCAACATTAAATTTAAAAACTGTACTTTTGAGTTAAAATATATATTTATAATTTTAATAAATGACAAATTAAAAAGCATGAACATTTTTACATTTTTTTGTATCGAAAAAATATCGAACCGTGACACCAAAGTATCAAACTGAACCGTGAATTTTGTGTATCGTTGCACCCCTAGTATATATTTTTTTCTTAAAGATATATATATATATATCTTTGTTCTAAAAGAAACAAGAAAAAAAAGAGAGCTTTCCCCTCTTTCTTACTGCCTACTAACACCAGCTGCCATCTATTTACAGTGATTATAAGGCAAAGTCACATGAAAAACACAGCTCTAATAGCTAGCTTAGTGGTCTCCAAGGAACTAAATGGCTCTAATTCAGCAGAGTTCCATGTCTGCAGCACAGCCCTCCAAAATAATGCTGAGGCAGTAGTCTGTAGCTGTAAAGGCCACATGACATGATCCCCTGGGACAACAAACTCTAGATTCTGAATACATAATACCCTATTGTCATATAAAAGTTAATTATCCCAGCGGTATTGTCATTAATGCCATTACACAACAAATGAAGTCTGGATGTAAGAAGAAAGTCTGCAGTGTATAAGTAAAACTGTTCACTTTTTTTTAAAAATTTGTGTATATTCCCCTAAAGGTAACTTCCTATCCACACTGTTTAGTAGTTAGTGAACCAAAACTGAGTATAACAATCACAGGAAAACAAACCAATTTACTCTACCTTAACTGACATCACACCACAGTGTTACTGCACATTTTTATACAAGTGCAATCAAAGACATTCTGGAAGCAAAAATCACCACAGTTAATTCCTGTAGACTATACTGGATTTTTAAGTCTTCATCTTCCACTTTATTAAAAATGACTCATATTTTGGTCATTAAAGGTAAATTCAATGTTGGTTTATAAAGTTCCGCATATTCCAGGAAAAAAAGACAATTTTTTTTTCTTTGTTGTGAAAGTCAATTCAGTGTGCCTAGTTTGTGGCAAGGCGCTGGCAATAATGAAAAAGGCAAATGTTGAGTGCCATTACAGTTTGAAACAAGCTAAACTTGATGAGTTGAGCAGACAAATGCACTCTCAACTCAAAATTAACGCACATCTTTTTGAGTTTGAATGCTCAACAAGCAGCTTTCACACGACCACAGACTGACAGCGACAATATTATGTGTGCAAGTTTTGAGGTGAGTGTATTAATAGCCAAGAAGCTGAAATTTCATTAAGCTTAGTACACAGTAGTTATAGACTTTTTTCTTGGTCTTTCGTTTTTGCATCCCTATGGCCCTCGGAGAAAATTTTAAATGGCCCTTCATATTAAAAAGGTTCCCCTCCCCTGCCGTAAACAATATCATTTATTCAAGTATGGTTTATAATTGATCTTTGCCATTTAACAACACAAAGCTAAAAAGGAACACATGTAACGTGCAGCACATGTAAGCAGAAAGCAGCTGTCAGATCAAGTACAGCAACAAGCAGTCAAAATTAGCCAATTTCCACCTCTGTGTTCTGTAGAAGTTATTTATACCTCAGATTCCACACTTTGCTGATTGGCTTAAAGCACATTGACCTGAGATTGCATTAAGATGCAGAGAAAAGCAACTGCAGAGTCTGGAAAGGTGGTGTGAGGCTGGGGGAAGGTACCGGCAGCAGGAAACCATTGCCTGATTCATCACTTCGTGGTCAATAGATTACACTGAGAAAGACTGTATTGGAAAATCTCTTTCATGAATAAAATTAGATTATTTATTATGAAAGGCGCAAGCAGTGTCATGGTCTAATCTCCTTATCTGATGGAGGTTAAATACCTACACAAATGCTACAGTGGATGGGGTGGGACGCCATAAAGATACATCTAATTAACACATGTGAACATGTAATAATTAATATGTACCTGTATGCTGCAGGTAGGCATTTATGTTTGATGTAAAAAGATTTGTTTCAGCTAGAAATTGAAAAATAAAATGACTAATACAAATTATGACAATATTGGCAAACTGCTAAAAGAAAAATCTAATTTTCCTTCCAGAAAAAAAAGCTTTGAGCTTATTTCAAACAATGGATCTCTAGTACATTGATCATGTCACAGTGCCAGTTGTGATTTCTTCAGCATCCAGCAATATGGACAAATACAGGGTGGAAATCTGTTTTATTATAAAGGTGGCAAAAGTGAAGAGTCCTTCACTTTCTTTTGTCTGAAGCTTCCGACTATAACAACTGAAATCCTCTCCAAATTTAAACTATTGACTCATTGATGGAGGTGGGGTAATCTTAGGGTGCCTGTGGAGTGTTTGTGTGTCTGGAGAAGATTGGCTGGAGGAACTTGAGGAACATCCGGTTCCCCATTTGGGGCTACAAATTAAAAATACCCCCAACTCCCAATCCCTCCTTATCACTTGGAAAATTCCTGGTGTGTAAAATTGAATTCATGTGGTATTTCCCAAGATGAAGAACACACCGAGGATTGGAGAATACATAACACGGAAAAGCTGGAAGAGCCCCACCTAAACACATTGCTCAATCCCTTTCTTGTACACGCATGCAGACAGACACGCAAGCACACACTGCAAACACAAGATAACAGGGTCTCTGTCTTTCTAGAACAAAGACTTTAGTGGACTCACATTAAGGCCACAAGCCAAAGAAGGACTCCCTTCGAGTATTATAAGATGAAATTCTGCTGTTGCATGTGTTCACACTGCAGCAGAGACAATGGAAATGAATGAAACAGACATTTGGTTTTATATCAAAAATCTCACCTTCTTATTTCCATCTATTCCAGTCACAACATGAGCACAAAGCTATCCAAACAGGTGCTGCACATGAACTTAATCTAATAATCTAAAAAGAAATTATATCCACTGACAAGAAGCCTTCAAGAATAACTGTCCATTGATCAGAAGCAATAAACAGTGAAGAAGTCTTCATGTCTAAAAAGGGTTAACTTTTAAATAAGCTCTCCCCCCAGTATGACAAACACTGATTCTCAGCTTTAATTATAACCTCATTATTCACTGAAATAACACTGAAGACAAAAGAGTCCTTAATGTACAAAGACTGCTCCTAATTCACAGCCACCTGCTAAAATGATTACCAGTTTTTTTTCTCGTGTGAACACACAACGGTCAAAGCAAAGAAGAAATCCCATCACCGCAGGAGCGAGCTGAAGCACCTGTTCATCAGCCGAGCACCTCCCCTGAAGCAGACCGAGCCAGATCCTGCCCACTGACCCCCAGACAGGGATTACAATGTTGTGCAGGTCAGGACAGCAAGACCATCACACACCCTGCTGGTTGTGTTCCTGACACAACCAGCTCTTCTTCTGTCCGAGCTGTCACACATAGCACAAAAAATGAACTCTAATGAAAATTTAGAAAAATTGACATATTGTTGATTTGTGTGTTTCAAGCATAGCTTTACACTCTCGCTGATTACGGTTTAAAAAAAAAAAAAGTTAATCATCGGTTTTTCAGAACGTTTTCTTTCAAGCAGGGGAGAAAATTAATGGAGGCCTAAGGAAAAAGTACCATCTTAAATGAAAAGAACTGTTCATGCAAATAAAACTGGGGGGAGAGATTTGTAATTTTATGTGCACACTTGCATTTCATTTGATTAATTCATCTTTTATTTCGTTAGAGGAAATTACGTTGTAGTTTCCACATATTGATTCCACAGTACGACTGCTGTGTTTGACTCCAGGCAACAAAGTGCCTTCTCCATGAGTCAAGTTCAAGGAAAACTGTGCGTGTGCTTTGATGTGGCAAGAGATGATTTTCAAACCATTTATGTTTAGTTAAATTAATTATTTATGTCATTCAAAATTGATTAACGACAAAAAAAAATGGACACCGTGTTAAGCAGTATTATTGTGGTTGGTCTGAAGAAGGTTTCTTTCCAGGGTCATGAAGGATGTCCTTCCTGACTGGAAGCTGAGTGGGCATGTGGTATTCGAGGGGTCTGACTTTTAAGAGGCCTGCACAGCCAATCATGATATCCCATAACCAAAGACCAGTCCATCCCACTAGCCGCTGCCACCTGTCCTTCACCCTCCCTCAGGGTGCATGGAGAGGGTGATGGCCAGATGGCTCTTGAGGGCCAAGCAGCCTCCTTAGTGCAGCATCCTCCCAACCCCCAGCCTCAGAGCTCCATGCCTGGTCCCAGCTCCACCCTCTGACCCCCTCCTCCCCCATCCTCTCCCATCCACGGTCCAAACCCCTGAGCCCCAGTGCTCGTCAGTGCTGCATGACTGGGCAAACACAGTCCTTCACTAAAATAAATCCCCGTCTCTCCTCCGCAGCTGCCTGGTTTGCAAGACACGTTTAGTCGGTGGCTAAGAGAGCCCTCATCTCTATTGGCAAACACTGTTCATGACATTAAGACGTTCACTATCACAAAGTGCCAGATCCTGCTCTTTCTTTACAGCTTAAACACAAATCTTTAAAAGAAAAACTGTTTGTTTCAGCTAGCTGCTAAGTTTAAATAAGGTAATGAGCACTACAAGCCACGGTGATCACTAAAGATAGTGATCACTTATCTAAGTGCTACAGTCGGAGGGCAGCTAGCAAGGAGCAACTGTTATAGTCGGATAATGCCTACAATAGGATCTAAACAATCTCTCAAGGCTGCTCATTTGTCATCGTGCTATCCTATCTCTCTGATATTACATTCAATTAGTTTCAGATACCAGCAGAGCAGGGCGCTTGGCATGAACAATCAATCAAACCCTGTCAATGACAAATTGTCACTCCTCTATTGCTCTCCATATCTAGGCAACAGGCCAACATAACAGTGGAGAGATGATTCAGGACCAAATCTAATGGATGTCTCCACTTGGGGTCATATTACTGCAATGGTTCTTTTTGAGAGAAAAACTGAAGTCTCGTTATTCAAATCTGTTTCATGCCAGCAACAAATAATCATTTTTAGTGGTTTTAAAAGAAAAAAAAAGATTTAAAAAAAAAAAAAAGCACCTTATAGAGCAAACAGCAGAGATGTGTCTATAAATTCTTATTTAAGAGACAGGCCCAACTGTAGAAATCTGAGTGGTAGCACAGATGTTGTAGTCCCAATGAACAGGTTGGCAGATTAGGGAGGGTACGGCTACAGTGACCTTGGGCATATGTCTACCTAAACATCCAGGGTTGGAGAAGCCATCCATCCATCCATTCGCTTCCGCTTATCCTTTTCAGGGTCGCGGGGGGCGCTGGAGCCTATCCCAGCTGTCATAGGGCAAGAGGCGGGGTACACCCTGGACAGGTCGCCAGTCTGTCGCAGGGCCAACACACAGGGACAGACAACCATTCGCACTCACATTCACTCGCACATTCACACCTAATGGCAATTTGGATTTTCCAATTAACCTATCCCCACAAGCTGCATGTCTTTGGACGGTGGGAGGAAGCCGGAGTACCCGGAGAGAACCCCACGCAAACACGGGGAGAACATGCAAACTCCACACAGGTTGGAGAAGCCATTGTAGAAAAAACTGTTAATTGTTTATTTATTCTTTTCATGGTGCTTTGGTAATCTTCAGGATAAAACTAAAACATTCACAATGAAACATAACTATTTCAGTTCATCTGGACAGAGTTTTCAGTGGGAGAAATGTTTCGTCACCCATCCAAGCGACTTCTTCAGTCTCAGCTGACTTATAAACGATCAAGGAACTGACCTCACAGCCCATTGTTCATTCAGTGGGCTAGTGTCAGTCATTGTGCAAATGTACTGTTTATAAGGTTGGGGAAACCTGCAGTCAGCTGAGACTGAAGACGTCACTTGGATCAGTGCTGAAACCTTTTTCCCACTGAAAACAGAATCAACCTTTTGGGATTTGCTTACCTGGATGATTGAGCATGCATCAAGAACTCTTTCAGCTCCAAGTATTATCAAAAAAGTAGGCTTTCCCATCTCATATTTTCTTCATTCATTTTGTGGGCTGAGCATGTACTACGGCTGAATCTACTTCGAAACTATTTTTACTGCCCAGAGTCACACAGAGAATACCTCAGTTTATTTAATAAAACCTTCAACTGATATCAACTGCATATCTAACCTGCTTTAGGCATGCTTACTGTAGTAGCTAAAGAAAAGTGTCAATGAGCTACTATTCTTCACCATCTGCCACTGTGAAGATGGATGGATGGATTGATAGATGTTCACCCAGCTTACTGGGATTAAAAAAAATTAACTGAAACCAAGTCTGATATACTAGTGGTATTAAATAAGAGTGCAACTATCCACCATAACAATAATAGTTAGGTCTTTATTTATGCATGTGTTATGGTATGCTGCTTCCATAAACAGCTGAAACTAAACAAAACACTGTCAGCTTAACTACTATAGGGTCAGTATCTCATCGAACCGTTTTAAAGCTGGAATCACTAGAGGCTGTCATCTGTGGAAAGGAAACTCGAAACGTCGCTAACAGGTCTCTCCCACTGTGTATAAACTGTGTCCTGAGATTGCAGATTAAGTCCACCCTATGAAGAACATAAACAAAAGCCATGTAGCGTTTCCCACTCCTCTGTGACTCTTAGCTAATTATGAGGCTGTTAGAGAATAACTGCAGCAGATCAACACGCGCATCCACTGTAAACACCTCATTATCCTACAGAACCCCACCCAACCGTATCAAACACTCCTTAATGAGCAGTCAGAATAGCTGGTGAAAATAAATACATAATTTCCAGCGGCTCTGATTGAGTAATTAGTGTCAGAATCCTTTTCATTCTCACGTAGCTGAATCAATAAGAGATTCCATTACACAATTCTCTCTGTCACCTTCTGAATGCCCTTCATCATCTCTCGGACTTGCTAGTGAGAGGGCGGAGGTTAAGATCTAATGTCAAACCAGTAATGAAATCTTGCCCACTTTTTCAATTAGTGCCTTTTTGACTGTCGGCTTGAGGCTGGTGCATTTTTTCAGCATAATGAATCCTGATTTGCGTTCTGTCTCTGTGGATAATAGAAATGTTGGAAGCGCTGCTTTCTCACCAAACATGTAGACAGTTTTAAGGCATGGCTAAGAAAAACAGATTTAAGTCAACACTGCCTGAACCTTTACCATATGTTTGACATTTGTGTTGTAAATGTGTAATGTCTCAACAATCAAGTGTGAGGTCAGGATATAAATCAGCCAGCAGTTCAATAATAGAGAATTCAGTGTTTCATTAGCACTCTCTCAGGAGTGAGGCTGTATGGGAGGCTGAGATATCCCACCTACCAGCAGACGCAACAGAATTGTTCATTAAAGATCAACTTCTTCTCTTTTGTTGCTCTTCAATAAATTAAGCATGCCTGTCTAGACCTCTAGTTCACAATCATTGAAATCTCTACAACCCAATTTCACGCTGGCTCCCACAATTCGGTGTTACAGAGCAGAAACAATGCATGAATTCAAAATGATGAATATGTGCTGCAAAGTGTTGTTGTCAGGGGAAACCCAACTTTTATCAAAAATGTGGGGCAACATTTTCAGAGTTACACATTACATTCTCATGGTTATAAAATTACCTATATCTGTGTTAGAGGCAGCTTTTGACTCCCAAAAGATGTTATGTTAATTACAGTTTTAGCCGAGACCTAATGGAGAGGTTGTTGTCTGTCCAAGGATCATCAGATAAAACTTTTAATGTGACTTAATTTTATGGCAGTTTTTACTGAGTGTTGAACTTTCCACTTCCACTTGTAGATTCTTCAGTGTTGTTAAAGCGTTAAGGATGAAACTCGTCACTACTTCAACAACAGTGGCACAGCACTGACTTCCTGTTCTTCAGTATCCTTCAGTGGTATCCCAGAAAAGGAGAAATTCAATTCTATCCAGTAAAACTTGTAAGAATTAATTAACCTAATGGCTTTTGCAGAAATGCAGCTAAGTAACAGTACAATTGCAATCCTTTCTTGCAGTTGGACAATTCCTAAGACTAAAGCTCTAACCTCAAGGAGTTCATGTTCAGTGAATTGCAAGTGGCTACGTAAGGACAGGTTTCTGATAGTAACAAAAAACAGTGTTTCTCTTTAATAAAACATCATTGCAATACAATAAAATACATCCATGATTCTCTAGTACTTCCCGTGTATGTCCATGATTGCTACTCAGTGAACATTAATATATGAAGCAGGGGACATGTGACATAGTACATCTATAAAGAGAACAAAATCCAATTACCTCCTACTGGGGAGAGTATCACATATAGGATCTTGAACCCACACAGCCTAGGTAATTGCCATGGGACATTGAATCTCTGCATGAAAGCCTGAGGTAATTCTCTCACAATGGATAGCTGTGTGTCAACGTTACTACATCAGTGCTTTCAATTTATGTATGTTGCTTGATGTCCATTAAGAGGGAAGGTGAATATTGGCCCAGTGTAGCGCAACCTTTCTCTTTAGGGACGGCCAAGCGTCTGGCCTGCTCTGTTTTCCTATTGATGATGCCGTCACGTTTGCAGCTGGCTTCTAATGAACTAGACGTGTCGCTGCTGAGAACTCACTGAGCATGCAAAGGGCAACAAAAAAATCACTTTATGAATGATATCAGGGTTAGTTACCATAGCAGCAATGAAGCAGATGGAAAAATCCAGATAGGATTTTTTATACCCCCCCCCCCCCCCCCTACTGCCTGGACATCTTCCTCTTCTTTTTATACTGCTTTGTATCAGAGATGTAATGAGGAGAGATAACCTCTAAGGGACAACACTTTTTATAACCTTATTTTTGGGGCAAAGTCAGCAACAACTTTTTAGGTTTTATGACTGGTGCATCGATATATACAGTTTCTCTGTCCTGAGGATTATTGAGTTAAATCAATTTGTTATATTTACAGGGTATGTCAATATAAAGTTATATACTTACAATGTTTACAAGTGCTCAATGTGTGCCCCTCTGGACACACGGCGTATTTCAATACAATTGCCAAACTCGTCATATACTTTTGCGAGCTTGTCTGGAGTCAATGCAGCCACTGCTGTTGTTATGCTACCTGCGAATCCCCTCTCTCTAAGTACATGTTTCATGTGATACACCTTGCTTCCATAAGGACCTTGCACTGCTCGCCTGATTTGTGAAAAAAATGGCAGTGAATGGGCAAAGACAGCGGACGCACAGCGGGCTAGAAGCTCCCTCTCAGACCCCTTTAATCACAATATGCAGAAAGGTTCTTATGGATTTTTGGCTTCAAGGTCCTCGTGTTGCTCGGTGTGTCACTTAGCATCCAGCGAGATACTCGGTAGCCTGGGAAACTGGAAAACAGCAGCTGGGACTTTGGTTGGATCAATTAATATTCATGTTCTACATATTCCCATGTGTCTAATTTAACACACCTGATCAAATCAATAATTTATGGGGTGACAAGAGGACATGGGATAAACAGGAAAGGAAACGGACCTCCTTCTTAAACCTAAACCCTGGTGCACCTATGGCAGGAATCTGACAGATCTGTACATAATTTGAAATCAAAACCTCGATAGCTGTCCATTTCTCAGCTGCTCTGGATGGTTGCTGCAATATGCTGGAACACAGACACAATTCCCAACCCGGAGAATTTGGGGAGCCCCTGTCTCGTCTCTTAGCTATAAACACATTGCAAACGGTGTGCTGAGCGTGAGATAAATACTCTGAACCATAAGTCAGTCGAGTCCCTGCCCATTGCAGCAGAGCAGGAGAAATTCACTCTGCCTCCCATCCTTAAATGAAGACTAATGCACTCTAAATCAGACATCTATTTAGGTCTGTCACCTGGTGCCTGTTCCAATCTGTCAGACCCGTGCAGTGTCCCAGGCAAATGAGAATATCAGCTCATCTCTATCTCCAAACAAAAGGAGGGGTTTTTTTTTATGTCCTACAGAGGACAATGTAATCATTCATCTAAAAATCAAACCCTTACCAGCTTACAACAGCGCTACATCAACATCATGCAGAAAATGCGGAGCGAAGCTGAAACAGGGAAAATTGAGTCGTGGTATTAAGTGCACTATCAATCTCAGGGCAGCAGACTGCTGAAGTAACTCACAACCACAAACCAAGGAAGAGGCCTCAAAGAGGAACCCACAGACTCCTTGACGCTTTCACTGATTGTTAGCTTTCAATCAATCACGCTTTGCTTCCCTTGCCTCCACAGTTTGTTTCCTCAAGAGGGTCAGGCAGACCTCTGAATCTCCTTCATGACAAAATGAATACTTTTTTTTGCTCATGCATTGAACCAAACATTTTTACTAAAGGAGATAGCAACAGGTTCGTTTCCCTCATTGACGTCTCATGCATCACCCTGCCAAAAGTCAACTGTTAAAGCATGGCTTCACTGTAAGCTGCCGTACCCTCACACAGCCTTGTTGTACAGTAAAGCCAACAGAATCCCACACAAGTAGATACACACTCACCCTTTTCTGGTCCTCCAATCCATGCAGCACAGGCTTCCTCCTCTGGTGCTGTTGTGGGCTAGCCTCTGCTCCTGCCTCCATCTTTCCATAAGTAACTGAGTACTCACTCGGGCTCTCCCACAGCTAAATATCCCACCTTTTTAAACACGGAATGAAGGGAAATACCTGCTCAGAGTATTTCAGTCCCCTTCCCACTTAATTTCCACTTATGGTTCATGAATGTCTCTTTAAAGAAAAAAAAGAACAATTGTCCTTCTTATCAGCTTTGCTTCATTATAAAGATGACACCAAGTCTCTGAGGGGATCCAACCTCGGCCACATGCTCCGTCTCAGTCATATTGTTTCTTGATGGTTTCTCTTTGAGTTTCCAGATCCCAAGGGACTGACCTGAAGTGAGCATCAGGGCTGAGATGGGGAACTGGAAACAACCAGGAGGAACCCCTCTCCTAAAAACATCACAGCAGCAAGAGACCTTTGCTCTTGAAGAATTCTGTGATCCTCGTGGTCTTCTCTGCTGCTATTATAAAAAACCACAAAAATGTCGGCAGATTTCAGTTTATTTGCAGCAAAAGGAGTCCACCCCCCAAAAAAGAACATCCAGAAAAATCTGATGTGGAGGAGCTGGTGTCACTCACAGCTCCGCGGTCACGTGTGGCACCTTGCAGTAAACAAGAGAAGAAGAAAACGGAGAAGACCGTGGTGACAAACTCATATTTCAGCATATTTACACACACACGACCAAATTGCAGCCATACATGGGCTAACGTATGATAACGACTAAATGATTTCGGAATCATTTAGTTTCCTGCTGACTGCTCAGCGATCACACGCTACAACCTATAATCTGAGTACGTTTCACGGCGCACAAACTAATTAAAAGTCCCACACCTGCTGCAGGTGTGGGCTTTTTAACCCTAAGAAAAGAAAAGAAAAAACTTAATAAAACACAATTTGGCAACTTTCTAACGGTCTTTTAAACATGCTGTATACTTTCTGGACTTCTCTACACACAAAGCTGCTAACGCTACACTTTGACAACAGATACACGTTAACTCGAGAGTTAAAACAAACTGAACAAATTGCTTGCGAAGGTTTGAGCTACTGCAGCATCCCTGCAGGATAATCTGGGAGAGCTCACAGGCTGCCTGACACACCGGCTGCTGCTCTGAGCTCTCTGGAAACTGGTAGCAGTTGGTTAAATAAACGAGGAGAAGAAATTCAATGAAAGAACTGAATTTGGTGTAAGATATGGAGCTCACCCCGCTCTCCTCTGTTTTCTTTGCCTTCCCCATGGAGAATGGTACCTGTCTCGTGCGCAGCGCTGTCCGCTCCTCTGGCTGAAAGCGGAGCAGCCCGCTGCCTCATTCACGTGCCGTCGGAAATGTTAGTACTTGCGTGGGATGGATAGCAAAATGTCCGTGAAGGTTCTCAGTCATCCTGGACATCTAAGAAACTCAGAACTGAAGAAGCTTCTCG
Organism: Neolamprologus multifasciatus; assembly: GCF_963576455.1. Taxonomy (NCBI): domain Eukaryota; kingdom Metazoa; phylum Chordata; class Actinopteri; order Cichliformes; family Cichlidae; genus Neolamprologus; species Neolamprologus multifasciatus. The sequence goes on along the minus strand of NC_140439.1, from coordinate 7,097,922 downwards.
GATGAGAGGTGAAACGTCTTCAAGCAACTTAAAGAAGTCCAGACGCTTTTCTTTCCAAGCTCTTTAGACTAGCAAAATTGCTAGAATACTCGAAAATTAGATCTCCTCGTAGGCTATATTATTTGCAACCAAAATAGTTTTGTCTTAAAATGAGAGCTCATAATGCGTTTACAATGATGAAAATGACTTTTAAGTGCCTCTGTATTAGAGTTAGCCTCTGTTTCACACATTCGTGTCTGTGATGTAAAACTTACATATTATTATTATTATTATTATTATTATTATTATTATTATTAATAACAATAATAATAATAATAATAATAATAATAATTATTATTATTATTATTATTATTATTATTATTATTATCATAGGCCCGCAGTTTTGAGGATGGCATTTTAAGTCTGTCGTTACAGATGCTGCGATACTTAGCGATCAAACAGTTAGCTTTTCTTTTCTTTTTCTTTTTCTTTTTTTTTTTAGTCAAAACTGTTCTTTTACTGTGTTTAACTAGCGGACATGGATGCCATCATTTACGACGAGCACCTGAAGGCAGCATTAAGGTCCCGCTCGCTCTCTCAGCCTTAGCATTACGTCACGCAGTGGTTCAAGCTCCGATGTTTTCTCTCAACATCCTTGAAGGCGGCCGTAGGTTTCCATGGTTACTCTCGGTAGGTAGTGCTTGGTTGCCACCTAATGGGGAATTAGAGACATGCAAGCGCTAATAACTGGTAATTGTGCTTTTTAGTCTACATTCCTAGGTGAACTTATTAGAAAGTCAGACTTTATTGATCCACACTGGAAAATTCAGATACCAGTCATTAAATTTAGACTCACTTTTATTAGTTGGAACATCAAAGTAATATAAAGAATCCCAGTATATTACACATTATTCAGAAATGAATACTATAGAATAAGATTTTAAGTGTTTTTGTTGTTTGTTTGTTTTTACCTTTGTACTTTTACTTAAGCAAATGACCTAACACTAAATAAATAAAATCAGATTTTTTCAGTTGATTTTTTATTTACTTTTTAAGGATGTGTATAGCCTGTTCTTACAAGCCTGGAACTGATTATTGGTAGGCTGGTGAGTGTTTCTGATGATCCACTGGGTCATTACACAGCTGCTTATGAAATCTGCTTAACTACGGGGAGGAACATTGGACTTCACACACCATCCCCTCAAAGAGCCATTGTAGTTCATCAGTGTTACTTGGTAAATTGACTGGTTCTTATATAGGACATTTCTATTCTATCTGAGCACTCAAAGTACTTTGCATAACTTGCCTCATTCACCCATCCACGCAAGCACACATTCACACATTCATACTGTGATGGTTGCATTGTAGAACAACTTGGGGTTAATAGGTTGCCCAATGATATTTGGGATGCTAAAAAAAAATTAAAAATGTTTGCGTGCAAACAGTGATCAAACCACTAACCTTATAATTAGTAGGTGACCTGCTCTACCACCTGAGCTACAGCCACTACAGCTGTGTTGACTGAACAGTACACTTCACAGGATCTCGAGTGAGTTAAATTTAGACTCAGCTATTTAAAACCTGAAATTTCTTCTTTTCCAGAGACTCAGTTTTTGATTGACAGTGTGTTTTGATGATTCATTGTCTTGTTGAAACAGAAATGGTCTGTTATGCTTCAGGTCCAGGACTGTAAAATTTCCTTATACAATTTGAATTCACTGTTCTCTCAGTGATTGAAAGCCACGATATTCTCTCCACAAACGCACAGCTATATATTTTGTAAATATGTTGTGCTATATGTTTGTAAACTGGATCTTTTGCAGAAGTCTTTGGCATTTCCTTTTTCCACTCGAAAGAAAGAAAGAAAGAAAGAAAGAAAGAAAGAAAGAAAGAAAGAAAGAAAGAAAGCCCAAGCAGCTTATCACAAAATTAACCAATAACATGGGACCTGCATTAATTGATAGCCCAGATTTGTGGTGAAAGTTCCCATCAAATTTATGTGTGATTAATTTTTCTGGTTATGTCATGATCCTGAGTCCGTGACTCAGTGATTTTGTTTGGTGTATTTATTGTTATTATTTTCATTATTATGTGTGGGCTGTTTTGGGATGGTTTGTGTTTTGGGATTTTAGATACTGGGTTTCTGGGTTTGTGCTCCCTCTGTTGGTCCCTGGTGTTAGTGTTCCCCTGGCTCCTCAGGTTAATCAGGTCCAGCTGTGTCTCCCACCTGTGTGTGATTTCCCAGTGTCCCTCTGTGTATTTATAGTGTGTGTTTGCCTCTGTTCCTTGTCGCATCGTCTGTGTTCATTCTCTGTGTTACCCTGCGTACTCTGCATTACTCTGTGAATCCCCTGCGTGCTCTCCCTGCTGTCCTCCCTTCATGTTCAGGTTTGCTACTCTTTGGTTTAGTTTCTCCCAGTTTAGTTCATCCTTAGTTCTGTTTTGCCATCCCCACTTTATGTTTGGTATTCTTAATAAATCACCCTCACGTCTGAATAAGTGCTGCATTTGAGTCCTCCTTCCACACATCACACGGCTGCTGGCCCAGTCGTGACAGGTTATGCTGACATGTTCCTGGTAAGTTGCAAAATAAGCCAGTAATCAAATCATGTAAAATAAGGTTTACAACAAACCACACAACGCTTTTAATCAAGCAGCTATATAAATTTGGTTATTCGCTGTATAATGTGGTTATCGTGTGCATCCATGCACGTAATGATTAACAGCTGTGTGCTAGACTGAAGATCCGGGTTTTAATTTTCAGGAAAATCTCTCATGGCAACTGAAATAACAGGAACTGTTTGAACCTGTGCTTCTGCTCAGAAAACTCTAAAAGATCTGGAGACTTTTTTTTTTTGTATTTTTCCTATATTATTGTTGCAATGCATGTGGCAATCCCACTAAAACAAACAAAAAATATTTGCAGTACCAACTAACAGATGTCATGTTTTGTGTCCATCTTACCAAAGGTCCCTGCGGCCAAATATTGCACTAACACCCTGTTTGAGTTCATGCCGGGCTCACATGATCCATATTCATAAAGACACAGCCTTCATTTACACAAAACTTTAACGCAGGAAGTTTTCTCCCGTCTTGTTGTAGTAGGCATAGTATTTTTTTGGTGTTTTAGTGTTTTAAGGCTGCAAAAAGTTGTCTGTATTGATTTAATGCTGCTTATTACAAAGTAGTGGGTGAAGGCACATTTAGGGACTCAAAATGAAATGTTAGTCAGGCGACAGTTGGGAGAGTTTAGTGGGGTACAGCTACACAGCAGCCTGATCCCAGGAGAGCTTCTATCCCATTTTTTTCTTTAAGGATTATCCTCAGAAACATGAGGCTCATTCTGATGTGATGGCCATCAGTTTTTAATTTTTTTATCTGTGTTCATGTTTTTCCTGATTAGAAAAAAAAAAAATCAAAAAACGATTAAAGGTGCCGTAGCAGCATCAGAGTCTTAATTACAGTTGAGAATAAGGCACAGTCTTCCATAAAAAAGTTTAAACAATAGCTTTAGCATACTGACTTATCTGAAAGTGCCTAAAGCATAATTTGTTGGATTCCATTTGCACACGTGTAGAGTCAAGACCATCCCTTTTGTTATTATATTGCCACCTGGACTGAAATTATGTCACCAGCTAAGATTTATATGTTTATGATGACCAGCTGGGAAAACTCTATTGTCATGACACTGGCTATTAATGTCTGTGTGTAATATAGATCATCTTTTAAATGGAAGATAAAATACTCTACTTATTTATTCACTATAACCCACATGGGTAGTTTGAACATTATTTGTGTAAAACATTACACTTAAAGAAGTTTAACATGTTTAATTGTTTTTTTGTTTTGTAGGTTTTACTTGTTGGCCACCTCATAGCTTGTTCTTGTGAATGTCTACATGGGAACCAAAAGTGTGAATAGTATGGTAAATGGCCTGTATTTTACACAATCAGTCACCCACCCATTCACACACATATTCACACACTGATGATGGCAAGCTACATTGTGGCCACAGCCGCCCTGGGGTGCACTGACAGAGGCGAGGCTGCCGAACACTGGCGCCACCGGGCCCTCTGACCACCACTACTGATGGTCAGAGGGCCCGGTGGCGTATAGTATAGCAAGTTGACAGAAAATATTACTTTTGACACTTATCTGGTGTGCATGCTAATGGGTAGGAGAACCAATTTATACCTTAAGTGAACATTTTGACTGCAAGATTGTTTCTTACCTGTGTTTTCTTACAAGGGTGTTCCAACAAAAAGAGTCCCCAGACTTCCTGAGTGCCTCTTCAAGGTGCCAGATAGCACCAAGTAAAGGGGATTGGACAGTCATAATAGTTTTTCTTTTATTTATTATATTTTTTATTTTATTTTAGATCATAAGTATCTAGGCCAGTAGTTGTTGTGATCTATACAGTGTTGATCCCACATTGATATCAGTAAGTTATATTATCAGATAAGTTGTGTTTTGTTTATTATTTTAATGGTATGGCTTGGGGGTTAATTACCTGTATAGTCTATGAAAGACTGCCAGTTAACATCAGAGGCTGTTACTGGAACCATGTCCCACCACTCGGCTACATTGTTTTAGTTTGTGTTTGTCAGTGCTGGTGGTGAAACCTGGTTGGCTTGTACCTCATCTCTGCCCCAAGCCTTTAACTGAAAATTTCTTATGGTGAGCGTTGGATAAGGACTATAATAAATTTGTTTTGACTCTAAATGTGGCTAAAAAGGAGACCTTTCATATACTAGATGGTGATATGACCTTTAAAAGTATATCCAAAATGCACTCTGTGAAATTTTCGCTGTCATCGTAATTATTAATCTGGGGGAGTTCCTGCTATTAAAATGATGACAAATCCCATGCTGATGCATGGTGCTGAACAATGGTGACAGAAAACATCATGCTGACCAGAAATTAGATTTAGGCTTTAGACTGTGACTATGTTAATGGGTGTCAAATTGATTTGGTTGTTGTCATTTCAATCCAAATCAATTCAGTTTTATTTATATTTTATATTGTTTTATTTTAGCGCTAAATCACAACAACAGTCATCTTAAGATGTTTTCTACTGTAAGATAAAGACCGAACAGCAGAGTTAACAGAGTTTAAATTAGTTTTTGAGCCCTGAAACGTTCTCCTATGCCTCACCTGTATCCTTCAACACAACCTGAACTCTCTTAGGCAAGCGTTCCTGAAATGTCCTTAAGCAGTTTTTGGTAATAGTGCTCCAGTTTTGTTGAAGGACGTTCAAAGCTCTTCTTTGTGCTGCCAGTGTGTTTGGGATCACTGACATTCTGACTCATTCACTTGGATGCTTTCCAGATTTTAGGATAATTGTGTAGTGAATCAAAATCTGATTGTACTTTTCTGTGTTCATAATAAAAGGATAAGCGGAAGCGAATGGATGGATGGTGTTCATGTCATCAGTTTTGACAAGATCCCAACACCACTGGCTGAAATGCAACCCTAAACCATGACAGAGCCTCCACCATGTTTTACAGATGGCTGTGGACACCCACTTTTGTAACTCTAAAAGTCATCATACCTCAGCCTTTTTTTTTCTTGTTTCATTATTTCTCTTGACTTATTGACAGAAACCTTTACAGTGAGAACATTTCTGAGTCTTGGGTCTCAGTCACTGATTTTTATTCCTTTTTCTACAGGACATGACTCTCAGATACTGCTTATCTGCTCTAGATGCGGTTTTAAGCCTGACACTTCTTCTTTTGCCCTCCACTTGTCATGTTTTCTAAGATTTTTGAAGGACAAACTTCCCGCCATGTTGAGATAAGCCAAGTTTGGGACTAACACCTCTTTGGAAGTCACTGTGAGCGCAAAAATACTATTTTATTCCTGTTAAACTGAGATACATTTGGCATTAGAACAAATGATGTGTTTACTTGGCTGCTACTATTAACAAAGTGCATTTAAAACTGATTCTTTGCTAAGTTTTCTGCTATGTGTAGACACAACACTGGGTCACCCCCTGAGTTAAGTGAATTTTTTATCCTTGAGTAGATCATTATTGAGTACCCCAAAAAACAGAAAAACACGTTCCCCTGATTGGATACAAGACCTGTACTGAAAATAAAGGAAATGTTTGTATTTTAACTTCCTTTTAAAATGGAACTTCCTGCTCGGGAGGTGAAAGGTTACGTGACGCTACAGTATCTGATTTGGGCCTTGGGCCCGCCTTTCTCCCCGCCAAGAGGTATGGGGCGGGTGTGACGTGAGCGCGCATACTCGTACTGGGCGGGCCAAATGTTGCCGGGGTGTGCGGGTCAAAGACACAACTGGGCAAACTTTTCACAACTGTAGTAACGTTGACCAAGAGGCCACTGCTTACTGGCAGAGGAAGAGAGAAAGCTGAGGCGCGCAAACTTTGCAGTAATTTTGTATGATTTTTGACGTTTCTATCGCCTCTGTGCACGCGGAGAAGCGCAGTCCCATAATAAAGTCCTTATTGGCGCTCGGACCAGACTGCCTGGACTCCATAACACACTACTGCGAAGATGTCAAGTTTCCTTTGAGAGAGACGCATTTCGTGGATTTAGGTGAGTCTGTTTATGTACTTCTCTAAGATTTGGGAGCTTTATTAAAGCACACACCAGATCTAGACGGCTGGAAAGTAAATGTTGGTGGATTTTTTTCCACTGGCACTGTACGTAGATGTGTTGATTTGCTAACCACTTATAGCCTAAACTTTGGTCCTTATTGTTTCTTGAAAGCCAGTTGGGCTTGGTTGATGTTTCTTGTTTATCCGGTTTTACTGTTTCTTATCGGACGGTGGGCACTCGTAGCTGGCGTACGTGACGCCCACCCTTAACCGTAGGACGTTTTTCCACCAGAAAGCAGACTCGGCATAAAAATAAATTAGCGTTCCTCATGGTGGAACTTAGTAATTATTAACTGTTTGCCAAAAACGTATTAAAAGTTTAAAGCGAGCCGTCACTGTTGCTATAGGCACGTTCCGCGCCAAGGATTTCAAAAAACTGTTTACCTGCGCGGGACACTCTTCACTTCCTCTTCGCTGCCTCGCGCCGCGTTCTAATTGGCTGCTTCAGATAAAAAGGGCGGTACCGCTATGGCCGTTTGGGCTGCGATTCGGTGGAATGTACGTCAGTTACCGCCAATATTAATCATGTTTTGATGAGTTTTAAAAGATTTCTTTGACAAAAATTACCAGGAAGGAAGTCAGGGTGTTTGTTAAACTGACACGGTGAACATTATTAAACTCATAATTGTGTGCACTGCCGGTTCCCGGCAAATATATTTAGCCACAAAAGAGGTAAGGTTTTCTCTAAAAAATGTATAGTAAGTAAGATTTATAAATGTAATAACGAAGAAATCTGGTCTGCAGGTTTATTTTTTTTTATGGCCATTTAAGTGAATTGCCTTTGTATATGATTTTTTTTCTTAAAGTATTTGATTGTTTGAACTATACCATTAACATACGTAACGTAATACCTAGAAAACTATAGCTCGTATGATCCTTATTGAACTGTTATGCTAACTTGGAAACTGACCCAGAAGTCTCATTCAAAGCTCAATAAGTACAGCGTAATATGACCACGTTTAGATAAAATTTATTCGTATTTTTTTATTCTTGCATTTCAGTATTAACCAGAGAAGAAATATAAGTCTTGCATCTTAATATGTCTTCTCCTTTTCTCACCAGGATGGTGGTTTTGTTGCACCCCAGGTATTGGTAAAAACAACAAAAAACGCCAAAGACATTAACTGGTTCGTGTGGTGTCTTAGTGGACAACCAGATCACCATGGGTCCCCTCGCAACACCTAAAAAAGGGAGGGAAGTTGGTTCAGTTGATCCCTGGACACCGACCTCCAACCTCAAAATGCTCATCAGCGCTGCTAGTCCTGAGATCAGAAACCGAGAAAAGGAGCTCTGTATGGACAACGATGGGCGGGATAGTCTTGAATCTACACAGGTACAAATAAAATACTAGAGCTGATGTCACAGGCATCTTCTGGTATGTTGAGATGGTAAAATAGCTGTTCTTGTCTGTTGTCTTTTTTACAGGAGCCTGAAAATGGAGAAGAGTCAGAGAAAATGATTAGCAGAAAAGAGAAGAGTCTGGGGCTTCTGTGTCACAAGTTCCTTGCACGTTATCCAGATTACCCAAACCCAGCCCTCAACAATGACATCTGCCTGGATGATGTGGCCACTGAGCTCAGTATGTCTATTAAGCTCATAGATTGCACCTAATGATTGCTTAACTTATTTTGTTTAGCAATAGCTCTTATGATACATCATATCTGAGTTGACTTGTTCTGCTTTAGGCAAAAAAACACACACAAAAACACCATGATCGTAACTGAAGCTGGTTTGTTTCATTTTCTCCTCCAATGAGTTACTTTTACCTAATGGGTTAAGAAATTTTATTTTTTCTCCTACGCTCACAGATGTGGAGCGCCGACGCATTTATGACATCATGAACGTGCTGGAGAGTCTTCACATGGTGAGCCGCTCTGCAAAGAACCGCTACACCTGGCATGGCCGAACCAAACTGGCTGAGACTCTGGCCATTCTGAAGCAGGTGGGCGAGGAACACCGGTACAGCCAGCAGATGCAGCAGATCCGCCAGCGCCTTGTGGAAAAGGAGTTTGACTTTGACGGGGAGGAGAAGGAGAACGAGGTGGCGGTGGTGGACTTGGAGAACGGAGAACACGGACAGAAAGAGCTCTTCTTCGTGGAGCTGCCAGGAGTGGAGTTCAAAGCAGGTGGAGAAGATTTTGTTTTTATATAAACAATGAAATTGTCATTTTGCGAGATGATACACAAATACTTTACAAAATGAAACACTTGGGTTCAAACACAAACCTTTGTGTTTATTGTCCTATGTCTTGTCCAGCCTCTGTCAACAGTAGGAAAGACAAATCTCTGCGTGTGATGAGCCAAAAGTTTGTCATGCTCTTTCTGGTGTCTAATCCTCGTGTGGTCAGTCTGGACGTGGCTGCAAAGATCCTGATTGGAGAGGACCAGGCAGCAGATCAAGACAAGAACAAGTTCAAGAGTAAGTACAGAGCCTCATCCAAATAAGGTGTAGTGTAAGGATGTCAAACTCATTTTACATTGTGGGCCATGTACAGCTCACTTTAATCCTAGGTGGGCCAGACCGGTGAAACTTGTTTTTCTGATGGTGTGAAAATGTTTATTGACACACATTTCTGAGATGTTTTGAGATGTCCTGTAATTATATAACAAAAATAATTGGCAAAATTTCTTCTTTTTTTTTTTTGTTTGTTTGTTTTGTTTAATGTTAACCCAATTTCTACAGTAGATGGTGAAAATAATAATAACTTTCTGTCATTTAACGGTGTATTATTACTTATTTACTTGGTGTAGTATGAATTCTGATGGGGAATTCTTTTGTCAGTAGAGAGAGATAAGAGAGAATGAAAAGCTGTAAAATGTATGACTTAAAAGTCTAAAATTTAAAAGTCAAAAGTTTTACAAACATCTCCAGTTGGGCAAGATTGGAGTCTTAGGCGGGTCCTTATGTTTGACACCCCTGGTATAAAGTTAATCAAGACTGCGTCATGGCATACATGTGAACAATGCATGAACTCTATGACATTTATGATTGAGGTGGGGGTGAAGGCATCTTATGAAGTTTTAAATGTTGATTATGTGTATTTCCTGTTTTGTGTCTTCACTAGTCGATATTAACGCTGTTTGGTTGTGTGTTTGCAGCCAAAGTGCGGCGGCTGTACGACATAGCTAATGTGCTACGAAGCCTGAAGCTCATTGAGAAAGTTCACGTGGCAGAAGAAAGGGGGAGGAAACCGGCGTTCGAATGGGTCGGCCCTGACGATTTCCCACAAGTCAAAGGTATCACCAGAACTCCCTGAAAATTTGGCCCTCAGTTATAAGGTGTAGTTGTAGCGTTCGTGTTTTCTTAGCACTTAACTCTTCCTCTAGACTCGGAGAACACCTCAACCACATGCCCACCCAAGAAGAAAGGCATACTTGAACCACGTGCATCCGCCGACAACTGTGCCAAAAATCTCTTCTCGTCGCCGGGGACCAAACGCAGCTTCACTCGCCACCCGTCCCTCATAAAGCTCGCCAAGAGCATTCAGGATGATCGACGCAAGATCAACTCGGCCCCCAGCAGTCCTGTCAAGAGTAAGCACAAAAGACATTTCTTCATTTTAAAAAAAAAAAAAGTTCCTTCTCCAGCAAATTATTATGAAAGATGCAATGAAGCTTCTTATTTTTTTTTCTTTTCTTTTTTTTAAATTTACTCTTCTGTCTTCAGGTGATTCCTCAGTGAACAGTGACTTCCCAAACAAAATGGCCCAGCTTGCTGCTATTTGTAAGATTGAACTCGACCAGGAGTCAGCGTAAGTTTAGTTCCATTTAGTCTGTCACTCATCCTAAGCTAAATCTTCAGTAATAACTCTGTACGTTTTACCTTATTTGGCTTTTGACCCACAGAGATTGCTTGCACGTGCACAAACTTACCTCATTATATTAAACATTTTGTCGTGTTTCAATGTGAGCATCCACTTTTAAAAAGAGCATTAGAGGTATTCTTTAAATGATTGTCCTGCTTGTGTTGCAGGACTGGAGATGAAGGCCTAAAGCCTGCTGCTGCAGATGCAAACACAGGTTATTACGTGTTACAGCTTCCCACTCCTACTTCAGTGGAACCATCTCATATACCGTTACAACCTCCAACTCAGGAGCAAGCAGTCAATACTACTGCCAACCCGATCCCACACGCCCTGCTGGCAGCACAGCCATCAGGGTCTGTTGCCTACATCCCCGCGCAGTGTTCGCCCCTGATCCCTGTACTGTTACCTCAGCAGCGAGGGAGCGGGCCCTACGCCGTGTATTTGAACCCTTCTTCGCTCAGGTCAAACCCTCTGGCCAGGCCGCAGCCAACTAGCCTGGCAGTGCGCTCTATGACTTTTGAAGATAAGACTGGGCAGAGCCCAAATGGCCAGTCGGCAGCTAAGAGCCACACAGCCGCCGATGCAAGTCCCCCGGGGGTCAAAAGGCTGCGTTCAGAGTTGGCATCCGAGGGCAGCCCCTCTAAAGCTAAGAGGTCTGACCCCACCTTTAAGGTGAGAAAACTTAAATGTGCCATTTATGTAATAATCTGGTAATAACCAACACAGAACTATGTAACTGTATCACCTCGCACTGTTCATTTCTCAGCGCCTGTCTTTGTTCACTTCCTAGGACACCTCTCCAAAGCTCTGTGAGATCCTGCAGTCCCGCCTAAAGGCCCGTCGTGTCGGTCAGCTCACCAGTCGGCCCTCGCCTCGCGCCCTCCACCTGGACCCAGAGTTTGTCAACACCCCCGGCGGGGCTGTAGCCAATCAGACATTAGAGCAGAGTTTGGAACTCCTACTGGACAGAGAAGAGAAGGTGGCAAATTCTGACAGCGAGGCGGGATTAACACCGGTCAGAGCTATTCCCCTCACACCCGGACAGCTTCATGCTGAGGTAGAAGTGCTAAAAAAAACTTCAAGGATCAGAGGATGATCTGTTAGTGTGTTCATTCGTTGATTTTCTTTTGTTCTACTCTACCTATCCAGACTTTAATCCCAGCTGGATACTTGATCCCAATCTCCCAGCAGTCCCTCATCAGCTACAAGGAAGTTCAAAGTTCAGGAGCAGAAAGCAACAAGATCTCACCTCCCAACATTTACCAAACACCAACTGCAGGTAAATATTTTATTAAATGTGCTGCTCGAGCTCTGACTGTACATAGATTTTATACTTAAACTGTCAAGAAAATGTTAGGTCTCCAGTTATCATTGTGTGCAGCACAGTAAGGATTGCATAAACAACATCCAAACAACAGAACTGACTTCTTTTACTCTGTCTACAGGCTCCAGACCTGCCCCAGCCCAGGAGATTACGCCCACCAACCTTCGGCTTCAAAGACCCGCTAACGCAGCCTCTCCACAGGCCACCCAGCAAGCCCACCGCCTCAACAGTCCCAGTCCTGCCATCTTAAACTTCACCCTGCAGAACCTCGGTCTGATCTCCAGCTCCAGCCCAGGAAGTGCATTTGCTACACCTCAAACTCCAGAGCGTGCCAACACCCTGACCAGTCCATTGCCGAGCCCCCTGACTCTGCAGCAGAGGGCCATGGTTTTCATCAAACCTCTGTCCCCTGTGCACATTCAGCAGACTGTATCCCCACATCAAGTGGCCCTGATCGGTGTACAGCAGGTATAAACAAACAGTGTGGGCCTCTAAACCAGACTTGATCTGTTCTGCTTTCAGACTTCATGGCACACATGGATTTACATGCATGTCATCAGTTTTCTTGGCGGTGTTTTTGAGTTAGTTTCAGTTGTCTCACTGATTTAACAGTTTGAGAGAGGTGCTTCTGATTGTCTGATTAGACCTGAAACAAGTGTTTTATTATTGAGGTGATTGGATTTAGTGTTCATATAAGATCAATGAAATGAATATACTAATTTGGTTGAGAAATATTAGTCTAACTAATTATTGTCTGTTTTCTAGCCCCTGATGGCCACCCCTAAAGGGAGCGGGGTCCCCCAGCACAGCTTCTTTCACACACCGGTCTCCCTTTCGCCTCTGGCTGCTGTAGTAAACACTGCAGGACAATCATCCACCAAAACTGTACACATCCCTCAAAGAAAGCTGGACGTTACCACTGATGAGTCCTGAGGGCCCTGAAGGGTCTTAGAGTACATATTTGTGTGTGTGGGTGTTGTTTATGTTGTGGGTGGATGGGTGTTTTTTTTTCTCCCCCTTTTTAACCTGTTTAGCATTTACACAGTATTCATTACCTCTGAAAACACTTCACAGCAGCTTCACTGCCTTCATTCTTATGACAGCCAGCTCTAAAAGAAAAAAAGAAAAAGCTGCTGTACGGAGTTTGGCTGTGCCTCAGTGGGCGTATTGAAATTAGATTTTAAAAGCAGGTTTATCCCGATATTCATCAACACTACCGTCGTGCTCATTGTGATGCTTATGTGGTCTGTTTCGCAGGAATAGAATGGCATGGGGAGAATTGCAAGAATAAGATTTTTTTTACATTTTTTTTTTACCTTTTTTTGCTTTGTTTTTCCATTTCTGCTAATATGGATATTTTTATTCCTTTTTTCAGTTTGCCAGTACTAGTAAAATGACATCAGCACTCGAGTAAAATCTAGCGAGATCACTTTTGCACATACGGCATGTACATGTTAACTGTTACCCCTTGAATGAAATTGCTGAGAACCTGTGAATATTTGTAAGACATCCTAAGACAAATGAGAAATTGTGAGATTAATTTATAAGAAAATTACACTTGTGTCTGATGTCCTGCTAAATTTAAAAATGCTTAATAAATTTTAAATATGTATTTTGTAAGAAAGAAAAGAAAAAAATGCATCCTTTGTCGTCGCGCGTGAGAGATCCTTGCAGGTATTGTATTGCACTGCAGTCTCCTGTGTAATTTTTTTTACAGGCTATGAAGTGCAAGAAAATAGTTATTCTTTTTTTTTTTTTTTTTTTTAAGGCCCTTTATATATATATGCTGAGCGCAACTTAACACATGTTAATAGATATTTGCTGACAATTTGATCATCTTAATCATCTGATTTTCTCTGCTTCCAGTATTAATCTTAATGGCTTTTTAAAAAAATAATAATAATTTTATCTTGTGTCACTAGCACAGGCTGTGTTTCCAGCACTCTTTATAACTAAAATACATGAGTATTAGACTGTCAGTACCAGTTTAACATCAATTTATACTAATTTGGAAAAATAAAATTAAAAAAAGATGTAGCTTTAGTATTCTGGTCATTCAATTCACTTTAAATATATAATTTTATTGTATAGTCTAATATCTCATAGACCTAAGGCCTTCACAGACATAAAATATTAAGAATCACAGCATAATTATGGCCTTTTTCTTTTTTGAAAGTCCAGCAAAAGGTCTGTTGGAAATCAATGCATGGATGAGTTTTTGAGATTCATTGTCAGTCAGGAGGGGCTGTATTTTAGTGCTATTGGAAGGCTTTCTTAGTGTTAAAGCTCAAATCCATCTTAGATTTTAACTAAAAATGTCTCTAACTTATGAACAGATCGCATTTACATTCCCTCTCTAAATCCCTTCATCCCCAATCGTTTGTGACAGATGAGCCTGGTTCTGCTGGAGGTCAAAAGTTTTTCCTTCCCACTGGTGCCAGTGGCACAGGTGGGTCTAAAACTATTTGAAACAGGACTAGCACATTATTTCTGGATCTTGATCATCTGCTTTCATAGTTTGAAGGATCCACTGCAGAGTTGTTCTGACCTTTATCCTAAGATGAAACCTTTATATCGTAATAGGAACGGTCTGTCCTGGGATTATGAAGCCCCCACCCATAAGACACAAGGGGCTCACAGAAGAGTTTAAGTATTAAAATGATTTCAAAGAAATAGCAGATGTGCAGATTTTGGATAGATACATTAGCTGGCTCTGTATTACTATCGTCACAAAAACCAGTGAGTGTTCTGTCCCTCCCATAGGCCTCCAGTACATGGTCTTGATTGCTCAATCTTGAAGCTCTACTGTTTACTCTGCACTTTGTTTTTGTTTTCTTTAATTTGTCACCAGAGCTTCTGAAGTTAAATTTTATTAAACAGAATGCATTAACATAAAAATGTTAAATTAATTAAGCTACTTTACGTGGATCTGTTGTGGACATTTTATTCATATTGATTTTGTTTACTGGCTATTCTATTCTGTTCAGTTTCATATGTCTATTTGCTACTTGTTCATGAGATATTTTTAGGCTCTTATCTCTTGATGGCCTAGCAGCTGACTGGAGACAGTCCTGAAAGCCTTCTCTCTTGAGCTTAAGTATGAAGTATCACTTCAGTAGAATAAGTAAAGAGATCTGACGTGATTCAAACGACAAGCTGTGTTTACTTTCCCTTGTAGGAAGCTTAGGACCAATCTTTAACATTTGTTCTGCAATTCATTTCAATTCAGTTATATTTATATAGCACCAGTTCACAGTAACAGTCACCTCATGGCAATTTATATTGTATGGTGAAGATCCTAAATATTAGAATGAAACTTCCAACAATTGCATGACACCCCACGATCCTACAACTAGATGTGAAGATCACCAGGTCACTACCGCAGCTCAGCCATGTGTTCACCATCAGTGGTGCAACCAATAGTTATATTTAAATACACTGTTCATGCATATAATCCTGTAATGCTTCTCTGCTGGTAGTCAGACTTTCCCGCACTCTGTCTGAGGGCAGAGCAAATGTCTGAGTGGCTGATGTTCAGGCCTCTTTCAGCTTGTGATGAAGGGTCAGAGGGCCCTGCTTAGTCACAAGTTATTTTAGGAGGATACTTTCATTGAAGTGTCCCCAGTGGACCGTGGTGATGGTGAGACAGTATTTAAACAGCCCAGAAGCGCTCATCACCAGTCAGCCACAGAAGCAAGCTTGGAGTCAAGGTAAGGACCTGCTGCCTTTTGTATTAAAGCTCCCTTTCAGGGTTTGAGTAGTTACTCCAAGCTAAGTAAAGTACTCGATGATACTTTTACTTACTACTTTAATTTTTCTTGCTAGAACTCCGTTTACATCGACGCATTTATTATACACAACCATGAACGGCTGGCGGCACTTTCACGTGAAATTTAGGATCTGTCTCAGTAATATTCAGATGTTTTCGGTGTCATTTGAAGGAGAGACAGCTCAGCTTTTGTCTGTCCAATATGACAGTTAAGCCCCTGTTCCTGGAATATCACATACCAATGCTGTGAGGTGATGGGCAGCCTTTGATATTAGTGCAAACTGGGATGTCAGACAGAAGGCCAGCGAGGGCAGAGCTGCCATTCCTGAGTAAATGTTAGGATGGATGTTAGAGTTAAAAACTGACACATCGCAGTGAGATTTGAAATCTTCGTAACCCTGACGACGTGTATTCACGTACATGCAGGAATGTACACATAGAGATTACACACATTTTATTTGTTTGTTTAGGTGAGGAGATGATTTTTAAACTTTTTTAAATTCAGTATAGTATCCTCTTTCAATTTTTATAAATGTAAAAATGTAGATAAGGTAGATCCTCTAAAACAGAGGGTCCCAAAGTGTTGGGCCCGCCCCCTAGGGGGGGAGCAAAGCCCAGAGCCATTGCCGAGGAGGGGGTGGTGGGGGGGCAGTGGTGGTATGAAAAGAAAAAAAAAGAAAGCTTGGACCCTGCAAGCATTACGGACAGCTTTTTGACGGGGCTCCCACACAAACGCAAAGCAGGAGATGAAGCATCGTCAAATATGTTTCCAAACCAACTTCATTCTAAAACAAAAACTAGAAAAATGATGAAGCATATCTTCCCTTTGGCTTCACCTGCACACGTGCCAAGGTAGGTCTCCCCTGCAGAATTGGTTTTCCCTGTCGGGAGCACACGCTGGGCTCTCCAAATCACGAACAAACAGTATCCCACATTCTTGATTTTTTAGTTCACAAACACTTCTTATAATGACTAACTAATCCTGAAATTTTGGAGATGTTAGCTGTTTATACAGTAAAGTTACAGCGGGATACAAATAATATCTGGCTGATCCTGCCGTAATTTGTCCCCCCTGTCCAAATCACTGACAAACAGTATCCCACAGTTGTTTATGTTTTTTAACCCATTTTGCACAGAGAGACATTTAAAAAAATGTATTGATAGCAATGTTGAAAATTATTACACAGGAGAAAATTGTGGAAAAAAAAAGAAAATTGGAGGGACAGTAACTGCGTGTGTAGTCTATATGTAAGCATGTAAAAACTGAAGATATTAAGATTAGCAGTAAGAGTATTTTGTCTCTATCTGCAATTCATCTCATGTAAACCATAACATGGTGCACAGTCTGACGTAGAAAAAGGCACATACCTTTGACATTGCGTGACAAACTGTATTCCTCGTCCACACGTAAACGCAAAAACAGAGTTTTTAAAAAAATCTCAGTTTTCGGTGATTCGAAGCGCCGTTTACGTGTGGACGAAAGGCCCAAACGCATGGAAACAGCTGTGTTTTCAAAGGTGTAGGTTCACAAAGTTACTAGTTTATTACTACTAATTTACTAGTAGTAAATTACTACCTGTAATTTATTGCAGTTTACTTTTTTTGTTCAATCGTTTACTAAATGTTTGAGGTGTGAAATAAACCGCAATGGAGTTTGAAAACAAAATATGGGTGTGTGTTATGTGGTGGGGGGGCGCGAAGATTTTTCTTGTAAACAAAGGGGGGCCTAGCAAAAAAGTTTGGGAACCACTGTCATAGGGGGTTGATGATTTCTCTGTATTATTGTAGGGTCATTACCTAACAATATAAAAAAGAGGTGACTATTGTTGTGATTTGGTGCTACATAAATAAAACTGAATTGAATTGGATTTTTAATATGATTACATACATGTACAGAATACTGGAAATCAAGTCAGTCCTTACATTAACACTGATTTAATTGCACGATGTTTTACTTGTCTATGAGTAAGCACATGCCAACAACAGTGTGAAGGAAAAATTCCCTTTTAACAAGAAAGCTCCAACAAAACAAGGCATACCAAAGGGCAGCTATCTGCTGAGAGCAGTTGGGGTTGAAGGAAGTAAGACAGAAAAAAAACTCCTTGAGGGGACTGTTGTTTTGATTTGGGGCTGTATAAATAAAATAATTGTATAAATAAAATAATTGAATTCAACTGAATTGAAAAAAGAAGACCAACCTTAGGCGAGTGGTGTATAAAAACATAGTGAGTGTAAAGAGTGAGGGAAGAAGAAATGCTCAGTGCATTATAGGAAACCCTCAGCAGCCTAGGCCTAATGCAGAGTAGGTTTCAGGGTCACCTGATCCAGGCTAACTTTGTCAAAAAGGAAGGTTTTAAGCATAGTCTTAAAAGTAGAGAGGGTGTTTCAATTCCAAATTGGGAATTGAAATCATATTTACATTTCAGTTCTAGCCTGGAAAACAAGACAACAGATAGATTGTTTGAACTCCTTTATTCATTTATTTTGATTTACTCTTGAAGATGCCAAACTGGGGAGGAGGAGCCAAATGTGCAGCCTGTGAGAAGACAGTGTACCATGCAGAGGAGATCCAGTGTAATGCAAGGAGCTTCCACAAGACTTGCTTCATCTGCAGTAAGCAGACCTGCACTGCCCCAACAGAGGGTGTCATGGTGGATCTGGAGAATCATGCAGATATGTGATAGAAGTAATTTACACGTAAACCCCCCCCCCCCCCCAGCTATTTTCCTCCTTCCATTCACCTTTGTGTATCCCATCTGGGCCTGCATCATTACTCAGCAGTCCCTCTGTATTTTTCTCTGTGTTTAATGACCTGCTTCTTTGCTTCTTCCACCCTGCTTCTGTTTGGCTTACTTGCTGATTTCATACAGCCACATGTGCTTAACTGGATCACTCAGTGGCAGTTTACTTTCCCAGTTTACTGTCCCCTACACCAAAACATACACTCTCCAGCTGGTCAGTAGCCTGTGTAACTGCTAGATTGTTCCACTGGGAGCTCAGAAAGGCCTCTGTGAAAAGCTCACCCATCTGCTGAGTCTTCATCTTTTCTCGAACTTTCACCTCATGATCCCCTCTCTTTCTACAAATAGAAATACAAGACAAGACTATGTGTAATGTTACTGCTGACTGATACCACTAGCTAGGTGGGTGCTTTATTTAACCTCCATTATACCACCATGACATTCTACTGAAAACATCTCACACAGTCTCATGGTCAGCATGGTACTAAATGTGTGTGTTTCCTTCACACAAGTGAGCTGCAGAAAGGGGCTGGACAGTACAACAGTTGCAGCGCATGAGTCTGAGATTTACTGCAAGTCCTGTTATGGCAAAAAGTACGGGCCGAAAGGATATGGGTACGGGCAAGGAGCTGGCGCTCTGAGCTCTGATCCTCCAGGACAGGATGCAGGCCCTCAGCCTCATGAGTAAGTGTTCATGACAGATAAAGACAGAGCACCTTATAACCTTAACCATGACCGAAACAGTGGTGCAGAGGCAAATAACCTTAAAGAGAAAAATTGCTTTAAAAAAAACAACTACTTTGACCAAAGATGACATCACACAGCGTTTCTTTTCTAGCTCCAAACCTCAACCAGCCTCCTCAAAATCCACCGCCAATAAATTGTCCCAGAAGTTTGGAAGTTCAGATCGCTGCCCTCGATGCTCCAAAGCAGTCTATGCAGCAGAGAAGGTGATGGGAGCAGGGAAGGTAAGGACCATCCTGTTATTCTTTGTGTGCATCTAAAGTATGACTTAAATTCAAAGTTACTTGCTGTTGCCCAATCAGACAAACAATTTAAATTCACACCTTGTATCTCTTCTAGATGTGTGTTTTTATTGCTGATTATTGAGTACACCAAAAATCAAAGACACAATACCAAAAAAAACCAAACCCCCAACCCAATCAGTTTGGACTCTTTAGGCCACTTAACGATGAAATCAAGGCTTAGCGCCTGATGTAAGTGTGCCACATGTTCCTTATGGGTCCACCAGATGGCCAGGAATTCCTTCTCCAGAGCGGAGTCCACGCCAGCCTCATCTCAGGCAGATGAGGAGCATCCTCCTATCCCCCTCTTTTCCCTTCACTGGGCCCATCACATCCCAGCCCAGCTCGCGTTCTGCATCGGAATCCGTCATGCGATGCCACCACAGCTCCCCTCGCGTCCGCGTCCTGTAAATAAATACATAGGGGCCAGAGCAATCGTCCTGGAAGAGGCCCTGGCTTATAACTATGGCGGCCCTTTCCCAAAACGGCTGTGCCCGTCATACAACAGTGGGGAGAGTGTTACTCACATATGCAGGCAGAGGTACACATCTGCCCGGCGGTCGATTACACGCAGCGCCTCCCACTGTTGCACTTCTCGCAACACTCTCCCACTGTCTCTCAACTCTTTTTCAGCTGGCCTTCTTGCATTCCTCTTCATGTCTGGGGCTTCTCTCCTCCAGTGCTCAGCTAGACAAACAGAAGAATAAAATCATGCAATAAAAACTACACTCGCAAATAAACTAAAAAAAAAATCTAAATGAAACCAATATAAAAGATAAATATAAAGTTCCACTGTGTGACAATATCATGTAGGGAACTTTGTAGCACTTTGTTATTAATAATCACAAATATGTGCGTCTTTAGCCTTGGCATAAAACCTGCTTCCGCTGCGTTCTGTGTGGTAAAAGCCTCGAGTCGACCACAGTGACAGATAAGGATGGAGAGCTGTACTGCAAAGGTACACATACACACACACAAACACACACACATTGTAAAGATGGTTCTTGTTTATCTTCATTGCACTTTAAAACCAGAACATTTAATATTTAACCAGAACTACAGGAATAAACCAAAGCAGCACACAGTACACACAGGTCACATTTAAAAACTACCTCTAAATGTTGATTATTGACTCAGTCAATTCTTGTTTTTCTCTGCAGTTTGTTATGCCAAAAACTTTGGCCCCAAAGGATTTGGACTGGGCAACGCTGCAATGCTGGAGGAACGACAGTAAAAACATGCTTCTAATAAGCCTCCCACTCATCGTGCAACAGCTGTCTCAGGCGAGACAGACATTCACCTTTGCACTGCTGTAAATTCAAAGTTATTTTTAAAATTGGCTAAATTGTTCTTGTGATGGTTCAGTGCAGAATAAAAGCATTTTATTACCTTAAAATTGGTTTTAATGCAGTTTATTAAAAACATCTTGAAAGACTAAGAGCAGAGCGTAACAACAAGAGCTCAACAGCTTTCTGTTGTCTTTGTTACATATAATAGTTTTGATGATAACAAACGTGCCTGAATGTATTTTGTCCCCTGTTATTGTTGTGGTGCAAAGACTTTTCTTGCTAAACTGAATTACTACATCTTATTTGCAATCATAATTCTGTGCACCCCCTTAATAGGAATATCAAATCAGCAAGCGATAAACAAATACAATGAGTTAATATTTCCAGAAAAATTATGTGTTGGCAGCCAAGCAGAGCGACACTGGATGACTCGTTCAACCAACATCACAGTGGCTATCTCGTATTATTGAATTAACGGAGCTGACGACACACAGAAAAAACATTCATCAGATAAAAGTGTCTCCAAATCATGGCTTAGATTAAATTTTAACAGAGTTATCTGTAACCTTGTTTTTTTTTCCTGTCCTGTTTGGTTCTTTAGCCATCAGAATTATTGTCGGAAGGCCAAAAATGATGCCCAATGGATTTACTTTACCAAGTGGATCATCATGGCCTTGCCACATTATCATTTATTTTATTTTCGGTTGTTAGAGATGGGACAGACATGACTGAGGGATAGGAAAGGAAGAAAGAAAGAAAGAGAGGGAGGGAAGGAAAAACAGACGGGAAGAGAGACAGTGAGAAAGGGCACTTCAAAAAAATAATCTGGATCACCTGTTGAGAGAAGAAAAATCAGAAGAGAAAACAAACAAAAGAGAGAGCAACATAATAAACACAACACCATTGCAATAATCTAGCTAAGAGTAAATGACAGTAGATACTAAACACTGAATGTTCTTGTGCAGCACGCAACATCAACAGCACGCAATGTGCTTTGAGGTAGCAGCCAAGAAAGGTGTAGTTTGTGTCTGTGAACACCCATGCGCACACCTGTGTGCACACACCCAAGGAGGACCATCGGAAGGGCAACCGTGCCACCCTCCTGGGAAGAACTGAGGAGAGCCCCAGACAAGGGGTCACCTGGCAGTGAGTGTGGTGAGGGGAGATAGGCCTCCATACCTTGGAGGGCCTGAGATGTACCCAGAGGGGTGGAGTCTCAGACCCAACCTGACATATAGACACAGATGAACAGGCACACACACAGACACAAACGTGCATTCCCACCCTCATGCACACAGACAAATAAATACTCGGCACTTACCCAACGTGGAGACAGACACAAATAGACACTGTACACACAATCACACTCCCCAAACATACTCTATACTAAGTATTTGTAACTAAGTAACCAAGTATTTGTACTTTGGTACTTCCTGCCTTTGCTCTTTGCTAAGGATTTAGAATCACTGTGGAAAGTTTTGAATTAGTACCTGGTTTTAAGGAATCAATACAATGAATATAAGTCGATCAAAAGTGCTCAAATACAACCACTCAGACTTAATAAACCAAAGGAAATCAGTTCAGTCAATTAAAATGTCAATTAAATTTTATTTGCAAAATACCTGTTGACAAGACGCTGCTTCAAGGCACTTTATATTGTAAGGTAAAGACCCTACAATAGGGATGCACCGATACCACTTTTTTGGAAACGAGTACAAGTACGAGTACTTGCATTTCAGTACTCGCCGATACCGAGTACTTAATAAAAACATGATTTAAATTTACAGGTAACGGCGTTAGTCCTATAATTTAACAAAAAAACAAACAAGGGACTGGTTTGGAATTAAGAACATTTATTTAAAATGAAAAGCATGTTGTATGCAACATATTACAGAATAAATAATTATGAAAAAAAATTTAAACAGTGACAGTGCAACTCAAGTATTGTTTTCAGTTTATTGTAAACTCTGCCGCTTTGGACAACACAAGGGGCATTAATAAACATCTTTGCTATTTAGTGCACAATATTTGAATAAACTAACAACATCCACCAACATAGAACTGTGGCAGTCAGTGCAACTGAGGTAGGTATTAACATCAAGTCTAAGATGACTCACTTAATGGAGAGAAAAAGTGAGTGGCAGGGTTTTTTTTAAGAAAAGTAGCTTTTCTGCATTATCAGCAGTCAGACTTTTTCTGTTTTCATCTATAATGTGTGACACTGAGCTAAAAAGCCTTTCACTTTCCACACTGCTACATGGGGCTGAGAGGTATTTACTCGTCTGTTTCTCTGTTTAGAAGTCTCACAAGCACAGTCACAGCTGGGATGACATCAGAGGCTAGTGCGTCATAGCTGCTCACTTTTTTAGTTAGTTCCTCAAAGGGGGCGAGGATGGCAACAGTCGTCTCCATAAGAGCCCATTGGTGAGCGGTGAGATAGTCAGGGAGTTCGTGCTCGGACACATACACGCCCAGCACTCGCTTTTGCTAAATGAGGGACTGGAGCATGTAATACGTGCTGTTCCAGCGCGTCTGTACGTCCTGCTGCAGTCTCTTTATTGGCTGGTTGAGCTGTCCCTGAATGTCCTCGAGGCGGGAGTAGGCTAAAGCGGAATGCTTAAAATGCCCAACTATTTTCCGTCCCACTGCTATAGCATCAGCTATGCTCCTCTGTGCTAATAAGCATGGGTAAATAAGCGTGGGTAAATAAGCGTGGGTAAACTCTTTATACTCGTTGTCATGTTGGGATTTTGGTGCTTGATTAAATTACTTGTGTTAAATGCGCTACCTTTTGAGCCTCCTCTGGACAATTTCGCTGAGCACAATTTGCAGTCCGCCTTTGTTTTCGCGTCTTCGTTCACTTTGAAATAGTTCCACATGGCTGACTTGTCTCGCCTGCCCTTCTCTCAGCTCTGAGCTGCAGCCGGGACCTGGGGGCGGGCACTCGGCGCCTGTGATTAACCCCTTACATGCCGCTCAAACATAGGCAGGTCTCAGACCGTGGTATCGTGGTATTAACGAGTACGAGTACTTTAGAAAATGTGGTATAGAGGCCGATACCGGTATCGGTATCGGTGCATCCCTACCCTACAATATTACAGAGAAACCCAACAATCCGAGGACCCCCCCTATGAGCAAGCACTTGGCGACAATGGGGAGGAAAAACTGCGTGTTAACAGGCAGAAACAGGCTCAGGAAGGGGCAGCCATCTGCCGCGACTGGTTGGGGGTGAGCTAGTGACACAGATGGAATGTGTTCATATCACTTCCTCACAGCAGACAGATGTTGCTGTCTGTGAAGGTTCTCAGTCATCCAGGTCATCGTAGTCAAAGGAGCTTGTAAAGAAAAGCGTCTGGACTTCTTTAAGTTGCTTGAAGACGTTTCACCTAGAAGCTTCTTCGGTTCTGAACAGAGAACTGAAGAGGCTCCCTACTGTCGCCACTGAAGAAGCTTCCCCGAGAAGCTGCCTTTATACTTTCATAACTGACAACCTCCCCGAGAAGCTGCCTTTGTACTCTCATACCCCACGACCTCCCCGAGAAGCTGCCTTTATACTTTCATGCCCGACGACCTCCCCGAGAAGCTGCCTTTATACTTTCATACCCAACGACCTCCCCGAGAAGCTGCCTTTATACTTCCATACCCGACGACCTCCCCGAGAGGCTGCCTTTGTACTTTCATACCCGATGACCTCCCCGAGAGGCTGCCTTTGTACTTTCATACCCGACGACCTCCCCGAGAGGCTGCCTTTGTACTTTCATACCCGATGACCTCCCCGAGAGGCTGCCTTTATACTTTCATACCCGACGACCTCCCCGAGAGGCTGCCTTTGTACTTTCATACCCGACGACCTCCCCGAGAAGCTGCCTTTGTACTTTCATACCCCACGACCTCCCCGAGAAGCTGCCTTTATACTTTCATAACTGACAACCTCCCCGAGAAGCTGCCTTTATACTTTCATAACTGACAACCTCCCCGAGAAGCTGCCTTTATACAGTGGGGCAAAAAAGTATTTAGTCAGCCACCGATTGTGCAAGTTCCCCCACTTAAAATGATGACAGAGGTCAGTAATTTGCACCAGAGGTACACTTCAACTGTGAGAGACAGAATGTGAAAAAAAATCCATGAATTCACATGGTAGGATTTGTAAAGAATTTATTCGTAAATCAGGGTGGAAAATAAGTATTTGGTCAATAACAAAAATACAACTCAATACTTTGTAACATAACCTTTGTTGGCAATAACAGAGGTCAAACGTTTACTATAGGTCTTTACCAGGTTTGCACACACAGTAGCTGGTATTTTGGCCCATTCCTCCATGCAGATCTTCTCAAGAGCAGTGATGTTTTGGGGCTGTCGCCGAGCAACACGGACTTTCAACTCCCGCCACAGATTTTCTATGGGGTTGAGGTCTGGAGACTGGCTAGGCCACTCCAGGACTTTCAAATGCTTCTTACGGAGCCACTCCTTTGTTGCCCGGGCGGTGTGTTTTGGATCATTGTCATGTTGGAAGACCCAGCCTCGTTTCATCTTCAAAGTTCTCACTGATGGAAGGAGGTTTTGGCTCAAAATCTCACGATACTTGGCCCCATTCATTCTGTCCTTAACACGGATCAGTCGTCCTGTCCCCTTGGCAGAAAAACAGCCCCATAGCATGATGTTTCCACCCCCATGCTTCACAGTAGGTATGGTGTTCTTGGGATGCAACTCAGTATTCTTCTTCCTCCAAACACGACGAGTTGAGTTTATACCAAAAAGTTCTACTTTGGTTTCATCTGACCACATGACATTCTCCCAATCCTCTGCTGTATCATCCATGTGCTCTCTGGCAAACTTCAGACGGGCCTGGACATGCACTGGCTTCAGCAGCGGAACACGTCTGGCACTGCGGGATTTGATTCCCTGCCGTTGTAGTGTGTTACTGATGGTGACCTTTGTTACTTTGGTCCCAGCTCTCTGCAGGTCATTCACCAGGTCCCCCCGTGTGGTTCTGGGATCTTTGCTCACCGTTCTCATGATCATTTTGACCCCACGGGATGAGATCTTGCGTGGAGCCCCAGATCGAGGGAGATTATCAGTGGTCTTGTATGTCTTCCATTTTCTGATGATTGCTCCCACAGTTGATTTTTTCACACCAAGCTGCTTGCCTATTGTAGATTCACTCTTCCCAGTCTGGTGCAGGTCTACAATTCTTTTCCTGGTGTCCTTCGAAAGCTCTTTGGTCTTGGCCATGGCGGAGTTTGGAGTCTGACTGGTTGAGGCTGTGGACAGGTGTCTTTTATACAGATGATGAGGTCAAACAGGTGCCATTCATACAGGTAACGAGTGGGGGACAGAAAAGCTTCTTACAGAAGACGTTACAGGTCTGTGAGAGCCAGGGATTTTCCTTGTTTGAGGTGACCAAATACTTATTTTCCACCCTGATTTACGAATAAATTCTTTACAAATCCTACCATGTGAATTCATGGATTTTTTTTCACATTCTGTCTCTCACAGTTGAAGTGTACCTCTGGTGCAAATTACTGACCTCTGTCATCATTTTAAGTGGGGGAACTTGCACAATCGGTGGCTGACTAAATACTTTTTTGCCCCACTGTACTTCCATACCCGACGACCTCCCCGAGAGGCTGCCTTTGTACTTCCATACCCGACGACCTCCCCGAGAGGCTGCCTTTGTACTTCCATACCCGACGACCTCCCCGAGAGGCTGCCTTTGTACTTCCATACCCGACGACCTCCCCGAGAGGCTGCCTTTGTACTTTCATACCCGACGACCTCCCCCAGAAGCTACCTTTATACTCTCATACCCGACGACCTCCCCGAGAAGCTGCCTTTGTACTTTCATACCCGACGACCTCCCCGAGAAGCTGCCTTTGACTTTCATACCCGACGACCTCCCCGAGAAGCTGCCTTTGTACTTTCATACCCGATGACCTCCCCGAGAAGCTGCCTTTGTACTTTCATACCCCACGACCTCCCCGAGAAGCTGCCTTTATACTCTCATACCCGACGACCTCCCCGGGAAGCTGCCTTTGTACTTTCATACCCCACGACCTCCCCGAAAAGCTGCCTTTATACTCTCATACCCGACAACCCAATAGGGCTGGGTATCGTCACTGATTTCTAGAATTGATTCAATTCCAATTCACAAGGTCCCGAATCGATTCGATTTGATTTGATTCACTTCGATTTGAATCTGGGAAATTTTGACAGTCAGAAATATTATAATTCAGATCAGTAAATTTACATATTTTTGTATCTATAAAAAGGAAGCTGACACACGCAAGACTTTATCAAAGGTGATAGCATCACAGCAGATGCCTTTATGTCAAAGTAGCTGAGGATAAAACAGAAAAACATGAAGGTGATTTTTCTGGGATTTTATAAAAATATTCTGCAGTACATCAAAAACTGCATTAATCAACACATGAACATTACCTCTGATGTTACAGCGGTTTTATTAGAGACACGGCTGAGCGTTTTGCATTTTGCATAATTTTAAAAAGTTTAAATTTGCTCAGTATTGAACGGCAGAAATTAGGTATTCTTTTCGGAAGTATATAAAACGAAAAAAAAAAAACGTCGGTCGACAGCACTGTAAACAACGGTAGACTTGTGCGTAACAAGCAAGCGAATAATGAAGAAAACAGTACAGAGAGAGAGGGGGGGGGAGAGAGAGGGAGAGAGAGCTGTGCTTCGTGGTGGAAGCAAAACAGTAAAAGTAAGAGTGAATACATGACGATGTTTATGTGAAGCATAGTTTGGATCTTCTTTTGCTGCTGGTTCAGTCAATATTGTTTGGAGAGAGATCAAACTAACAGCTTTAGAATCAGCGCAAAAAGGACGTTCATAGCCAAAAAACACATGCGCACCTGACAAAGAGAGGGAGGAAAAGAAAAACAGACGGGAAGAGAGACAGTGAGAGAGCAACATAATAAACACAACACCATCGCAATAATCTAGCTAAGAGTAAATAACAGTAGATACTAACACTGAATGTTATTGTGCAGCACGCAACATCAAGAGCACGCAATGTGCTTTGAGGTAGCAGCCAAGAAAGGTGTAGTTTGTGTCTGTGAACACCCATGCGTACACCTGTGTGCACATATGCGTGGATGAGTACTCTTGTACTCACAAGGTTTCTCCTCGTAACTGTGTTTCTGCTGCTAGAGGGTGTGGGTAGCTACAGCCTCGTCCCAGAGGTCATGAAACAGGCATGGAGGAGATCCAGGCCCCAGAGTGTGAGAGCCCAAGAAGGACTATTGGAGGGGCAACTGTGCCACCCTCCTGGGAAGAGCTGAGGAGAGCCCCAGACAAGGGGTCACCCAGCAGGGAGTGTGGTGAGGGGAGATAGGCCTCCATACCTTGGAGGGCCTGAGATGTTTACAGAGGGGTGGAGCTTAAGACCCAACCTGACATTTAGACACAGACAAACAGGTACACACACAGACACAGACGTGCATTCCCACCCTCATGCACACATATAAAAATGCACACATAGACAAATACCTGTAACCTGCAGTAAACGTGAGAAGGCTCTCGGACATAATTATTTAAGCATTCTTTCGGGGTGGCTGTAGCTCAGGTGGCAGAGCAGGGTCAGGGGTCCGATCCCAGGCTGCTCCAATCTGCATGCTTGGGCAAGGTAGGGGAGACCGGGGATAGTTGTAACGTGGGTCAGTTGTAACACTTCCAATTTCTCCAATTAGGGCTAAGTTTCAAATGATGTGACTCATCCTGTGCATGCCCAATTCAGTTCTGCTATCACATGTGAAAAATCAGCACATTTTGTCAAACACAGACAATTTAACACAAAAAAAAGTAATTTGTATGCCAAAAAGTACGTTGTTCTACTTTATTTCAATTTCTAATAGCATTATCTGCTTCGCAGTTAAACTCATCAAACTTAAATTATGTTATTTGTATGCCTATGGGGATATATTCTGTGTAGGTCTTTAGTGCTAATGTTTTAGCCGTTGGCTGTAATGTTAGCTAGTTCATGGCTATAGGAGTCTGGGTCAGTTGTAACAGCAACAGTCTGGGTTAGTTGTAACAATAATGCAGATGTTAAAACTTACCACACTATTACTTTAACTTATATTAAACAAGTTGGGGCAAAGACATCAGCAGAGAGAGGTTCACTGGTCGCTTTTGTATATGCGGTTAATGCCATTGGCAACACAATTCCTCCACTGTTTGTGTTCCCACACATACATTATGCAGACCACTGTGTCAGAGATGGACCAGTAGGAAGTATTGGTAGTGGAAATAAATCAGGATGGGTGCAAGAAACAGATTTCCTCATCTTTCTGAAGCACTTTGCAAACCACACCAAGGTAAGCCATGATAAAAAGTAATGGAATTGCGATGCTGGTGAACAACTACATTTTTTCGGCTTCATTGTTATGTTCAAAATTGGTGCAAAAGTTGTAGGTTATAATGCCCACTGAGCCAATGAGGCCAAACTCAAGAAAGACCAACCAAAATTAATGAAATATTCAGTTGCAGAAAATTCCATAATTTGCCTTTTTTGGGGGGTTGGAATATGTTCAAAAGCTAGATTTTTGCAGTCTGTCAAACACACACATAGCTACATAAATGGCTCTAAGTGCATTCATGTGTTGAATAAACAAAGATTACATGTTAATGTTTTGTTAGTACCCTTATTTCATTGTGTTACATTTCACCCCAGGATATGTTACAACTAACCCAGACTATGGGGTTAATTGTAACATTTCACTCTGTGTTTGAGACCACACCATGCAATGGGTAATTGTGCTGCAGAGAAAATAGCTGCACTATTTAATAGCAGAGACATGTAAATACTTTGCATTACATTTTAAATCTACTACCTTAAAAGAGCTCCAATTTACAGACAGAAATGTCAAAAAATGTTACAACTATCCCCGGTCTCCCCTACTAACCCCATGTTGCTCTCCAATGCATCCATCGGAGTGTGAATGTGTATGAATGTTAGATACTCAGCACTTAACAGCTTAGAAGAAGTGCTTGTGTGAATGAATTAGTTGTATAAAGCGCTTTGAGTGTTCAGACAGAGTAGAAAAGCGCTATATAAGAACCAGTCCATTTACCATTACCAGACTGGTTTTTTTTTTTAAGTCTATGATGAGGATTAATCCATGTCTGGAAACTAGCTGATAGTGTTCAGTTTGTTGCAGATATTCATTCATGCTTGTGATCTCTGAAAGT
Organism: Neolamprologus multifasciatus; assembly: GCF_963576455.1. Lineage (NCBI taxonomy): Eukaryota > Metazoa > Chordata > Actinopteri > Cichliformes > Cichlidae > Neolamprologus > Neolamprologus multifasciatus. The sequence goes on along the minus strand of NC_140439.1, from coordinate 7,068,157 downwards.
AAGGAGGACTAAAACTGTCAAAATAAGTTAATTAAAAAGCAAAGAAATGTTAAATGACTTTAAAGTATTTGCCATTAGGCTCAACAAATACAATATTAAAATACATGCAAGCATTAATCTTCAAGATTTGATTAGTAGTATTCAACTTTCTTTTTAAATTTACAAACTAGCGTAACCAAAAATTTCCACCAACTTTATCCAGCATTTCTCTTTTCTGTGGTGATAGTTTTTAAATAGTATATAGAATATCTGCACTGTAAAATCAAAACTCCAATGTAACCACTAAATTAAACAGCTTGTAAAGTAAAAAAAAAAAACACAAACAAAACAGAACTCAAACAAATGATTAGGAGCAGTGTGAAAAGATTTTTGGCTCAGAGAAATAAAAATCTAGTCTTTCAAAAAACACTTTGGAAATTCTGGTTTAAATTAGATTGATGTGTTCTTAATTTTTCCTCAAAAAACCCTGGAAGTATTGACCTGTTTCTTCTTTTCTTTTGTTTCTTTGTTTTGTTCATCATCCCCTGCTGTACTCAGAGGCCCAAATCCACTCAGAACCAGTTAAAAAGACAGGCACAACATTGTTTTATTGAAGTTTTATAGTGGTCATTTGTATTAAATGCATGCAATTTTTACAAAAGTCATAAAACCAATTTTTCCACACATACAAAGTCTAATTCTTCTTTTCTGAACAGATAGTAAAAATAGTTTTAATGTGTTCATAAAAACAGGACAAAACCTCCATCACAGGTAGGCCTCTAAAGGTTCTGTTATTTTCCCTTTACTTACACTGGTCAAGTATAAGGCAGCAGCAGTCTGTACAAACAGCAACTGAATCAAATATCTACATGTTTCTTTGTGTTTCCCCAATTCTGAGTATTGCAGTCTCTTTCCACAAGGAGCCACCACATTAAAAAACAATAAATAAATGTCTGTGCTTTTGGTCCAGAGTCTGACCCTTGACCCTGAGCATGGAGGAGGTCAGACCATGTCGGTGTGTCCGAACACATGCTGGTGGCCAGGTTGGAACTGCTGCGTCCAGTCAATGATGACCGGTTTGAAGAGTCCACAACAGCGGAGCTGGAAGAACGACACCAGGTTCCTCACCACGCCCAAACTATGAACACAGAATCAGGGAAAAGTGACTTAGCTGACTGACAACAAAGTATGAGTTTAGGTTAAAAAACAAAACAAAACACACAACACATGATTTGCCAGTAAATCCTAAAGAGCCCATGGCATGCTACAGACAACTAAGCAAACAATTTGTAAATATCAAGATATATAAGTTATACGATAAAGACAAGAAGCACTACATGCAACTCACTTGAATGGATTTTGTCTCAGAGAGACAGGTTGTCCGAGTTTCCTCTGGCGATGTGTTAGATTTGTTCGCTCTACTGTCGTCAGTCCCAGGAATGCAATCTGATCACACACACACAGAGTCACAATAAGGTATGTTGTTTGTTAGAGCAAGAAAAACAAAGAACTAAGCTCGGGGTAAAATTTAAAGACTTTTGTGAAGGCCAAAGCTGAATATTTTCATCTATATTTTAAATTTTCTCTGGTCTCACCCAAAACAGAATTTGTAGTAATTTATGTTGAATTCTGCCAACTAATGCCCTATTTTGAAACATTTACAGAAAACGCAATATGTATGTTCTGTCTAATTTTGGTGACAGTGAACACTATCCATACTATCCATATGATATACAGAGCCTTAGAACCCCATTAAGAAACTCCAAGCAGCGAGTCACCTGGTAGAGCTGCAGCAGCAGGGTCAAAGTAGACCAACTTGTATGATAGACGACCAGGACGAAGATGCAGAGCAGCCAGGGAGAGCACCCTATCAGGCCAGAGAAGGTACCCCACAGGCCCTGCTCCTCGTAATGCAGCATGCAATGAGCGGACCAGTCTGAAAGAAACATACACAGGCATGTTCATCCAGGGTAAAGGTCATAGCGTGTCAGATGGCGTGGCTACACTAGCTGTTGCAGAACTCACACATGACACAGCCGTACAACATCCAGGCTCCCATCAGCACGAGGGAGAACAGAAAGAGGATGAAGTAGTGATGGTTCCTCGCACCTGGGGAAAAGAAAATAATCAGATTAATTTAAAAGATGCAAAAAATTATAAAAGGTGATAATTTAGTAGCAGTGCGTCAAAATAAATCCAGTCACTTCACTGGACATTTATGGGAAAGTATTATGCTCTCCAATAATTTGAATGACTAGGGATCAGAGCACTTTATCTTCAGGAAAAATACTGTATAGTTTTTTTAATGAATGCCTTAAGTCTTGATATACTAGACCTCCTAAATAAGACATGACTTGCTCAGCTTTGTCTTCGTGTTTGACAGTTCTTCCTGCTGTTGCGTAATTTGAAAGTTACGAACAGGCTTGTGTGTTACCAATGCAGCTGTTGGTCCAGATGGAGTGGTGGTCCTGCTTGGCCACACAGGCATCACAGCTGAAGCAGTGATTGGCTCTCATTGGCTTCTTTATCTGTAAAAACACATGGTATAAAATAGTATTGGTTGTCACAGTGCTAATGGTGCAGTGTTATTAAAGAGGTGGTTGTAGGTCAGTGGCCTTACCATACAAGAGGTGCACAATATCCTGGGGTCCAGACAGCCGGCTTCAGCCAACACCAACACATTCTGTCAACACAGAGGAACAAAACATAGCTCAGCTCCATGTAAAACATTTACATGGAATATTGCCTTATTTGGCTTCTGAACTCTGTCCTTCTCACCATTTTTTTCTCCTCTTCAGTTGCTCTGATGAAGCCGGGGTCCGTCCTGCAGGTGCGGAGGTAGTAGTAGAGTAAAGCAGTGGCATTCAGAGTGAACAGTACCTGTACTGTGGCACTAGGCTGATGTGGAGTTTCAAGTTAAGAAGGTCTCTGTTCAGTTTGTCATCAGAATATGAATGAAACCCAGTTGCCTAATTTATTGGCCTCCAATGACAGATCTGTTTCTCTTTACTGATGATAAAACTATGCATCGCTCTTACAACAGAAAGAAAAAAACAAAACACACACTATCAGAGAATCTTCTGGTTTAAAAGCATTATCCATCAAGTGCATTCATGAGTCTTGCTTATGTTTTTCATCTGGTACTGACTTGCTTCTCCCAAAGGAAATGCTTTAAGGTGTGGTTTCGTTTTTTCAAAGGATATCTGGCATAAACCAGAGGCACCAGGTGACAAGCATCCAAAAGATTGAAGCCATGAGACTTGAAGCTTGTAGGTTGGACTGAAAGTCTGAGCCCGGGAAATTCCTGTTTCATGCAAACATTCATTACTAAATCAATAACACAGGTTTTAATAACAGTAGAGTACATTCGTGAATCAGTGGAAGAGTATCCTCACCTTGTAGCCAGATTAATCACACCTATCACACAGGCCAACAGGATCCCTTTGAGTAACCAAGATTCTGAGTTCATATCCACTATTGCACCAACACCTCCAAACAAAGCCGTGCAGAGTAAAAACTGCAGAAACACCTGGGAAATACAGGGAGAGGATTCCTTTAGAAGAGTCACTGTAGACTGCTAAAAATGTGTTATTTGAGACAAACGTACCCTGTATCTGTTCACAACTCGCAGGCAGCGAGAGTTGGAGCGAAGCCTCTCCCGTTTGACCTGATTGAGCATGTGCATGAGCAACGGGCTGTGCACTTGGTGAGCCAAGTCGATGGGTGTGTGACCCTGAAGAAGAACATTAAGAACCCCATGAAAAAATTAATCACTGATTCAGTTCAAAAGTGGGTATAATTGTAGTTCTTATAATTGACTGTTTACGCTGAGTACATGAACTCTATTGTCAAACGCAGTGCAAAAAACCCAAGTTTAACTTGTTAAACTCAAGTTTAAGGACATACTTCTATTGTAGTAAATAAATCAAGAAACAGCTTATACAGTCTGCACATACATGCAAAGCTATTCAGAGACATGGAGTGAGCAATACTACTCAGTGCATTCTCCAAGAAAATCTTGTTTTTTTAGTGAGCTCAGCAACTCAGACTTCATTATAGTGGGCATCAACACTTAATGGAATACTGTAGGAATACTGTGCATTGCCTATTCATTATTTCATATGCAATCATTTAGAGCTGAATAATGATGAAAGCAAGGTGTACCTGTTACTTGGCCCGATCTACTAAGATGGCTTACTTATTTAATAGTGAACAAAGCGCTCATGCAGAGATTAAGCAAACACATTCATCTGAAAAACAAAACAGTGTGCTCCTAGAATATATACCTAGAGTATCCAGTTCAAAATCCTACGTCTCCTAGAAAACTTGACCTCTGAACATTGACTTTATCATCGGGATTTAAACTCATATGACAGTAGCTGCGCCTGTGGGATCAATTCGAAACTCCTACATTGCCTCGTTCTCGAGTTATCGCTTTCACAAACTTAAGTGTTCACGCGCCCACCTCACCGCTTGCCTGCCTGACCAACAGGGTGATGACATTACCCATTTAGCCTTTTACAGTTAAAGGTTAATAAGAATAGTATTCTGTTTATGTATTCCAACATTATGCACTCCCAATAATGTAAAAAAAAAAGAAGAAAAAAAAAGTGTTTGAATTTATTGAAGCTCACATTTATGTTTTCTGCTTCCACACTGGCCCCAGCCTCCAGCAGGATGTGGGCAGCATCTACATTTCCTGCCAGCACAGCACAGTGCAGTGGAGTGTTCCTGTTGACTTTGTCCACAGCACTCACGGAGGCATTATTTTTGATTAAAAAGTTTGTTGGTTCAGGCCTGTGACAGAAAGGAAACATCCTACTTTGTAACAGCACATTTAGATACTATCAGAATACCTTTCGCAATCAGAAAAAAAGGATTATGCTAACAAACTATACTTCATTTCTTATCAAGACAAGCAATCAAAGCACTGGGATTAAAAAAAAGAGAAAGAGGACTTACCCGATAATCTTCTGTGCTGCTAACATTAGCGGCGTCTGTCCATTGCAGTCAGGCCCGTCAACTTCCTGGAGGCAACGGAGAAATTGAGAAACAAAACCACAACTTGCGCAAAGTGAGAAGCAAATGTAATCAGAGAAAGAGTGAAAACAGAAGTGTTGCAGAGAGAAAGAGTGGGGTATAAAGTGATGTGTATGTCTGACCTGTCCCTTAGCTATAAGATAAGCTGCTATTGCCATGTGTTGGAAGAGAATAGCAAGGTGGAGAGCCCTGTAGCCCTCTCCATCTGCAACAGAGGGGTCTGCTCCATATCTCATTAGCTGGATTACCATGGGGAGGTGGCCCTGCCTGGTCATTCAAACAAAAACATAATAATGGACAAGTCTTAAAAAACCCAGCAGACTAGTTGTAAAACAGTTACGTAGCCTCATTGAGGACACACTGCCAAAGTGCATAATCTCTTCTAATGCAGGTAAACTTTAACCAGTGGTTGCTGGTTAACCAAAACTAAAGTAAAATAATGCATATGCAAAACAAAACAAAGCAGCCCAACCCAGCTCTATATCGTGCACAGCCATATAGTCACCTTATGGCCCAATGAAGTGGAGTAGAGTTCAGGTCTCCGCCCAGCTGGTCTACTATTGCCCCTTTGGAAATATAATACCTGTTAGAAAACAAAAGAGAACAGATGTAAAGATCATACTTCAAAATATTTTGTGGGTTTTTATTATTTGTATTCATTTATTTGTCTCCCTGGTTTCCAGTTTTTGTTTAGCTACTATTTGTTAATTATTTGCATTATTATTCATAAACTTAAGTGCCAAAAGAAAGCCTGTGTTGGTTATATATAAAATGCAAACTGATCATTTGTCACAATTGTAGTATTTTTTTTATGTATAGATTCAAGAAATTGTCTAGAATAAATAATTATACCCCCCGATTTGGTGTGTTGTGATAGGTCATTTGCAGTAGTTGTGTTCACAAAACAGATTTCCATTTCTGTCCTTCTTTTCATTGTCAGACTGAGATGAGATCTAAAGGCCTTACTTGACCAGCTCTAAGCGGTTGTTGATAGCAGCCCAGTGCAGCAAAGTGACGTTCTCTTTGTCTGGCTGCCTGACGTCATATCCAGCTTCCACCAGCTCCTTACAGCGCTCAAGGATTCCAAACCTGCGGGAAACACACACAAACACGCACACACACACACAACCTCAGCAATCAATCGTGTTATAAACCATATAGTGCTTTGCAATCAAATTAAATCCAAACTACAGATAAACTGAGGAGATGCAACAAATGTAGATAAAATATGTTAGAGAACTAAAAGTACAATGTGACCTGGAAAAGCAAGTTCCTCAAGAAGGACTTTTAGAATGTGGAAGACAAAAAAAACCCCCGTATACACAAAGTCATGGTTAGATAAATAGATAGAAGCGGTTCTATTGTTTTTTTTCTATTGTTCCCCGGCTTAAACAGCGTGAGTGAATTCTGCTTTTATTTACCTCTACTAACTGATCATTAGCACTTCAGTTAGCCGCAAACCCTTACATGTACTTATCTCAAAAAAACTAAAGCACATCAACAAGTGCATCCATTCTTTACATTTCTAAATTGGATATAAACTAACACGTGCTATATCTTGTTCTACATTATATCATAAACAAAGATTATGAACAGCTGAAAACAAGCCTACAATTATCAATATTACCATATATTTAGAGTTTTCACAGTTTTCACAGGGCTCTGTGCAGTCCTGTGAAAAACTAGGCCCACCCCATGATTCAGTAGCTTGCAGAAACACCTTTAGCGCCAATAATTTGAAGTACTTGTTTTTTTTATGACTTTATCTGTTTCTCATATCACTGTGGAGGAATTCAGACCTTTTACAACACTGGCAACATTTGTCTTCTTTCCAGCATTTCTTTAGGTCATTGAGTTTTGCAGGCAGGTTTCTTAAAGTCCCAGCACAGCACTAAGGTCTGAACTTTGACCGGGTCATTGCAACACCTTTGTCTTTATCTTCTTATCTTTTTGTTCTAGATTTGCTGCTCTGTTTTGGGACTGTAACTAAAGATTATTTCGTTAGTGGACTAATCTGCCAATTCTTCTTTGATTAGTCAGCGATTATTTCAATAACTCTTATCTCCGCTTCCTGTGGGCAAACCTATTTTAGGCTCCAGTACCTCACCTGCTCAGTCTGCCCAATGGTGAATATGACCCTGTTGTCTTGTCCCGCAGCAAATTAAAATAATGACCCAGGAAACATATGAATTTGAATATAAATAAAAAAAAAAAAAAAAAAACACGTGCAAATAAGAAACTAAAAATAGCTTCTGTCCATAAGTTCAAACAAAGCTCCAAATTAAATCAACAATTTTATTTTCCAGTACAAAAGTACAAGTTTCCAAAGTTTACAGATGATACAGTTCACGAATTCCCACCTGTAGTAGACATGCTCAGGAGTGAGGTTTGCTCTCATCTTTGAGATGTTCCAGCTGCTGATAACTGTGCTGAAGATGCTCTCTGTCATGACCTCAGCCATTTGAGAGGTCCATGAGCCTCTTTACAGGACAAACTCATCTATACACCTGTGCTTAATACTAGTAAAACAGAACAAATCTAAGGCTCTAAAAGACAGTTTCTAGTCCCAAATCTCAGTGTTTCTCAGATGGTGTAGTGTTCAAAATATTAGAAATGACATGTTCCACTACTTACTGTGATGCCTTCACTATGTCCCAACTGCTGCTATCATCCATGTGTGACCGTTTCTTTGGTTGCTCCCTGATGTCAGTCAGATCTGCAGTTTTGCCGAACTGTCCGTAAAAACCCGGCATGAATGGATTCACCATCCCTCCAAATCCAGCCGGTCTTGGCCCATGACTGTGAGAATGGCCTTGATGCCCATGGTGACAGCTGTCATGCATGTGGCTGTGATCCTGCAACATGCACACGATGAGACACTTATTTAGTCCAAAGTGGTCCACAGGGAACCTTTAAAGTGGCAGAGACCGTGGGATCAAACTGTCAAGTCCAAATGAGCCCAGCCAAAGCCCTTTGCTGCCATCCCTCTAATTTTTCTGACTCACTGTATAGAGACTGAGGGGCTTGGTACTACGGCTATACCATGAGATTAAATCAATGTGTCAACTTTAGCAACCCAGAGTTTATTTCTGAATCAATTAATCTGTCTGTGACTGTTGTAATAATAGATAAATTACTCAAGCCAACTATCAAGTAAAAGTATTTCCTCTTTACAGTCTCTGAATCTGCTGCTCTTTTTGTTTTAGAATACTGAAAATTGGTTGTGGAGAAAACAAACTCAAGGCCTCACATAAGGCTTTCAGACGGTATGATGTAACGCTTATCTGTTATTCTATGGAATAAACTAATAAGTGCTATTTCTTTTATTGACTTTCAGAAATAAAACCTTGGTATTCCCAAACAAGCACCCCCAGAGAATTTTTGCCATATAATATTCTCCACAGAAAAACCGGTATAAATGTTTATGTGACATAAAAATATCATATTGATATCACTGCTATAACAAAGGCATGTGTTTACATTCCTTGGTCTGTGCAATGAGACAAGTCCAGGCATATTTGAGAGTGCCAAAAGAGACATTTAAGTACCTTAAAATTAAACTACTTATTAATTAACATCTGACATACTTTTAACACAACTTCTGCAGTTCTGTTTTCAAGGGAAAAAACTACCTTAGACTACATTTGTATTTACATCTAGCTTATGCTGTGTCACTGGATATAATGCTGTTGCTTCCAATTTGTTTCGGTACATTCACACTAAAAAAAAGGAAGCTTCTCACAGATGACAGTAGCTCTATGGAAAAGAATGACGGAAAATGTCCTTCATTTACTTACACTTATGAATGCTGCTTCCTGCCAAGTTGCAAGTATCAATAACACTGCTCAGTTCTATTTTTTTCCATGCAGTCAGAAATATCGTGCTATAAATTTGAGGCTGTATCAACCACCCCTAGTTATGCTTTCATACTTTTTTTGACACACAAATACAAACTGGAGGCAGACGGAGAACGATGTGCTTGGCTGAGATTGACCTATGACAGCTTATAATGATGGATCTATCCATAATTAACATCTATGAATTTTAGAATGAGATGACTAAAAGCTCTTGTACGTGTAATGTATTGTGGCCAAAGGAACTTGCAAAGAAAAGCGTCTGGACTTCTTTAAGTTACTTGAAAAGTTTCACCTCTCATCTGAGAAGCTTCTTCAGTTCTAAGGTCAAATGGTGGAGAGTCCAAGATATAAACCCAGTGGGAGTATCCCCCCACAGAGGGACAAAAGGACACCCTGATGATCCTCTAATCGCCTGAGCCAAGGTGTGAAACTGGGTGTGGGTCCCAATCAGCCAGAGTTTCGGGTGAGTTCATTGTGAAACCTGGCCCCACCTTATCATGCGAATTCCTGAGGTCAGATGGCCCAGGATGTGAGTGGGCATTAAGGCGTCTGGGGAGGGATCTCAAAACTGGATTATAGATGGCAGAGAGTTGGCGTCGTAAACCACAGCCTCTGTTCAAAGATGGTCGCTCACAGTGGACATAGATGGCTTCTTTCACTCCTCTTTCAAACCATCTGTCCTCTCTGTCCAAAATGTGAACATTGGCATCCTCGAAAGAGTGTCCTTTATCCTTAAGATGCAGATGGACCGCTGAGTCTTGTCCTGTGGAGGTGACCTAATACTTTTTGTCCATATACTGTATATAGCAAAATATATATCCTAGGCAAACACAAGGTGATGTGCAGTCTAAGGGAATGCTCACAGTAAGTAGCTAACTCGTTTGCTAAATACATTGTTGGAAATTTAGTATAATTTTCCCTTTATAATATAAATCAATCATCACACAAGTTTATCATTTAGAGAAGGTTTCAGATGAAAGCTGTGAGAAGTTTGCACTGCGCTGAATATGTGGATAAATCTTGCATTGTTGAGTTTATCCCACTCTACTACTGCAGCACCAGGCAGCTGTTTTATCTTCTGGGATAGATGGATGTGCTGGATGCGTTTTGCTGTCAGTCTGGATTAGAATAGATGTTTAATACTGATGGTCACACTGTGAATACAACAGGCTGCTGCCGTGATCTAGACAGATGGCTAATTTACCAACATATGGTAAAAGCTGCACGCTTTCTGGCTGTTATGAGTATTAATACATGTGGATTTAGCTGAACACACGCAGCTCGGACAAGGACTGGGACTTGTGTGCTGAAAGAGGATTACAGCGTCATGATAATGGAAAAGGTATAAAAAACAACCAAAAAAACCCCAAACCCTTATCTGTTTGTCAGTTAATCATCATGTCAACCAGATAAACCAGAAAGCACTTCCGTAAAGTCAGCACCAGAGGTTTCACGCCAAAGAAATGAGCTAAATGCTAGGACGCTTTGAATTCAGGTAACTAGCTGCAGGTTCACTATGCCTATGAAGCTAACGACGACGAGCCCTGATTTAACTCGAAGTCTATCAGGCAGGTTATTACACGTTACACCAACTCAACACAAGCTAAAATTTAACAGCAAGCTAGCTAATTGACAGCTAACAAAAATAACATGACTGAAAAAATGCCCGTGAGCCAAGTGTCAACACGATAAATCAGAAACTACATAAAACAAGACAAAGAAGCAATTATTATGTATAAATTGTCTTACATTTGCGTCTTCATTCCAGTCCATTTTGTAGTCGAGGAGGGAAGGGAAAGTTACTGCCGCTGGATAGGCAGGTTTAGAGTTTGACTTCCGGCGTTGGCTTTTCAGATTAAATGTCTATTTAAAAAATGCATGCGTCACAATTTATACAGTATCGCATAAAAAACACAACAACAGGAGTGTACAGTCTACACATACACACACAAATCACAATAAATTCTTTGAGAGGCAAAATCTTTAGCCCACCTCAGCAATAGAGCAAAAGATGGTTCCCTTTGCCAGGAAAATACTGCCATCACCGTTTTGATATACTTATAATGTTTATTATGTAATACAGTTACCACACACACCTGCGGTGGTTAAATGTTGATCTGGTGTGAAATTTAAAAGAGGCGTGAAATTTAATAGAGCTTTTTTTTTAATCTAATAAAGTGAAGGTCACATTTTTTATCTAATGGCGTTTTAATTTCATATGACCTTTCCCTCAATTTTCTTTTAGCAACTTTTGCTTTATTTTGAAGGCCAGAAAGTTAAAGAGGAAATGTTGTCGTTTGCGTGTTATTTTCTTCAACGACTTCCTTCTTCCTGGAGATGCTTTTGATTGGGCTTTCGTTTTCCACCCACATACAGGCCTCCACTGCTGCAGTGGTGCTTCAAGTCTTAGTATAGGAACCCCCCCCCCCCCCAAAACAAAAACAAAAAAACAAGGGTTCAGATCCTTTCCCGAGACATGTTGGATTGTAAACCATCCTAAAACACACATGACAGTCAAAGCGCTTTGGTTAGTGAATTTTTTTTCATTCATAAAACTTGATTTGAAACTAAACTTCTACATCATCTCAACTTTTGTTTGTTTGTTTGTTTTTGTTTCGACTTTAAAAAAATTAAGACAGCGTCATGGGCAGCTGAAACTTATAGCATAGATGGACATCAGTGATTATGATCGTAAAGATACTTGAATGCTTCTGTTAAAGTAACCTGGCATACAAATAAATCAATGAGGCGCAGGTATTTTAAAATGGCTCACACAATCGTGTTCTTCATTTAGTGCTATAGTAAGCAAGTCTCCTCCTCAACCTTTCACCTAATGGTCAATATATAATTGCATGTGGAATGAAATTTCATTTAGCTGTAATGAAATGATTGGATTTCCCATGAAGAATTAACCATTGGAGCCAAACCCATGTTCGGAAAATATGAAAATAAATCCTATTTGACACTGGGTGAAATTAAAGTCTGTGTCACTCAGATGAAACCAGCCACTTACACTAGAGAGGAGTTTTTTTTCCTCCCTCTTTGCTATGGAACTAAATATGGACTGAATGCAGCTGAAGTGGCAGTCACCATGGAGCTGTAAGCACAGAGACTATGACCTGTGGATGAACTCAAAGACATGTAGAGGATAGCATCAGCATCATCTGCTTTACTAAATACAGCTGGATATTTTTACTACATGCTTTTTCCACTTTTTCCAAAAATCCTCCATGTCCAATATGTGTCTATTGAACCCTGTTCCCTTCTCATATGAAAATAATACACAGATTGTAAAATGAGGTAAAAGCTAACTCTATGTGAGGAGCTCTGGTTAAAATCACAAACTTTTAATCCAGGAAGGCAAATAGATTTATCATTAAATAGGCTCCTGCAAAGTGTAACTTTTTAGTCACCCTGTTACTGTGAACCTTTTCTTAATTTTTAATATATGGAACAAACATTTACAAAACCACCACCCTACCACATATAGGTTCTTAGTTAAACCGAAACAGAGACCTAATTTCTACAGGCACTAGATAATGAATGATTGCTATGCTGCTCTTACAGTAACACACTAAAAAAGGTCTGAAGTAATATTTTTGAGTAAAAAGCAACTGAAATATATAACTTCAAAGGTTTATTCAAATAATGAATTATTAAGAAAAACATGCTTGGTGTAAACTGAATTTATACCAATCAAGTACATTTTGTGTAACCTGATTCCATTAAGTCAGTCAAATTACTTAAAGTCAGCACTTTGGGCATAAATATTTTTTCCAGTGTATAAATCACAAACCACCAGTGAGCACCAATTTAATCATATCATGAGGCTTTCAATTCATTCAAAAAAATTTAAGAATTGCAAGTAAGGTGTTTACAGCTTAAAAAACCCTCCAACTTTAACTCTTATGTCTTTTTTAAAAATATCAGACTGAAAGACATCATCTTAATCGACTGAAGAGAATGAAGCCTTTCAGTATCCCTTCAGGGGAATCCACATTTTACCTGAACTCAAAAGGAATTAATTTATTTGAATTTGCTGTAACATCCTCCAGCTGGCACATTTCTGTTGAAGAACATTTTTCCATAATATCCAGCTCTTTAGACAATCCCACATACAATACAAACAGAGGGCTAGCCGCCTCTTGCACTTCCAGGTGAGAGGCAGTAGATGGCCACAGCATTCAATTTATGATCAGAAGCTGCTCATCTGTTGTGTTTCCACTTGCACCTGATTTTTTTGGACAGCATCTAAACAGACATGGTAGTTGTGAAGTTAATTTTGTTTATTGTCCTGGACAATAAAAAAAAATAAAATCTGAATAATCCCTTGCAGTAAAAATCAAATCTGCTTTTGATTTTGATTGTTGCAGAGTGTTTGTTTTTTTAAATTTAAAAAAAGCATTAAAAATTAAAAACTTTACTGCTATTCATGATTGAAGACAATAGAAGTCAGAGAAAAAGTTAAATACTATAGTAAGCATTGTTTTAAAGACACTGTCGTTATCTTAGACTCAAAAGGATAAAACAAATTCAAGTTTGACTGTGCCTGCCATCTTTTTGCAAGGGAAACAAAATCTTTAAACAGATATTTAATCCCAGTGTGTGCTCAAAAGAACAGTGAATGTAAAAAAAACAAACAAAAAACCCCATACATTAAAGCAGTGGTTCCCAAACTTTTTTTGCTGGGCCCCCCTTGTTTTACAAGAAAAATGTTTGCGCCCCCCCCCTCGCGCGTGCGCACGCACGCACGCACGAACACATCCTCCAACCACACAGACCCATATTTTGCTCCATTGCGGTTTATTTTACACCTCAAACATTTAGTAAAGAATTAAGCAAATACAAGAAATCTGCAATAAATTACAGGTAGTAAGAAAATAAACTACTAACTCTTTTACGCTACGTCCACACCTACACGGGTATTTTTGAGCTGTTTCGTCCACGTAAACGGCGTTTCGAATCACCGAGAACGGAGATTTTTTTGAGATTTTTCCTACCCCTCACTCATGTCTGTCCCGTCTGTAACAACTGAAAATAAAATAAATAATAAAAACAAAGGTCGATCAAATGGACCAATACGGCAATGCCATGATGATCCATTTGGCAAAATAAATCCATTGGGTATCCTTGTTGGTCTTCAGACAACAATTCTGATGGCTAAAGAACCAAATGGGACAGGCGAAAAAAAAAAAAAAAACTCCTTTTTTGTGGTTACGTGTGGACGAGGAATACAGAGTTGCAACGTCAAAGGTATGTGCCTTTTTTCACGTCACGCTGTGTGCACGTTATTGTTTACATGAGATGAATTGCAGAATGGCAGATAGAGACGAAATACTGTTAATCTGACTAACTGCAGGTTTTACACACTTACATATATACACAGTTACTGTCCCTCCATTTAGAAAGGCAGAGGCGTCACGGTGTAATTATTTTACATGTAGTTGTTTTTTTGTCCTGTGTAATAATATTCAACATTGCTATCAATACATTTCTCAAAAAATGCCTCTCTGTGCAAAATGGGTTCAAAAACATAAACAACTGTTGGATGCTGTTTGTCCGTGATTTGAACCAGAGAACAAATTCTGGCAGGAACGACCTGATGTTATTTGTATCCCGCTGTAACTTTACTGTATAAAGAGCTAACATTTCCAAAATGTCAGGACTAACTGTAGTTGTAATGACTAACTACAGTCATTACAACAAGTGTTTGTGAACTACAAATCAAGAATGTGGGATACTGTTTGTCCCTGATTTAAACAGCCCAGCGCTGCTCCCAACGAAGGGAAAACCAATCCTGCAGGGAGACCTACCTCGGCACTTGTGCAGGTGAAACCAAAGGGAAGATATGCTTCACCATATTTTCTAGTCTTTGGCTTAGAATGAAGTTGGTTTGGAAACATATTCAGCTATGCTTCATCTCCTGCTTTGCGTTTGCGTGGGCGCCCGTGCTAGCAGTGTCCAAGCGTTGTTGTTTGTTTTTTTTTTTCCCTTTTCATGCCGCGCCCCCCCTGCAATGGCTCTGCGCCCCCCCTAGGGGGCGGGCCCCACACTTTGGGAACGTCTGCATTAAAGCAAGATGGGACCGCTTTGTTATTATACGTGTAGGTGATTGGCCTGCCCATCGTTTATTAGTCACTGGAGGGTGCTCTGAACACAAAGGAACACCATGTTCATACCTAGAGCTGACAAGTACAGTGCTGTGGAAAAATATTTGCCCCCTTCCCAATTTCTTAGTTTTTTGCATTTGCAATTATGTGTTTCAGATCATCAAACAAATTTTAATATTAGTCAAAGCTACATGATAAAATATAAAATGCCATGTTGAAATAGTAATTTCACTTATTAAGGGGAAAAAAACCTCACCAAACCCACCTCTGGCTCTGTGGGATAAAAAGTAACTAAAATACCAAGATCGGTGCAAATACTTTTTGATGCCACTGTAGATGTTTACTCTGATCAGCAAGAGGCCTACAGTCCATGCCTGCTGTTCTTTTGCCTACCTACTTATTTAGTGTGCATGCCAAGAAGTGAAATGGGCAACCATAAAATGTTACTGTTAATTTTTCATAAACACATTCCTTTTAATTTTATAATTACAATACATTTGTTAAATTTGAACACAAACTGTTTATGTGTGCAATAAATGAAATACAGTATATAAGGCGGAAACAAACTTGAAAACATTCTGACAAACCTGAAGCTTTCTTTAAGCATGCAAGAAATTTCCCTAGGCTTCAAAGCTCTTCTTTGAAAGTTGGCTTCCATTTTTTCTATCCTCTGTTAAGCTAACAGACCGCTTCAATAATATTGGGATTAGTTTGGGATCATTGTTATGCTGAAAAATGAAGCTGTTACCAGTGATACCCTTTAGAGACTACAGAGCCCCCACTGTGCTTTACTGATGGCTCAAGACACTCACTTTAGTTTCTCACCCCTAACGTATATACTGATGACGATTTGAACCAGAATTTTAAAATTCATGTGTAATTTGCCAAACCTCAACTTTTCTCCCTGCTTCTTTTTCTTAAGAATGACTTCTTGACAGCCACGTTTCCTCTGAGACCATTTCTGATGAGGCTGCAGAGAACAGTAGGTGGATCAGCTGAAGGACCAGATGCATCTCTCACAGCAGAAACCTGACCAGTATCAACTGGTCAGGTTTCGGCTGGATTTATTTTCTCTGTTTCTTTAGGACTTTCAGATACTGTTTACCTGCTGTAGGTAGTTTTGTTTTTAGGCCGGCCAGTTTTTCTTATGTCCTCCGTTTCCTCAAAATTTTTATAGACACACTGCACCCTGCAGCAAATTTTTAGTTAGTAACTCTTTGGGAATCACCTAATTGTTGAAAAAAAAAATACTCATTTGTCTGTCAAACTGTGTTACATTTGGCTTTTTTCATAGATTCAGCTAAAGAAATGGGAACAAATTATGTATTTTTGTGACAGGCTGCTAGTAAAAAAGGGTCTAAATATACAACTTAAAATTGGTGCTTTGCCAAGTTTTCTGTTGTGTGTAGACACATATGTTTGAATGATTCATAGGACAATGTTGCGAATTAACAAAAACAGCAAAAACAAGAAAACACACTTTTCTGGTTCCTTGGCAGCAAAATATGAAGAACTGAGGGTTGGCTCAAGACTTTTGCACAGTATTGTATATGCTTAATGAAAAGGAACAGCTATATAGTGCTTTATCTTTGGTGTAAACTCATTGTTCAGTGAGGGCGCAGTGGGGTCATTAAGGACCGAGCGATTAAGGAAACAGGGCATTCCAATGAAAACTTGTAGAGGATGTGTTACTAACCGGTGAATGAGCAGCAGAGGACCGTTGAATGAGAGCACTTTGCTCCCAAAACTCTTTATGGAATTTGGGGTATTTTTATTGTTTCGGCAGCTTGTGAAAAACTAAAATTAAAAAGAGTAAAAGCTTGTAAGTGTTTTGTTTATTGGACTCTTACAGTGATAATAGTTTGCAGCACATGGTGCTTTTGCTTCTTTTATTTCTTTCTACTTCTTACTTCTTCTGTTTCTATTGTGGATATTTAAATTGTTTGAATATCACTCAAAATGTTAAAATGCAACGTCAACAAAATCAAATTTTTCAGGGGCTGAGCAGCAGAAATTCTGGTTATACATTCGCTGATATATTTAAGGAAGCCTTGATTTGGGATAGGGCTTTCTATATCAGCAATCAAACTGATTGTTTGATTTTGTTCAGTTTTCATTGTCATGGGAAAATCAGCTCATCAGAGTTAAAGATTGGCTTCAGTTTCATATCAACAATGCACTACAGCCACCTTGCTACTAACAGATGTTTTTGTTTAAGGCTGCTTTGCTAAAGGAACTTCTTTACTGTTTCATTAGTCTATCACAAACATATAACACACAACTACGGTTCCAAAAAGCTGGGAAACTCCCTGAAATATATATATAAAAAAAACACTCATTGATTTGAAAATCAGATGAAACCCGTGTTTAATTGGAAGTAGTACAAAGGGGAAGGCTGTAGCTCAGGAGGTAGCACAGGTGACCTATTAAGCATAAGATTGGTGGTTTGATTCGTGGCTGCTGCATCTGCATGAATGGGTGAATGTTGTGAATTGCCGGTAGAGTAGAAAAGCACTTTATAAGAATCAGCCCATTTACCACTACCTGTTCTCCGTGTATCCAAAGGGAATGTTTCTGAGAATAGGACATGATTGTGTTTCCCTTTTTTATTTTGTCAAACTACCTCATCTTTCCACACGAGTCTTTAAGTCTTTGGTAACTCACTGTAGTTTTGAAATCTTAGTATTTCACTAGTGGAGCTTGAGAGCAAATTTCAGTGCCTGCTTTTGTCATATTTTTATTTCAGAGTAAGTCAAAACATTTCGGTGGATGACAGCGCTGGATTGCAAGCAGGCCAGACTCCTGCTGTGCAGAGCCATGCTAATGTAAGAAGTGTAGTTTTAATTTTGAGATTGTCTTGCTGAAAAATGCAAGCCCTTGCCTGAATCACAGCTCTGGCTTTAACTCTTTTTAATGTAATGAAAAGTACCCTGAACAATGCTCGGTAAAGCTAAGGGGGGCAGGAGAGTTAGCGATAAATCTCTGTGACTCTGACGCTTTGAATTAGTTCAGTGAGAGTCAACTCTTATGAGACAAACATTAAAAGGATTTGCAAGTATTCAAGAACTATCACGATTACCTGAAAACACATTTAATCCCCACAACGCATCTCAGCGCAGTCGCACTGAGAATGAATAAGTGAGTAATATGCTGAGAACCCTGCCGTGTTTTCAGTGAGAGCTGCTCTCCAGAGACACTCGCAGATATGGAAGTGAGAAGACCCCGACTGGTAGAAGTTAATTACGGTAATAAAGTGAGCGGTGGCGTGTGGGACTGAACGCCACGTCTGAGTCTGCTGCGATTGTTGTACTCTCTGCTGGCCGTTTCATAAAACAAAAGAAGTGCTGTGATGTAAATGCTTTATCTTGAACAATATGATAATCAGAGATAAACTGAACACTGGGAAATCAGGATAATTTTACTCTATGCATATCTCCGTCTCTGAAATGAGTCAATAAACTTTATCCTTACTCATCTTATCCTAAAGGGAACCCACTTGAGAATAGCAGCTAAAAACAGCCATTGGCTGTAAATGAAGGGAGATATTTGAAGCATCCAGATGGAGCCCCATAGCAGCAGCAAATGTGTCAGCAATTTAAAACTTCATGTTTTTCTGCATCACTTTGAGCAACATCTAATACTGTGCAATGCCACCGTGTATCAACTAATTGATTTCAAATGTCAACGTTGGCCCAAACTGCCCTGACAGACTCGCAGTGTTAAATAAGCTTGGTTATGCAATTAGTAAGCTGAATTCAAACTAATTCAGCAATAACGAGGAGTCTAGAAGACAGGATTCCTTTAAGCAAGAGGATGTTTTTTATTTTAGTCTGAACGAGGACCAACAGCTAATATATACTGATTTATTACTTTTGATGGGGGATCGCTGCTCGAATCTAGCCCGCTACAGCACGCACCATCAGCACTGGCGTCTCCTCAACCCTGGGAAGAACAAAAAGTAATGCAATTGCTACGATTACTTTATAACAGATATAGGTCGGTATGAAAAATATTAATTTAGAAGATCATCAAGGAACTTGAAAATAGGTAGGGCGTGAGCAACACAACACATCCACTGCATTACGATGAGCTGGGAAGAAACGGATGATGCAAAATTTACTGTGCATATTTAAATAAAAACAGAATCTTTTGTGAGTGATTAATCCAAAATGGTTAACTGTGTTGGTTGCTACTAATAAGATTTGGAGAGTTTGCCAAAACACATTCACTAATACATAAAAGATGTTTCTGTTGCATACAGTTCAGAGTGAGGCTGTTCTTTGCCCCAGAAAAGAGACAAATGCACTGTAACTCTAAAACTAAATTGAAACAAAGTTTGATTTTTGCATCTTGTTTGCAGTTTCCCAGCCCTACCAACTGTCTTGCTTTTTATTGCTGTTTCACAAAACTAAAAAAGAGTGCATTGGGCTCTGTCATTAAGGTTACAAGAGGGTGGCACTTGAGGTTTAATTATTTTGTCGGTCGAATTTAGGTTAAAGAAGTCTCCTTCCTGTTCCTGTCAATGAATTTTTTCTGATGCCTGTGTTGCTGACTCAGATAATTCCCATAATAAGATGTAGGCTTGGCAGGTTCTGAAACTAGGCCAAACTCTTACTGTCTCGTCCTTGATCTAATAACATCATTACAGTGGCACAGATAACACTGGGTGATTGCTAATTTCAGACAGCAACTTTTACAGGGAGTAACATGATTAAAAAAATTTAAAAATAAAAATGACAAAAGACAGGGAAAAAGTAAAGCTAGAACTTCTTTGTTTTCCTCTATATGTAAGAAGACTCCATTTAAAAGCCCAATGACATTTGTAAGTATGTAATCATAACCATGGGATACAACCTTCGTCAGAGGTGTGGTTAGCATGCTTTATAATTTAAATGTAATAATTTATAAAGGCCATATTAGATGATTATTTGTCTAAGAATACATACAATAAATGTCAGGAAACCTTTTCAGGAAGACTGTAGCAAATGCTTAATGACCAAGGTCAGACAGGAAGTTGCATCATGACTGTGCTGTCTATTATGAATTTGGTTTGCGGGAAAGAATAAAAAACATAAGAATAAAAGTACCTTGCTGTGTAAGTGTTTATGAATGTGTCTTTTCATTGCCTCTGATGAGAGTAACCAATACCCAGTCCTTCTCAGGGGATTCTGGGAAATGTAGGGCTCCGTAGACTGAAGCAGATGGGAAGGAATTCATAGATAAATATAACAAGTGACCTGTTTTACAAGAGACACCTGAAATAAATTGAACAGAATAGTCTGAAAAATGTTTTGCAGCCATTAAAAGCAGGAGATTTTCATTTAAATGTCAGACACTAAAAAGAATACTGACTGTGCTGGAGAAGTCTTCTTCTCTGCAACAAAGCAACTCCACTTTATTCCCGGCTATCCTGTCAAAAGAGAAAAAAAAATCAAGACCATTATATCCAAATGATCGGACTGAGTCTGACTCTCCGAGTCCAAAAAACACGAGGGGGGAAAAAAGCCCCAGAAGCAGTAGATATTGTAGGATGTTCCTGTCATGCTGATCCTCCTCCTCACTGCCATTCCCCTATTTGGGAGTTCAATGGCAAGGTTACGGTCTGCATTTGAACTCGAGGCCCAAAGGCGTTAGGGGTCAAAGGTCGGCCTCATACACTGCTGACCAAAAGAACAAAGGTCTTTAACTAAAACCCTGTGTGACCTTTTTTTTTCTTCTTTTTTTTTTTTTTTTTTAGCATGTTGCATGTTAATACTGATAGCAAGCAGGAGAGAGTGGGAAAGACTGTTTTAAAAGACTTACAGACACACGCAGATGTAAACCAGTTTGACGACGCGCAGTTGTGTCTGCGTGGAGTGGGGCATTTACAAGGCTGGAACTCATAAATGAAGCTAAAATACAGAGACACTTAAGAATGACAGTGAATGAAAGACACTGAGGCTGCCCGCCGAGATTCAGTCAGGGCCTGCGTGAGCTTTGTTTTGCCATTTGTTTTTGCCCTCAGAGTTTGGGGACCGAATCAGCGTTAAATAATACAAATGCTAGCAAATACGCAGAGGTTCATATGCAACGACAAATAAAAGTACATGCTGTGATCTTGTTTAATGGGTTCTTGATCTTTAGCGTTGCCTCACCAAAACACAACTAAGGGGACCCACTAAAACCTATGAAATGCAAATAAAAGGTAAAATGAAAGACACCGTGCAACGTAAATATGGGCTTGTACAGAAGGACAAATAAAATATTTACACGACTGTGTCGCCTCCAACAAAGACAACATCATACTGAAGTTCGCAGATGACACTACAGTGATCGGTCACAGCACTGGAGGGGACGAGATGGCCCACAGGAGTGAGGTGGCCGGTCTGGTATGGATGAGATCAATGGACTCTTGGGGGTATATGAGGTAGACAATTTTAAAAACAGTCAAATGCCTGTCTCAGATTAAGAGATTGTGGAAAAATCTGATTGGTTTAAGCAAGGCAGGAACACAGATGTGAGGAGAGTTTGGAAAATTCACAGTGCATGTACCTGTATTCTTTAGACTGAACTCTGGCTTAGCTTGACCTTAAAAGTCATACAAAGCAGGGCTTTGTAGAACTTTCACCAATATTGCTCTTTACGAGGATATTAATATTGTTTGCTCAGTTGTCATGAATTGTAGAGAATTTTTTGCGAGCATCTGAAGAGCGTCTTGTTCACGTTAGACTCCATCTGCCAACGAAGATCACGTGACGCGACTGAAGCCCAAGAGCAGCTGCTAAACAGACCTGAGCTTGTTTGTCTAGTTCATTAGTTGTATTTTCACTTCTTTCCAAATGTTTGCATTCTGAAAGCTACACGGCGATCGCCACGCCATCTGTGAGAAGACATAAGAAAATTTGCGAATCCGTCTTGAAGTTCTTTACTTTTCTCTCCACTAATGATGTTGCCGTACACGTTCGTCTCTGGAAACAGAGATTAGCTCAAACAGCTCAGATTTCCAGGATATTTTTGCAGGCAGGTTGGCCTCCTGCCAGCAAACAGCTAATTTGATTGTGCACCTGTTATTTCTGCCACAATGGTGAAAGCAACATTAAACAGATTTGGCTGTGAATCTTGACAACGATGTTTGTAGATTCGAGTAATCGACTCGCTCATAAAGTCCGGTGTGAAAATGAAGGGTCTGCAATGATTTCAATGTCTTTAATATTCTGACTACAGCAGGCCAGTCTGCCTGCTAAAAAAATCTGCTTTGCAACAACAACTATAAGGTTTCTATTAAGTTTTAGCTAGACATGCAGACTCACTATCTTTTCCTTCTGTTGAAAACCCGTCCGTCTTTTTCTCGTCATCTCACCCAGTTTTGATAAAATAAAGGGAATCGATGAGCAATGATGGTTTTTACCCTGGATTCACTCCATTATGTCCTTCATTAAAAAGAGAAAGCTCCCAAAGTAGCTTGTACATCCACAGTGTGTGTTTGTGTTTGGTTTCATTTGTCTGAGAGCGTGTTTGCGTGTTGCACAGAAAGAGGGCTACTAAGAGTTTTTTTTTCCTGCTTTCGGCTTGCCATTGAACTGTCTGTAGCAGTGCCAGAGCAGGATTGGTATGGGGGTGTGGTCAGGGGGATGGTGGGGATTTCTGAGGAGGGGAGGGTGAACTGGGCAGAGGGGGACATCCAAACAACAAAGGGCAGCGGGGGCGATAATCCCACCTAATGCCCGCTGTCTGCCCCAAGTCTGCAGTGGCTCTCTGGTGAGTGGCAGATTGAGTGCACTCATGCAAAAGGTTACTTTGGTGATCAAGTGCTCTTCTCAGGGGTGGGGGTGGGGGGCAGCTCAGTCCGGCTGTCTTCAGCAGACGCTGTGGGCCCTGGTTCATTCGGAGCAGCAGCAGAAGTAGAAGCGGCTGCTGATTCAGCAGAGTTCGGACTGCCGTGTCGTCTCTGGTCATGATTTATGTAACAAGCCCTGCGCTGGCTGAACAGGACGTTCACAGACTGGGATGCTCTTTGACACGACAGTGGGGTCAGGCAGGGATGAGGCTGGAGTGAAAGCGTAGCCCAATGTTCAGAATCATTGATCCCTTAGGTTGAAAAAACATTCTGTCCAAAATGCAATTCTGCTCAGCACTCCAGGCTTCCTACTCTTATGTAAACACTACAAGAAAGGAAGAGTTTTCAATTCTTTTTCACATTTGCAGTGCTCAAAAAAATTACAGAAGTTGCACAGGCAGTCCAACTCCTCCTGCACGGCACATTAGTACGTGTCATTTCCATAAGGTTTGCTGTGTCTCCCAGCACAGTCCGAAGAACAGAAGAGACTCCAGGAGACAGGCAGTTACTCTTTAATCCTTCAGCAGGAGGGTATGTGATTCTTTGTGCAAGGAGGAACAGGATGAGCACCACTAGAGCCTTACAAATGACCTCCAGCACACCACTGGTGTGAATGTCTCTGACCAAGCAATCAGAAACAGATTTCATGAGGATGGCCTGAGGCCTCTCTGGGACCTGTGCTCACTGCCTGCCACCGTGGAGCCCGAATGGCATTTGCCATAGGATAAGAGAACTAGCAGGTCCACCCATGGCACCCTTTGCTTTTCAGAGATGAGAGTAGGTTCACCCTGAGCATGTGTCACGCGTGCTCAGGGTGAAAGGGTCTGGAGAAGCACCTTTCATATCCCGTTGGGTATTGGGATGAAACCCTTGGACACATTGTCAGAGCCCACTGGTGCAGTGGATCTCGAGTTTCTCCTGGTGCACAACAATGCCTGGTCTCATGTGGTGAGAGTATGCAGGCAGCTCCTGGAGAATAAGGAAATTGATACTACTGACTGGTCCTCGTGCTCACCTGACCTAAATTCAAAATAAAAATAAATTTATAAGGTTGTCTTTAAACTCAGCCCTCTGTAAGTTGATAATTTTCATTTCCACTGAATGATGTAGTATCCTTTTATTTCTAACACATTACTCAGCCCATATTAGTATAGACATTCAGCATGATTTTTTCCCATTGAGATTTGATGTGTTTTCAAAGTGTTCCTTTCATTTTTTGAGCATTGTATTTGGGTGGTGATTGCAATAGGATAAGAAGGATATCCTAGATGTCCTTTTCCCCAGCAACATTTTCCCATTCCAACCCAGATAATTGAAATCATCTTTTCAGCAAATCCTGAGTCTGCCCTAGGTCTTCTTTCAGCCCGGCTTGCCTGGAAAAACCTCACCAGGAGGCAGCCTAATTAGATGTCCAGAATCACCTAATGAATCCAATCAGCTCCAGTCAATTTAAATAATTATTAAAGGACATTCTTGGAAATGAAGGTACCAGTGTAAGCGAAACAGCTTCCAAATGATCTACCAGACAACAAACTGACAGTGCCAGACAGAATTTTAAAGTAAATTTCACCCTTTTAAAAAATCTGACAATTGTTACATGTACGTGTTGATAAACTGCTCATATTAAGCCCAGAGGACATGAACTCTCTCAGCATAGTAATGATTCCCATTAGCACATGAAGCAGTCAGAGATGAACTTCACAGGTAACCTTTATTAAAACCACTTCACAACATGGGATTGTTGTCACATTGCTGGCTCATCTGCTTTAATAAAAACACATTTTGGTGGATATGTAAATTAGCTGCAGCGCAGCGAGCTGACAAATGAGGTGAGCTTAGCTCAAGGGTTTTAAACGCCTTGTGTGAGATAAAGGAATTTTGAGCTAAGGGATCTGAGTGAAGGGTTGGCAACAGTCTTCGCTGGACAGTGTTCAAGTTGCGCTTAATCTGCTCATGTGAACTCTGCTGCCGTGCCCATCTGCTCCCAGCTACAAAAGCAGCACACCATTGCCATTCTGTAAATTATTTACATCTTTCTCATCAACACAGGTAATTTCACAGCATACAAGTTCATTTGGATTGTCTTCTGTCTTTATGGCATCCCTGTGCTTATTCAATTGCGGTGAATTGGGTTTTTCATTTCACCCTGACATGTCACTGTAAGACCCTCCATTATTCTTCTGTCAGAGTTTTTTTGTGACATGAGAAACATGTTTAAAATAATTCTAAATAGATTAATTTTATCATATGGGGCTGTAAAAAACAGTTCTATCTCAAATCCCAGAGGAAAGCCATCTGCCAATGAAAATAATTCTCAGAGCAAGTGTTTTTTAAAAACTCATTAATGAGAAGGTTGATCTAATGGCATTGTGTTTTTACATTAGCTAGAGTGGAAGATCCGCAAGATCCATAGATTACTTAAAGTTGTAAAAATCACATTTCTTACATTTAATGTAAATTAATTAAGTGTTACGACCTAAAGTTATGCATAAACATCCATATTTTTGATTGTCTGTTTTAAGTGACAGGTGGGTGGCTATAGCTGCTAGCATTCTGTTAGGCACACCTCAGCTATTTCACACCACCGAATTGGCCCTGTCTACCATGTTAGCTGTTGCCTTCTGGAGCATTGTTACTGAAATTTCCTGACAAATAATACGCTGAGCGGTTAATTGTGTAGGTTTTTGTACGCAGTATTTTCTGTTTTACTTTTGAATTGTAGGCATCTGTCTTTATGTGATATAGCGACACAGTATATGAAAGCACCTCGATGACATAGTTACTTAGTTTAACTGGATAGCTTAGGATTCCACCCTCTCATCCCAAGATGGTCACCAGGATGGTGACAGAAGCATTGCAAAAACCCAAAACGCTAGTCTATAGACAAATTGATGGCACAGCCTTTTTATTCAGTCTATGGAATATGGTCAGGACAAGCATCTCAGACAGTGCTGGCATATTAATGATAATTAATATGTGTATCCAGCCTTTATATTACTGCCATCCTGTGGCCGTAGTCAGCCATTGAAAGATGCGCTTGTTTCATACTTTACAAAGTGTTTGTAATACAGAGACAGAGACTAACAATGACTGTAGCTGAGCAAGCTACGACGCTGGAAGCTTTTTCTGGTAGATTATGGATAAACCTCTGGTCTTTCATGGTAAACTGATCAGACCAGCGTGCGAAGCGGTTGCTGGCTCAGCTTTCACTGCTCTGATATCAGCAGTTACAAGTTAAACAACCTTCACCGATTTATCATCGTAAGAGAGGAGGTTCCTCTTGCTAACCGTCTTAGCCAACATGTGTGATGTACACAAAAAGTTGTTAATGACTTCTCTAGTACATTACTAAGGACAGCTCAGACCATGATTTAGAGGGGGCAGCAGTTCTATGTCTATTCTTATAAAACAGACCAGGAAGTTGACAAAGTTCAGATTAGCATCTATGAGAATGTTGGGATGTAATATGTTTAACCAGCTGCTTTGCCAACAGTCCACATTTATTTATTTTTCATTCACATTTTTAATCCCCCCAAAGATATTGACGACTAACCATGTCAAAAAAGTTGAGATGTAGGTCTGCGTCCTCACAGGACAGCCACTGCAAACATATGATGACAAAATATAAAGTATTTAAAATGAGGTCATAATATCAGTAATGTTAATCCTGATAATATTGATGGGGAACATTTTTCTGCAGAATAATTCTTTTTACTTTTGATACTTTATCCACAATTTTCCAATAATACAGTTTTATGTGTAGTGAGGTGTTTTTGGTGTTTTATTGCTTCTTTTCCAAAGGAACGTTTGGAAAAAAGTGGAAAAATCCAGAAACCATAAGCTCTGTACCTGCTTCCATAATCACATATAACCTTTTTCCCTCTGACTAAAGGGTTGTGGTACCTTCCTGCCCAGTATTTGGATGCTCTACACAGCACCTAACACAGGTTGTCTTTCTCATGTGCAGGCGGTTTCTCTTGAGCAGTGAGTGACCTTGATGCCATGATGCCATGTGGAGCCAGGGGAGCAGTAGATTCTCTCTCTGCCAAAGCCTCTGTGACTTGGGATCATAACTCGAGAAAGCAGAAAAGAGCAGAGAACATTACAACCACGTCCTTGATTGGTAGCTCATCTCCACAGAGAGCTGCTCACCGGCCGGTAGGCTGTGGCACTTTATGGCGGATCGAAGCTGCTTGACTTTAATGTGTTTGTGGCTGTCGCAGCTCTGACAAAGGGTGCAATACATAACACAGGGGTAATAGAGGAGGACAACCCAATCAATAGCCTGAGAGGCCGTTTGACCCACACTTTAAAATGACAAATTTCCACCCGTGTATCACAGAGAATGCATCTCCACTTTCAGCTGCTCCCGCCTGCAGGGATGGTGTGCAAATATAACCAGAGTGGACACAATGTCTGTCAGGTGGACGAGTGTCCCTTTCACTGGCATGCCTTATAGCTGATGTGCATGCGTGCACGTGTGTGTATGTATGTGTGCAAAATCTCTGTTTCAGGTTCAATCTCAAAAAGGCCAAACTGGCAATAAGAGTCTTGTAAGTAAAGACGGGGGTTTCACCTGTGAAAAAGAGGCTTTTGTAGAAGCTGCCTCCTGTTTCCTGGCAGATAAAGCACATCTGCTTCTGCAGGAGATAACACCATGCATACGCTCACACAGCCCTGCTCACTCTCACGTTCACCTTTTCTTCCACTTTCCCTCCACTCCTCTCCTCTTCATTCATATCTATTTTTGTAATTCCCTCCCGCTAAAACACTCCCTCCACTGCATATTTTCCTTGCTCGCTCTCATTTTCTTCTTCTTTTCCCTTCTCCCCCTCATCTCTTCTCCACACTCATCTTCAGTCTTTTCCCAATCTGCCCAAGCACCAGCTGCTCCATACAGACACAGTGCACTCTGTTATAATGCCCTGAAGTGGCCTGTCCTGGAGATTACCTTGCCCTCTGTCAGGTCGCAGCCTTTAGGATTAGATTGCTAACCCCATGGGCCGTGTGTGTGCGTGTGTGTGTTTTCTTTTTGCTCGAAGGGAATGAGACAAATGCCTCAAAGGGAGCAACCTGCTGCTGTTCAGATTGTGGAATGAAAAATAATTATTTCTAGGCCGCTAATAATGAATCTGTGGCTCACTATGTGTCTTTTTTTGCCATCAACAACTAAGAAAAAAAATCATTTCCAATTTTTTTTTTTTCACCTTTAATCATCTGTTTCTGATTTTATCCCAAGCAACATTTCCAATCTTCCCTGTGCTTGCATGATAATGGATGAAACTGGCATATCAATAGCAGGCTAAAGAAAACAGTGCTATGAAAACACATACCAGCACCAGTTCTCTTCACACGAACCCACACCAGCTGATGTACTGCAGGGTTATCCATACACTACAGTTCCACCATTACTGTGTAACTCTTGTAGGCAGAAGCTGGATAACTTTGGCCAAGAAGCTTCTGTAACTCTAACGCAGTAGCAAAAGAGAAAAGCAAGACTTACCCCTCTAGTATTAACCCTTTGTCATCACCTTCCATGTAACCTGACATGCACCTACTGAGAAATGAAGCTACATATCACGTTGATTTAGCCCACAACAAGTCTGATCTGTGGAAGATTACGGTGTAGGGTTAAGAGGGGTTTCTGGTAACATTGTAAGTAACTACATTGATTTCCTGCTAAGTACAATTCAGGCATTAATCACACATTAGACTGCAGCCCTGAACTTTTGTAGTCATTTACCAGAGTTAGATGCATGCATGAATTCTCTGTGAGTGAGTGGTCATCCTGTGTTCTGTCCTAGACGGCATCCTTGTGTGAAATGTCAGCCCGTTCTCACTCCCGAGGCGTAACATGCCGACGTTTTGTCACGTCCCGCTGCGTTCCTGTGGAACGCAAAAGGAGACCTTCGGCGTTCTTATGGTACGCGGCGGGTTATGGCTGAAATCCAGTGCAATGACGCTCCCGCGGTAATAGACGTTCCAGCCCTGTATTCCAGCCCTAAACCGAACCTTATCCCTAGCCCTAACCATAACCTTATTCGTGACCTTAACCAGGACTTTAATGACGTTAAATAGCGTGTTTCTAAGCGATTTGAAGAAAAAGAGCGCACATGTGTAGATTGAGTCCAGACGGTTCTCATATTTCCTCATTTTTCCGAGGTCGTCATTTAGGAACGTGGTGGGTAGCCGAAAACGTAATATGTTGACAATTTGTCACCTAGCCTAAAATGTTACGCTTTGGGAGTGAGA
The DNA here is from genome assembly GCF_963576455.1 of Neolamprologus multifasciatus. Classification (NCBI taxonomy): domain Eukaryota; kingdom Metazoa; phylum Chordata; class Actinopteri; order Cichliformes; family Cichlidae; genus Neolamprologus; species Neolamprologus multifasciatus. The sequence continues at coordinate 7,039,103 of NC_140439.1, read as the reverse complement.
ATGTGTTGGAAATGTCGAACGTGAATGAAGCTGATGCAACTTCTGCTCTGTTGCATCAGCCTTTATTAGTTAGCAAGGTGTAGCTAATAAAGTGCTTTATTAGCTACACCTTGCTAGTACTGTGCTAGCTAATTGAGTTGGACCCTTTTGCCTTCAGAACTGTCGTAATCCTTTGTGGCATAGATTCAACAAGAAACTAAAAACATTCTTTGGAGATTTTGGTCCTTGTCTGGTACATGATAGCATCACACAAGTACAACTATGCCATGCTTAAAGTCCATTAAATCACCTTTCTACCTTTATTTGCAATTCTGGAGTTTGGTTTAAACATCTTGACCATGTCTGCATGCCTAAATGGATTCATTTGCCTTCATGTGATTGGCTGATTGGATATTTCACATCAATGAGTGGAAGAACAGACTGATGGTGTACCTAATAAAGTGGCCAGTCAGTGTAAAAGGTTATTTAAACGTAGCATACACAAACATAACTGAACATAGCCAAGCACCTGAGCAACACTGCAGGATATTTACTAAAGAGCATTTACTGTCAGGAACTTCTTGTGGCATCTATGCAATCTGTTCTCTCAAGACTACAACTCTCTCCCCGCTTCTCCTCCTCCGCCTCCTGTGGTTTCAATATAGATTAAAGAGGAGAAATCAATAAGCTGTTTCCTGGATTTGTCTCATGCTGCACTGTTTTAGAGTTGATTCTCAGCGTTTCATTTCATTTCAATTACCTTTAAAGTTTTTTGGCCTTTAGAAATGTAACCTTTGTTGTGGAGAAGGACAGAGACAATGGTAAATGTTTGACTTTTGAACTCAGTGTTTTTCCAGTTGCAAACATTTTTGTATTGATACTGGGAGGATTTTTGGACACTGAGCAAAAAGCTATAAAATGTATGCTGTGATGGACATATGGATTGGACAGATGCTACGGACAATATTTTTTTATATTCATTTCATAACCATTTACACTTTAGGTTGGCCTCTTCTGCTTGTGATGTGATGTCCATTTTTATATGTTTCACGCTTCCATATTTATATAATGGAATTAATGTTCTTAACTAATGTTATTTTTGCTTTGGTGCTAGCTTGGCCAACAATAACTATCAAGAAAATCATGATTAATTTTTTTATATTGTCATTACATTAAAGATATCACAAATTTTCATTTTATGTCAGTGTATTTATATATATTCTGTCTATCTTCCCAAGCCTGGTTCTGCTGGAGGCTGGCGGTTTCTTCCTCTTAAAAGGGAGTTTTTCCTTCCCACTGTCGCCCAGTGCTTGCTTATAGGGGGCTGTCTGATTGTTGGGTATTTCTCTGTCTTATTGTAGGGTCTTTACCTTATAATGTAAAGCACCTTCAGGTGACTGCTGTTGTGATTTCGTGGTGTATAAATAAAATAAAATAGAATTATGTTTCATACAGGCAAGTTTTGGCCAGGCCTGCAGTGGATCATTAAAAATGTGACACAATTTTTAGTTTAAAAATCTTAACATCAGGTGTCGTCACCTAATCCTGTCAAAAAGTGCACATATATTTATGTAATACGCATTGCATAAATAAATACATAAATGTTTGAAATACACGATGCCTGATACATGATACATATTGGCGCTCACAGTTTCCTATAGGGTCCACTTGTTTACAAGGAGACAGGGAACATACATAAACGCATACATCATTATAGTATGATACTAGTAGATGAACAGAGGTGTTCAGAAACATTTTCTCTTTGCTTTGTGTGAGGAGAAACGAACAGAAGGGGACACACAGGGACACCAGATAAAATAAAAGCAGCATCAAAGTACATACAACATTGATTTGACAAACAAGACCTAGCCAGAGCAATTGATTAGAAAATCCAGTATTAATGACTTTGCTCAGCACAGTACACAGTGTTATTGCAGCAGAATCACCCGAGGAATCAAATCAGACCAAAGTAAACACTGTTTGCTTTGAATTACTTTCAGTATCAATACAATCTAATATGCATATGAAAATAATAAAATCTCACTCCACTAGTTTACTCATGGTATCACTTAGATAGTACTGAATTAAACCGGGGGACAGAATTACAGGTGCAGCACTTCATACTGAGGGCTGTATGTAAATATGTTTTAGAGTAAATGCAGACACTGCTGCATCCTAGTGTGATATTATAATGGGAGACAGAGAGAGAGAAAGAGAGAGAGAGGGCATGTGAACGCTGAGAGGAGGTGCAAAGGTGTTACTGGGATGGGGGTGCGGGGTTTGGTTGGAGAAGCTCATTCATCAAGTCATTACGGGAGGTGGCTCCTGCGGTATTTCAGGCTGTCCATCAGTGGAGGAAGAGGAGGATGGGGAGAGATTCCCAAAGGAGGACCAGTGCTCGGCTGCCTCACCCACTCACCCATACCCCCCCCTCCCCCTCGGCTGTTCCCACTCTGCTTCTCCTCTGACGGCTCACCTTCTGACTACTATTACTCCCCCTTCTTCCTCTCCTCCATCACCTCGACTTCCACTTTATCTGCCCCCTCTATTACATCTTCCATCCCTCTCCAATTCTCCATCTCTCACTCTCTCCGGTACACACACACACCACACACACCACACACACCATCCTCCCTCTACATTCTCAGTACGTCCCTCACTGTCTTCCTTTTTTACATTTCTCCTGGGAGGCAGCCCCTGACTCTCAGATGTCCCTCGCATGCCAAAAATTACTATTGACATTTCAATTCAGTGGGGTTTTTTTCTCCTACTGCTCTCTGCTGATGCCTTATAGCAGGAGGACATTTACATGTCAATGGGCCAGACAAAAAAAGGAGTCAGAGTGTGCCTGCTCCCGTCCTGAAGACAGTGGCTGTAACACTGAATTTGTGGTGACGAAGAGGCTTTGTGTGCTGGGCCCCTCTGGATATTTAAAATGGATTATTAATATATAAAGAAACTCTCTGCCAAGGATAAGGTATCATCAGCATTTTCTTGTGGCTTTACAAAATGTGCCACAACCCCCTCTGATCTGTGAGGCAAAATCCTGGATACATTCAGATCAGACAGTTGATCTTCAATCTGTGAACCGATCAGCGAGTCTGCCAATCCCCCCCATGTAGCCAGAAAATGTCCAGGCCATTTATGTCCACAAGCCACCAGTCAATGTTTGCAAATGTGTATAAATAAAAAAAGATTTCATGAACATGGCCGTCACAAAGGGTGTTTATTCAGTGAATTTCAGAAAATCCCTTATTTCTATTGCTCTCCACATGATTACCTGCATGCAACCAGAGCTTTCTCAGATGCCATTGGTTAGTTCAAGTGGACAAAAAAAATTAGGAAGCCATGTAGAATTAAAAAACAAAAGATGACAAACAACTCGGTTGATAGAAACCTCTATTAAAAATTGCACATACGCTTTTAATACTTCTAACATGTAATCTGCAGTGTTGCATCAGGTTGTGCACAAAGTGAACAACTCACAAGTTCCAAAACCAATTCTGAAAAAGGTGATCTGAAAATAATTTGCAAATCTCATAAAGCCATATTTTATTCACACTAGAATGTATTTTACTATTTCATGAAAAATAATGTTTCGTTTTGAATTTGATTGCAGCAACACATCTGAAAAAATTTGGACAAAAATCAGCTGGAGGAACAAGACTGGGTATAAAAAAGAACTAAATAAATAAAAAATAAAAAAACTATTTCAGAAGACTGTTCTTCAATGTTCATCAGTTGTGAAGACTCATTCGTCACCTACAGTACATAATTTAATCAAAAGATTTAAAAAAAACCTGGAGAAATCTCTGCGTGCGAGGGATGAGACTTAAAATCAATACCGGATGCTCGCGACCCTAAGGTGGCATTGCATTAAAAACAACCATGATTTTGTCATAGAAATGCATGCACTCAAGAACACTAAAAGACATTGTCACACAGTTCACCGTGTCATCCACAAATGCAAGTTAAAGCTCGTTCATGCAAAAGACCCATACACAAACATGATCCAGAAACATTGCTATCTACTCTGAGCCAAAGCTCATTTAAAATGGATGAAGGAAACAAAACAGGAAAACAATATTAACTCCTAATTACAGCCAATAAGAAACATATGCAAACATGTGGATTAAGTCAAATTATTATTAGCAGTGCACACACAGATTTTTCTCTCTGCCACTTGCTGGACTGTCTCAAGTTCAGACCTGACGACACAGCCTTCTTGATAAGTTTTTCTACTTCCTCTTCCTGTCTGCTATGCCACCTTCTTCTAACAGCAAACAACAAAAAAGCAGCACACTAGCCACCACTGTATGGTAGACCCTAAAAAGAAAGGGTAGCAGATATTCATCAGGGAATAAATAAATTCGTCTTTGTCCCACTTGCTACATATGGCTCTTCCAGTCCAACTTACTATCGAGTTGCAGACCAAGACACCAGTGGTTAAAGACCACTTCCTTCTCAGTGCCCCAGATGGTTTATTGGTGTTTGTTGTATCTTTCTCCTACCCCTCTTGAATTCCACAACCCGAGAGGGTTTTTGCAATGGTAAGATGGAGATGATTGCACTCCAATCTAGAAAGTCCTTAATTTCTCCTCTGTATTCCACATCTTCACCTCCTTTGATTAAGCCGACAACTGCTGTATCGTCAGGAAAATTTGGAAGGAAGCAGCTGTCAGTGTTGTGCTGGCAAGCTGCCATATAGATGGTGAACAGCAATGGGGCCGAAAAAGGTTCCTTGTGTTGCTGGGGTGGTGTGCGACTGTCAAATCTGTAGAAAAAAAATCCTGTTTGGATCGTCAGCCAGATTCTGATCACTATCAGTTAGTGATAGTGATCACTTTTTCCTCCATCTTGCTGTAGCTCCACTCTTTAATGAAACTAAAAGTATGACAATGAAGACCGAGGACTGTGCAGCAGCTAGAATATCATCTATATCAGCTGGTCTCCCTCAGTCTCCCAGGCATGCACAGGCTATTGTTAAAAGACAAGGAGATGCTACACAGTGGTAAACATTGGACTTGTTGCTGTCATAAAATTCAAAATATGCTAATATATATTTTTTTTTAAATTTACATTTACTCAGTTTAACATTTTCTATGCTCCTCTGTTTCCAAGTTTTACAGATCATTGCCTTCTGTTTATATTTACATTCTACACAGTGTCCCAACATTTCGGTATTGGGTTTGTATACTTCTGCAGAAACCTGGATAACTTGGATAAAGCTGTATTTACTTTTCCAATACTGAACACAGCTGTCAGTATGTTATTTAAGCACGCGAGGCAATAAAATAAAGCACATTGTAGACAATGTTTGACTGTGTTTGTCTGCAGCGTGTAAAACCTGATATTGCATAAGAAAAACAAATAAAAGAAAAAAAACCATTTTTTCTTTTTTTTTCTTTCTTTCTTTTTTTTTTGCTGGGGGCACCATATGGGTTATGTGGGACAAGACAGGGATTAGAGATATTGATTGCTGGTTGAATATAAGCAGGGGCGTGAGTTGTCCCTGAACCTTAAACACAAGAAGGGTTTCTGCACTCTTGGAGTAATGCGACTTCAATTGATTCCATAGTGTGTTTGATATAGAGTCTACCCAGAATGCAGTCAGTTTATTCATGCATGAACACATTGGAATGTTTTTGTGCCTGAGTATATTTCTCTCATAAGCAGGTTTTTCAGACATGCATCTTCATTTCCTAAGCCCTGTAAGGTATCACCACCTGACGGGTCCCGAGGCACCAGGGATTCCGCCTCGCTGTGATTATCTTAAAGGAGATGCATTGCATATGTAAATGTCCTGTTTTGGAGCGAGCTGGCAGTTGTTCAAGCGAGTAGAGGAGGAAAAAAAAAACCCTCAGCATTGATCTGCCCTTCTGCATTTAGTCTGGGTTAAGTGTTCAGCTTCCATTAGGACCAAATTCATGCAGGGGTTTGTATAATTATGCCAGAGTCAATCCCCATTACTCCTTAGCACTATCGAGCAGCTGCTTACTTTAATAAAAACACATGTCAAATTCAGGGAGAAGAGCTGCTGTGTATGTCCGCGTGCCCGTGTTTTCCAGCGTGCGTGCATATTCTTGTGTTTGCACATAATTTGAATCAATACACACAGGAAGGAGACATTAAAGCAGCAAACCAGTTGCAGGAGGCAGAAAAGCAGCAAGGAGGCCTTGTGCACCAAATGTTCTGTCAACTCCACCGTCCTTTCAATCAGTGCAACAAACAACTCTTTCAACATTTGTCTCTTTCTCCAGGACACGATTCCTCTTCTCCGCTCTGTACTGGAGACCATCAATCTGTAGCTTCTCCCTGTTGCCCATCTTTCATCATTTCTGAGTTTTTTTCCCTTCCAATAAGAGCTTTCAAGCCTGACCTTTTGTGCCTTTGGAAAGGACTGCTGTGGGTAACAAAGACTGCCAACCAATCACAGATTGGTCCAACTGGCCTTGGGTATGTGAGTCTCATTCTTAATGATAGGAAAGCCAAATTTTGGGATTGCTGCTGCTAACTCCTAACACGCATGCGGACACGTGATCACTTCCAACTCTGAGTTTACTGTGCCCCTGCCCTAACTAGCAACTTGTTATTTTTACAAATCATGGTCTCAAAAAAATGTTTCTCTCACAATCTCTCACAGCCTTTTTGTAATGTCATGAATTTACGAACACAACAAAACCTTTGCTAGAGGATTAAAGGAGTAGTTTAACATTTTCTCAAATACTCTTGCTTACTTTCCGAGAGCTTAATCAAAACTATAATTTATAGTACGGTGCAAAAGTCTTGAGTCAGCCCTATTTTCTTTTACAGTTTGCAAGAAAACTTGGAAATAAGTGCATTATTAAAACATGGAAACAAAGATGGAAATACAGGTTGCTTGGAAGCAAAGCTGAAATGCCCTCGCACCTACTCTTGCTTCCATTGTCATGCTTCTGTGTTCTAACATGTCTTTCCCCTCCCGCGGTGAGTGGCTGTCGGTGAAGAGTGTGGAGTCTAGACGTGTGATACTTTTCCCTGGATTTCTGGAGTCCCGTTTCCCCAGCAATGTTGTATATAGCACCTGGTGACTGGACTGTAAATAAATACACTTCTAATTGTAAGATTTGAAGTCCTACCTGGCATCTATGACAACCACACCAAGATATGGCAAGTTTCTGGCTACAAACTCGTTGGGAATCACCTTATTGTATAAAAAGGCTATTTAATGCCTGTCAAATGATGTCATATTTGGCATTTCCAACCAAAAAGAATGTCATATGTTGTCAAAACTTAGATTCATCCCTTTAGTTAGGTACTTTTAAATGGCAAGAAAGTAAAAAGAACTGAGCTCAGTTTGACCAACAATTTTGTTTTAAATAAAGTGTTTATCCCAAAATACTAAGGCAAAGATTGAAACAAATGCTTTTCTGAGACAATGTTCTGTTCAAAACACAAAAATGAAGCAACAACAACCTGTGTCTGCAAAAAAGTTAAAATACAGAGATTGTTTTCCAGTGGATTTTAACAGATTACACTGCTTTCACATCACCATGGGAACAACTTTGGTTATTTTTGATAGCTTGTTGTTGTGTTTGTCAAAAAATTCTCGTGTTTCAAACTTCATGCCACATATGTAGCGGTGAGAAAGTAAGGATGATTTGAACAGTGTGTCACCACCCTGATGAATAAAGCATTGCACACAGGAGAAGAGTTAATGTCTTTGATGGGCTGGCATTAAACATCACACTGGGCTGCACATCAATATGTGTGAGCTCTCACAGTAAGACATTGAAACACCAAGAATACATCCAAGTACTGACTGTCTAAAAGTTTACCCAATCACTTTATGACCAAAGATTCATTCACAAAAATCTTTTAGCATAAAGACCAAAAACAGAGGAAACATTTAGCCTGGCCGAAGGCTATGTTATGAAGGGCTACTGGTTTTAGCTTTAAACTGTATTTAGATATATAATAATGTGCAAATGTTTTGCTTCCAATATTTTTAAAGTCTTGAGAAAGTTGTTGAGGAAAATCTTTGAAAGCCTTTCAAAGTTTCAAAATATCAAGTAGGTGACATCACCCACTGTTTTTGAACTAGTGTGAAGTAATGGTCTAATAAAATACTAGAGCAACAAGGTCCAGTTAAACTCCAATCAACTACAGCTGTCTGTGTTGGGACACGTGTTTGCACATAGCTCCATTATCGAGGAAGAGTTCTAAAAAATTGCCCCTACTCAGGGTTGTTATGAAGGGATAAACTATCCTCAAAGTTCAAAACCATCATTTCTACCAGGCTGTAAACCTGATTTTGAATGCTGTAAAGTTTACCATTTTAACATGGGAATGTATGGAGACTGACTCGCTTTTGGAGACAGCCTCAAGTGGACATAAGAGGAACTGCAGTTTCTGTTAATTCCAAGTTGGCTTCATTTTTTTCAGCTTGGGAGGCTGAAAATCATTCCACAATATCATACCACATCTATCTTGACTGATTTAACACCTGTAACACACACAAGCTGGCCTTTGGTTTTCTGCATGTGTTCATCATTAACTTTGACAAAGATGACTCCCTTTGTCTACTTCTTGTGGGACACAAAATTTGAAGGAAACAATGTCAATGCAAATGACTGAAGTTTTTGATGATTTTAACTGTTTCGAACTCCAGAGCCCACACTCTGGGTTTATGGCTTGTTATGTAAAGATGACGAATTCTGGGACAGAACAAGGGGACAGAAATTTTATGCATGCAGATTTAGGAGAGTCTCTGGTGCAATAGATGCGGCTGTCTGTGAGAGTGTCATTGCGATTACACTGATGTAGTGGAACAGAGAGTGAATGCCACTGCTGATGGGAGGGAGATCTTGGATGTTTTATAGATGGAAGTAGGCCAGGGAGTGTGCAGGGAGGCTTCCGGGTGCTGTAAATGCAGAGTAGGTGGAGTTCACTGATGTATCCACATGAGAGAGAGATTTTTGTGGAGCTGTCCTTCTTCCCTGACTGCCACTGGAGATGAAATTGCAACCAATTGCACTGAAAGTAATTTACAGAGATGCCTTTTCCAATCGATTGTGTAACATTTGGTTTGAGCTTTTTCCCCCAAAATAATATACTGTGATCTTTCTTTTAGTCCTACAAATATTAGGCTCACTAACAAAAAAGCTAGGGCATAAAACAATTGTCTCTACTGAACAGGTTTAGTTTGACAAGGAAATTTGAACGATTTCAACCAGGTAAACTAACAAAAGCTCAAACAAGAGTGCTAAACCAGAAAAAAATGCTTTAATTCAAAATCACATTGTTGGGAAATAACACATATAAGAGGGAATAATAAAAGTAGAATTTCATGCAGATGCTGTAAAAACCCAATAATAATCTCGAACCAGGGGGAGCTCTTTAACCTCCATGTCAGGAGCAAGAAGGGCAATTATTTTATTACCACTTCCATTTTTATTTTTATCTACCTGGTCCCCTTTGTTGCTTCAGGTTAGCTAGCTAAGGCTAATTAGTGAGTTGCATAGCAACAAGAACAATAATGAATGCTCCTTCAGCCCTTTGAGCTCCTGTTCTCTCTGTTGCTAGTGAACCCCACAGCTGAGCTTTGTAAATGAGCTGGAAAAAAAACCCTGGATCAAATTGCAGCCGTGATGACGGTCATAACAACGGCTCTGTAATAAAACCTGATGAACGTTGTCTGCAGATGCTGTAGATCTATGTTCCTCACAAATGTTTTTTCTTCATCTGCTTTCCTGTGACGTCCTCTCAAACGCAGTAATTGGGGATTTAATTAGTCAGAGAACAAAGACAGCTTGACCTTCTCTCTGCAGGTTCAAAATATTTGTGTGTCACATGGTGAGCACACACTTCCTATTTTCCTCAGGCTGGTGTTTTTCTTTAAATACACTCGGTTTTTGATTCCTAACACACAGACACCTTGATGGAAACTCACATCCAGCTTGTTTACCGAGATGACATCGATAAAATGACATTGTGTGTTTCTGGGTGCCACAGGTTTGCTCATCTTCACTGAGTTCCACAGGAGAGAGAGAGAAGGATATCCTTGTTATCTACCCAGCGCTCACAAAGACAGTAATTACACAAAAGGCCATTCAATTAAAGGAGGCCATGCACCTACACGGCTAGTTACGAAAAAAAGAAAAAGAAAGCAGAATCGTTAATTAAATGATTTAAACCTTGACTCAAGGCCACCGCACTGAGACCGGCCGAAAAAGAGAGATGAGAGACGTCCCTCGGCTGAATCCTCTGATCAACACCGGAGGGACACAACAGTCAAAATAAGTGAATAAATAAAGGGAAAAAAGCATTAATAAGTTTCTGCTGGCAAGAGATTTTCTGATATTTGCTTAAGGTTCTGTTTAATCAACTAAAAAAATACATTTTAAATGAAAGGAAGAAAAAAAAAATGCATTCCACACTATTCATATGTTCCAAATGATTTTAAAGGTGCTATTTTAAAGGGAAAAGTCAATATTGTTACCGTATAGCGGACAATGGTCTTTCCTGAACTCTAACCATACACCGCAAAGAGCCGACAAACATAAAAAGTACAATGATGCTCTTCTCACTGCAAGGGCATATCTGTACTGCAAGACTGGAGAGACTTGGAGCAAACAATGTTTCCTCGTGACAGTAATAGAAAACAATGTAAAGTAACTCAAGTTACCTTTCTTGAAACACTTGCTTTTGGAATTTTATCCACTTTGTCTGACAGAAATGTATTAAATGAACTTAACCGCATAAAGAACACGTTACATAGTTGGCGCACATAGCATGTTTAAACTATGTGCGAGTGGCATGGACAAACCAAGGGAAAGGAGCTTTGTCCTTTTTTTCCCCTCCATGAGCATGATCGGTCGGGATTGGGAAAGGAAGTTTTGTGAATAACTGTTTGCCTTCCTTCTATAATCTTTCCTTCCTCACTTTCTTTTTGTTTTTTGAAGATCACATCTGTGGCCAATTGCAGTCAGTTGGTGGCTTCAAAGCAACTTCCTCAAGATACCAATAAAAGACAGACTCAGTCTGCAATTAGTCTGCTACCAGTTTGCAGTTGCATTGGATCAAAGCAATTACTTGCAATCTGTTTGCGATTATACAATTAGAAGCTGTGATAAATCAGCGAAGATTCCAAATCTGGTGCCATCTACATACACAGGAATTAATATTAAACAAAAAGTTATATTAACTACTTAAGGATGGCAATTTAACTGGAAATAAGCACTCAACAGCCTTGCTTTTATATAGCAATATAACCACAATACAACTAGCTCTCAATCGTTAGACAGCAATTATTTGTAATTGTTTGGGACTGGTTGCCTCTAGCCAGGCAGGCAATCACCTTGCAATTGATCATGGTGACTGCAAGGTTGAGGGTGTTGCAGAGTCAACCTCTGGGTGGCCAGACAGACGTGGTCACCAGTGGAATCACCGAACAACCAGATTTTTTCTGGTTAAAAAGCAGTTGCCATGCTATTTTCATCACTGAAAAAATGGCTCAAAATAAGTGGCGTGATTGGTCAGATTTGTTTATTTACATGCAGAATTACATGGTCGGTGTGAAAGGATTCATTAAGAATAGATGAGTCTGAAAATGATTTTTCAAGTCACAATATATTTGCATGAATTTCATGTGTCCGGTGTGTAAAGGGCTTAAGTCAGATATTTCCAAGTGGGAAGATGTTTGCTTGTACTAAATAGTAATAGGTTACCGAAAACGTTGATGTTTTTTATTTGTAAGAAAAAATATTATGCATCAGCAAGAAGTGATCATAAGTGACAACTTGGGACAGAGAAACATGTTTTATGCGTTTTAACAATACATCAATAAGTAAGACGCTATAGGCTTACAATACCTTACCTTACAAAAGCTTATCTTACAATATGGAGTGCTATAGGAATTCAGTTTAATTCAATATATATATTGAATTAAACTGAAGTCATTTTAGCTTTCACTTTCAAAAGAAAGTCTGAGGAAATTTCAAAGAAATAATTAGAACTTCATGGTGTTTGTTGCTGCAGAATTCATTGAACTTGCTCTCAGTCAAAAATGAGGCGTGTTTTCTATTAAGGGTTTAGTTTTAATGAAGTGCAAATGTTGCCTTAATTATGTGCCATGTACCCTTAAAGACCTTGTTTGTATTTATGCAGCATTTGCCAAAGAAACAGTGTTTAATTCATCTAACAAAACACATCAAATGCTTTCACATTCTCTGCCGAATCCTTTTGAATTTCACTGCGTGGCAGTGCAGAAAGGAGAGCTGCTGGATAAACAACTGTGACACCGAGGTTATCATACTCAATTAAGCCGCCATAGCTGAGAAACAGATCTTTTGTCATGAGAAGGCAGAGGGGCCGAGGGCGAGGCGGTGTCTCATGTCGAGTGGCTGCTGTTAACTCTCAGGGCAAACACAATTGACACTGTGTGCCAACTATAACAGCTGTAGTGCGTCTGAGTGAGTCTCAGTGTGTGTGTCTGTGTGTGTGAGAGAGAGTGTGCCAGAGATTTGCGTCATCAGGGAAAAAGAAGAATCTCTGGCGCCAACGGAGGGTTTCACAGGACAGAAGGAGAAATTCTTCAGGATTACCAGAAGAAAAATCCTCTTCAGATTCTCTGACCATCTTCATCAGTCTCTAATTCTGTTTGCTGTTTGTATGTGACTGAACTGCTGCAGCAGAAATGGAAATGTTTCGTTAATGCTAAATGTCTTGGAAGTCCTTGGGAGCTTTTCTCTTTTGTTTCTTTCTTGTTTCTCAGCATGGTTCTGACATTCATAAACGATTAAATGACTCACTATATTTTAAAAGACAACAAGGAAAGTCTTCAAATGTTTTGTGTCATCACAAATGACGCCTACTTCTCTTTTGGTGTGGTCACTTTGCTTATTTGACCTTTTTTCCCCACACCTTGTTTCGTAAAAGAACTATATGAATGAAAATGAAACCATCACTGTTAATTATATTTACAGCATGCAAAGTAATACAAGACGTTCTCAGATCCTTAGTACATAATCAGCTGGTCATATGGCAGCATACTCAAAGCATTTGTGAATGCAGACATGGTGAATGGGGAAGAAAGGCAATTTAAGTGACTTGAATGTTGCATAGTTGCTGATGCCAAACAGGCTGTTCTGAGTATTTGAGAAAATGCTGCTCTAGCAAGATTTTCCATCACTGGTGGTTTACAGAGAATGGTACAAAAGGAACATATCCAATAGGCTCCAGTTCTCTGGACAAAAATGCCTTATTGATGTCACAGGAGAATGGCCTAGAAGACTGCTTCAAACTGATAGGAAGACAACAGTAAGTCAAATAACTGCTTGGTTCTACAAAGTTATGTAGAAGAGCATCTTTAATCACACAATTCATCCAAGCTTATAAACTGAAGCTACAATTCACAGAGGCTTACCAACACTGGACAACAGAAGACTGGAAAAACGTTGCCTGGTCCGATGAGTCTCCGTGTCTGCTGCAACTTTCAGATGGTTAAAATCAGGATTTGACATAAACAACATGAAAGCATGAATTCTGATTCATTAAAAGAAATAGATGTTACAATCCCTGATAATGCATTGCTTTAAATGGAGAAAATTTTGAGGGACGGCTATTATGAGGAAAGGCAGCCCAGAAACTTTACTAGCGGCACACATCGTTGTGTGCCTCAACTTTCGGTCTTTTACCCAAGCTACTCTGCCAGTTTTCCTTCCTTGGTTAGGTTTAAGGATTAGAGATCTGATCTAGATGATCATATTAAAATTTTGGACACATCGTCAGTAGTGGACCTTGGATTCATCAAAACGTTGTATCAGTGGTTCAGGGTGCTGCTGTTGCTGTAATGGTCTTTTAAACACCACAGCATACTTGATTAAGTTGCTGACCATCTCTTTATGACCACAGTGTACCCATCTTCTGACAACTGCTTTTAAAAGGATAATTCACCATATCATAAAGTTCAGATCGTCTCAAACTGGTTTCTTGAACAATGGGGTCACTGTGTTAAAATGTCCTCCACAACCACCGGTGGAGTACTGCTCCAGTACTGAACATTAGGGATGTGGTATCAGGTAGAGTTCTGAGAGACTAAATGTGTAATCAGGTTTGCAAAATTTCAAATTTTCAGATTTATCAATTTTAACTAACTGAGAAGACTGGTTTGAAACTTGCTCTTTTGTAAGAGGCACAAGCAGACCCCTATATGTCTGCTTTACTGTCATTGTTTAATTTAAACTCTGAAAGTTTAAATTAAAAAAGTTCAAGCAAGCCACCAATGTTACAATTTGTTGTGGTGCCTTTTCTTCGTCTGTGAATGTGAACATCTGACTGAATAGATTTCTTTCTTCATGTCTATCTAACCTTTAACTGGCAGCTGGAGACATTCTGATCTTCAATTCCTAAAGACTGAAATCAAAACTTGGTGTTTAATGTTGTTTCACACTGGTGCATAATCTTCATCTAAGCAAGTGTTTTTTTGGCCTTTTTTCAACTTCATTCAATAGACACAGTGAAGAGAGGACAGGAAAGCAGGGGCAGGGAGAGAGGGGAAGACATGCGACAAAGGGCCGGCCTCTCTCAGCCATAAGGCATATGGTTGCCCGCTCAATGCACTGAGCTAGCACCCACAAGCAAGTAAGTGTTAATATGGAATCTACAGACAGAACACACAGAACCAAGACAAATAACAAATGAACATCATAGCTTATTTAATTTTAATCACAGTTGTAGTCTTATAATGATTTTTATCATTATGCTTGAGTTAGACATGTAAGTATTAAAGTAAGTGTTACAACTAAAAGAAAATTCTCCCATTACTTTCCAGGATTTAAAAGTCTTGTCATTTGTCTTATGACATTGTGAGGCTTTAAGAGGCAGTTTTACCCTGAAATTACCCTCAATCCAAAACAGAAAAGAATAGATTTCTTTGTATTATGTCTGACTCCTTGCTTTATTTAGTGTGAGCTTGCATCTTCCAGTTTTGGCTCCTCAGCCAGTTCGTGGTGCAGGTTTGAAAACAATTTTGTTTTTTGTTTTTTTAAATCAAGTTTTTGCCAAGGCACCAGCCTTTCCCAGAGTGCCCTCTTGACCCTCCCAGTGCTGTGGTTGGCACCCTCATCAGCCAGCACAGCCATAATGCTCTCCATATGGCAGACAACATCTCCTGCTGAGGGACTCCTTGATTTCTATTAATACACACACTGTAATAAAGGGCTCAATTGAATTAATCAGCTTGAAGACATTAATCAGACATTAATGAAGTATTAACCTCTGCACTGCACTGCTGTTCGCGGTGTCTGCCTGCCTGTTTACATCTCCGCTCACATCGACCTGCTGCTCTGTTCCTTGGAAGGCTGATAGTTCAAGATCTGCTTTTTAGGGTGCTGACATGAAAGCTGACTCTGTGGCTAAGTTTCGTATTTGATAAGGCAAAATAAATTATCCACATCATCCACAATGGAAAAGACATTTTTCATTTTTTAATAAAATGGAAATGTGGTGCAGCAGGTGTGGTGTGGTGGTGTGGTTTAGTCATGGCCGTTGGTGTAGTAGTATGAAAAACAACATTATTTTGTCATCTGAACTCATATTTTTCCTCATATTATATTTTTTTAATATGATTGCATTTGAAATGTATTGAAAAGCTGGAAAGTTTCCACTGGAAAAAGGAAACAGTTGAGTTTTGGTGTCACAGATACAAAGATGTAATAAGGGGTGACGCTGACAGTTGGACAGGGAAGGAGCCGCATAGATATATCACCTCAACCTCTTTAAAGTATGGAAAGAGGGTGAAACCACTTCTCTGGTTAAGGAAATAGATGACTTGAGGTGCCAAATTTCACCATTCCCGCCTCCATCTCACACAGGCCCAGGGAGCAGATGTTGCTGCATTGCAACAGGGGTTTGCAGATGTGTTTTCCTCCTTGCCTGGTTGTACCAATTTCATAGACCACCATTTCAAAACGCAGCCTGGCATGACGGTGTGTTCACGGCTCTAGAGGTTACCTGATCATAAGAGGCAAATTGTTCAGAGAGAATTGGCTAACATGCTGAAAATAGGAGTAATAGAAGAGTTACACAGCATGTGGTGTAGCCCCATAGTTCTTGTAGTGAAGAAAGATTGGTCTATATGGGTCTGTGTCGACTATCGCAAGGTAAAATGAATGAAGTGTCACAGTTTGACGGTTATCCCATGCAGAGGATGTCGACGAGCTCCTAGACTGGTTAGGCACTGCTTGCTTTTTTTTTTTTACCACATTGGATTTAAGGATTCAAGGGCTACTAAAAACCGTTCTTCTCCACTCCATACGGGTTGTACCAATTTGTCACACTTCTGTCCTGCTTCTTCGGAGCTCCGGCCACTTTCCAGTGCCTCATGGACCAGGTCCACAAGCTGCATATGCTGTCGCCTATTTGGATGACGTCATCATCCACAGTGCCACCTAAAAGGAGCAAGTGCAGGCAGGGCTTCACGGCCAACCCAAAGAAGTGTGCGGCTGAATGGAGGGAGGTACAGTATTTGCGGTACCACTTGGGAGGTTGCATGTGTGCCCTCAGATGGATAAAAGAGCAGCCATTGCATCCTGCCCATGTCCCAAGACCAAAAAAGAGGTGAGACAATTCTTGGGGCTGGTGGGTTACTACCGCTGGTCCGTACCTAGCTTTGCAGAGCTGACAAGCCCTTTGACTAATTTCACCGAAAAGGGTGCCCCAGATCTGGTTCGGTGGACAGAACAGTGCCAGGTGGCGTTCGTGCAGGTGAGGAAGTCTCTCTGTGGGGAATCTTTGCTCTAAACTTTTCCCTTCCTTTTATTCTGCAGACTGACGCCTTGAACAGAGGGCTGGAGGCAGTTTTGTCCCAGCAGGTAAGTGGGGAGGTTGACCGCCCAATTGTGTACATCAGCAGGAAACTGTGTGAGTGGGAGGCCAGGTGGTATGGTGGAGAAGGAGTGCCTGGCCATCCAGTGGGCGGTCCACTCTCTTCGTTATTACTTCCTGGGCCACCCCTGTTTAAGTTATTCAGATTTTCTTAAGTACCATCAGTAATGTTTCTAAACAACATTAACACTGAATAAGAGTCTAAAGCACAGTAAATTTATTGTATAATTTGCCCCTGTTGGAGGAATATGGGGCTTCTCTTATCCAGGCTTAGCTGAAGAAGCAGCAGAGTTCTTCTTCCAAAAAACCTGAAGTGTTTTTTTCTTCATTTTCAGGTGCAGTTGTTGCAGATCTTTGTTCTGTGCTATGAGGTTTGTCATGTCACTGAAAAGCTCGTCATGCTGCAGCTCAAGTTTCTTACAAAGTTTCTCCAGTTCTTCTAATTTTGGTTGCTTTTCTTTATGCTTTTCTTGGAGTTCTTTGTTTTTCTCCTGCAGTTCTTTATATTTTTCTTCTTGAACTTTCTTTTCCTTGTGCATGTTATTGTTGTTTGTTGTACTTTGTCATGGATGGCGAGTAACTCTTGATGTCTCCTCTGCAGATTGTGAAGCGCACACCGGATGTCTTTATGTATTTTTTCCTGTCTTTGCTTCTACTCTTGCATTTCAGTGTTTGTGTATTGAACTTTATTATACAGTCCTTGCAAATGTTTTTTTGGTGGGGACTAAGGGGGTAGACTCCAGGGGGTAGGTAATCCTCCCTCAACAAACATTACACTTTGCACAATGTGATCGAGACAAGTACCGTTCTCGTGGCAACCGGCAAACCCAGACTCATTACTAGTGGTAGCGTGCTTTACATCACTGCAAGTGATGCTTTGCACCAACCTCCCACAGGGGTGGCCACTGAAAACACATGCTCAGCACCTGAAGATTTTTCTCAGAGTAATTTCTGGTCATCCATCCTATAGCATGTGTTACAAGTACTGCCATTTCCTATGATGACACGCACACATGCATACACAAGCTCACCAAGTGAAAACAGCTTCACTGTTGCTGCTGGCAACAATTTGTCTGTTTACATCTAATTACTTGTTTGGCAAAATCAAAACATTTACCGTCAGATGGGAAAGCTACACTGATGCATTTGACTGTCACGAATTCTGATTGTCCATTTGCAATGTTCTTGATTAGTGAGTAATGGGACAACGGTGGCCAATAACTGTAATTACGGTAATTCACTAAACCCCACACAATTATTCAACGAGGCGCCTACAAAATGGCAGCAAGAAAGGAGAACACGAGCAAGACGGCGAAAATCAAGAAGGAGGTAAATTATATACCATTAGACAAATCTAGCCTTTGTCTCTGCGGCGATGTAAAGAAACTGTGGAGGCGCTAATCATCTCCAGTCAGTCAGCAGATCCACTTGTGATAATCACGCATTGTATCAGGGTCGCGGGGGGTCAATTCTCTTCCAGTTCAATCAGCTCTCAGAGATTCTTTTGAAACTCTGAGTGCGAAGAGAAATAGCTGCACAAATCCAGTCCTACGGGGGAAATAATTAACTTGGGAAAATAATCACCCAGTGAACTTTCAATTTGATTTAATTCAATCAAGTTTTACACTTGGAACTGGCTAAATTAAAATTGAAGCAGTGCCTGTGTCTGGTTTGCACAAAGCTGTGGGTGACATTTTAAATGCACGCCATTTTTCACTTTTCGCTTAGGAAATGCTAAATTCTGGCTTTTCTGTTCTCTTTTAAACATCACGAAACTCTTTTTTTTCTCTTTTTAATCCCCATTTTCAATTAGCTTCTTCAAATAAACCCCAAATAATGTAAACTGTTATAATAAAACATTTGGTATGAAAGATGTTAAGTAAGACCACGTGGGAAAGATGAGCAAATGGAAAGCATGAGCCTGCATGCCTCTGATTTAGAGAATTATTTCACAGCAACCCCACTCACGCCAAATGAGCTCCAGATTACAATAATACCACCAGCGGGCAATTAAGTCCATATAAACAGTGCATGCAGAGCGCTGGCACCAGGATAAGCCACACACGTTCCCACAGGTTGATGTGGGCGCTCGGAGCCTTCACCCTGTCTTCCTTCGAATCCGTCAGGAGCAGATGAAGGCTAACCTGACAAACATCCAATATTACCAGCAGCTGCCTAGGCAAGGATAATTAATACAGCCGGCAATTTGGCGGAGCTATAAATGTCCTGACGCTGAGACATCAAGGGCTGACTGACAGAGAAACTATCATTAACAGAGAGGGCAGGAGGAAGACAAAGAAAGGAAGAGGGAGAAGCAACGATAATCCAGGAAACAGAACAGATCTGTCTGCGACACACTAAGAAAACCAAACGTAATTATCACTGTCAAAGGATAAATCCACTTTAAAGACAATCCTTTGTTCATTTCCTGCATAGTTGATGTTAGCTGACTGAATGTTTGGAGCACTTCCAAGGCTGATATATGTAAACTCTTCATGCTGAGTAACTTTACCAAGGAAATAAATAAAATAAAATCAGGTAAATTCAGCAGCACAATTTGGTTTTAATTTTAAAAAAAAGTCTAAAGTACAGACTCCTAAATGTAATTTTAGTAATAATTCTCTTCACATACGCTGCCTGAATGGCATTTTCTTCATGGTAATGGAGCTAATGAGTGTTGCCTACGTAGGACTGCCAGGAAGAGACACAGAGATAAGTGGAATGGAAATGAAATTCACAGACTTGCAGAAATGCCAGGCAAACTAACAGCTGGCAATTTAGACGGTCTATTATAGCAAATACCAGTAGTAGAGATGTGGTTGTGTGGCATATGGCTCCAATGCTGGGTGGGTAACAGGTTGAATTTATCTAAACTTAGAGGTGTACAATTGAAATTAATACCAGAATGGGAGGTCTTACCTCCCCAGCCAGAACATGGAGTTTACAGTGGCTTAAATAATTATTTGATTCCACGCTGAATTTGTAAGTTTGCTCATTTACAAAGTAATAAACAAGTAATAATCTTCATGTTTGTTTAATTTAAATACAGAAAGACTATCAGCCAAAAACAAAACAAAAACCATATAAGCTGACTGACGCCATGGAGTGAAAAAGTATCAACCACCCAGAATTCCCACATATTGTGTGCCTGCCACAGATTACAATCAATCAATCAATTATAGATCTCAACTCATTTTGTGTATAAAGCACACGTCCATAGAACCATTTCATTTCATTCCAGCCTCTCCACCACCATGGGAAGTAACCAAAAATGTCAAAGGACAGCAGGGACAAGATTGTAGAGCTGCACACACAGAAAACACCAGCAAGAAGCTTAGTGAGAAGGTGACAACTGTTGGTATGATTGAAGAAATATAAATCTGATCATAAATCGCACTCATACAAGATCTTGACTCATGGGGTGAGGATGATCATAACAAAGGTGGTGGAACGACCACAGAACAGCGTAATGGATTGGAATCCTGCAGCGCCTGCACGATCCCCCTGCTCAAGAGGGCACTTTTATAAGCCCCTCTTAAGTTTGAATCAACCAAAGAACAACAAACACACAGTCAAGCACGGTGGTGAAAACATTATGCTTTGGGGTTGTTTTTCTGGTAAGGGTACAGGATGACTTCACTGCATTGAGGGGCCAATGGATCTTCAATGGATCTTCATCCCTCAGCCAGAACACTGAAGAGCACAAACATACCACCAAAGTTACAAAGGAGTGGCTAAAAAAGAAGAACATTAAGATCATGAGTCAGGCTAACCATTCTTTAGACCTCAAATCTACTGAAAAACTGTTGAAGGAGCTGAAGCTTTAAGTTGCCAAGCAGCCGCCAGTAAACCTAAAGGATTTACAGAGATTCTGTGAAGATGAGTGGGCCAGAATCCCTCCTGAAATCTGGTGACCAACTACAAGTTTGAGTAACTACTCAGCTATGCTTCGCTTGGCGATCAAATATTTATTTCACTCAATGACATGCAAATCAATTTTTAACTTTTCAAGTGATCAAAAAAACATTTCCCCCACTGTACATTACCACTGACTGTGTTACAAAGTGGTGCATGACAAGCTCATTGCTTTATGTGTGGATGACTTAAAACTGATGTTATAAATGTGCAAATGTCCCAACATCAGTGTTGGGAAGGTTACTTTTAAAATGTATTCCATTACAGAATACAGAATACATGCCCCAAAATGTATTCTGTAACGTATTCGTTACGTTACTCAATGAGAGTAACGTATTCTGAATACTTTGGATTACTTAATATATTATCATGCTGTTTACAACTACATGAATGTACTATTGCTGTGATTTATTACTGTTACTGAAGGTCCGCGGCTCCGAACCGTAGTAAAGGGACCTCTGACTAATATGGTGGGTTCTGTGTCAGGCTCGTAGCCGAAAACTAGCTTTACTTTGTTGTCTGGGTCAACCTTGCTAGCGAGAGACAGAGAGAGGCGTTGAAAGGCTGCTCCAACGGAATTTATTGTTTTCGGAGGAAAACACGAACACGGTGTACAGTCGAGTCTTAATAGCTTACTTACAACTGGGCTCGTCAGGCACTCTTCTTGGCTGCAGTGGTTATTATTATATTTACATGCTTCCAGCTCCAGTTTTTGCTCGATGACAGCTCGTACTTTTCCTTTTTCTCCCTCCCTCGCTCACAGACACATAACGTGTATGGCAGTCCATTCTCCCTGCAGCACGGACTACACTGCCTATGAAGCTACATTCTTCAGAGCTATACCAGTAGCATTCTGCCTATTAGCTTAGCACAACAACAACAAAAAGGCCTCTCTCACCCAGGAAACACGCAGAGCGAGAGCGTCACCCTGTAACCATGGCAACCGTAACGCTGCCACCTTGAACAACAGAACGTAGCTGTCAAACAAAACCCAAACAGGCCTGACCCGCCACAATATGAAACAGGGAAGTACCGCCGTGTAATCCATTTATTTCAACACAGTAACTGTATTCTAAATACCACCTTTTTAAACGGTAACTGTAACGGAATACAGTTACTATTTTGTATTTTAAATACGTAACGGCGGTACATGTATTCCGTTACTCCCCAACACTGTTTAACATTAACACTGGAGTTCCAACATATTAACACAGGTGCAGTTGGCTAGATAACAGGCAACATGTTAAAGCTAATTCAAATTGTACTGCTCTGTAACAATCATATTGCCTTCATATATACTGACACTATATGAGGGTCTGGATCAAAGGACAGAACACTGCAGAACCACAACATGTGCCTACACACGATTTGAATAAAAGTGCTCACATGCATTCACACCCGCTCTAAGAGACCGAACAGCAGAGCCAGAGCAGCCATGTCTCCTCCTGCTCATCTGTGGCCTATGTTAATATGATTAGACTGGATTATGGTAATGTGCTGGGGGATCTGGTGGGTGTGGGGCGATGCCTTGCTGCTCTCGTTTCGGGGAATAGTTAATTGGTTGGGCTGCTTTGATGTTGTGGTGATGAGAGAATGGGGTTGGTGGGAAAGGCTGGCAAAGGCGCTCTACAACTCGAGCCCATTTTATTTTTGGCCTATGAGGGATCTGTGCTGGCGAGTGGTAAAAAGGAATGAAACCTGATGAAACCAATGTGCAGATCTGCAGCTGAAACACTGTGAATATTCAGATGAGTGTGGGAGAAACGCGAGCCATATTTGAATTCTCTGTCACTTTACTGTGGCATCTAGAGTCAACTGTTGATCTCTGTTTTTACCAAGCATCGTTTGTGATACAACTAAAAAAAGTATTTTTTTTCTTTTTAAATGTATGTATTCTTTTAAAATCTGGCACCTGAAATGTCAGCATATTGATTGAGTGCTGTGGATATTCAAAGCATATAACCGTCAGTAACAGATCTTACCTTTCACTAATAAACCGTAACACTAATCCAATATTTTACCTGTAGTCATGAAGTCATTTTCAAATAGCAAGCTGATGAGTTCAGGGTGCAAACAGATTGATATTTTCGCTTTAGCAGTTTTTTTTAATCTAAACAGTCACAGCAGGAATAAAAATCCGCTTCACTTTATTTACAACTGTGGGGTCAAGACTTCTAAGTGTTTTGTTCTGGCCTCACCACAGAGAGGGCTGGCAGGTGTGCTGCCTGTTGAGGCAAAACACCTGCTGTGAGGTTAGGCTGTACAGATAAGCATACATTTACTTTGTAAATAAGTATTCAAATAAGTATTAGAAAGTAGGCCAAGCCTGCTCGCAGCTGTGTTGACTGGCTGATACAAACCAAGATCGTTTTTCATACAACTTCAGCTTCCTTTTTTTAAAAAAAACCCCCCAAAACTCTTGGTTGGTTTTGCATAAAGTGGATTGTTGCCACAGTAAAAGTGGATATACATATGGCACATAACATCAGGGTGCAAGATGGTAGCAGGCAGGGAATACATGGAACGCCATAACAAAGTGCCATAATATACAGAAGCATCTGTGCTGAGTATGGCCTGGAAGTCCCCAGGTCAAAATGGGAGACACCAATGGGGTGGAGAATGGTCGAGCCTGTTGGACCTCCAGATACAGACGGACAAACTGGTGGTGGCTAACCATTTTTGGAATAAAAACAAAGATTGAGTTTCATAAGTAAAAATCTTGCAATTTTATTTGCATATAAAGGCAGCTAAATATATCACAATGAACTGAAAGAGAGAACTAACATTTCCATGAAGAGGGATACAATCAGAGAAAGAGCGAGAGAGGAACAGAGCACGAAAAGAGCATTTACAGCGGCAAAGTTGAGACAACTATTGGCAACTTTTTTTTGTGCTAGCAAGATTGCATTTACACACAGTGCAAAATTAGAAAAAAAGCAATAAAACACAAATACTATCAAATTTACACTTTAAAGGACAACTTAACCATGTTTAGGCAGGTGTGTTGTTGGGAACAATCAGCACCTGTTGGATTGTGACAAATTTTTCCTCTCTCATCCAAAATAAACATCTACCCTACTGGGAGAATTGATACAAAAATCATTAAAGAAACGTCTCAAGAGATTTTTAACGAGAGAATTAAAGAAACATGGCAAACATACAGGTGCATACAGAAAAAATGCACTTTTTTTGTCAAACACAACTTTTAGTACAGATGTTTTACAACATGAATATATAATATATATATTTTTATACATTACATTTTCCAAATCAGATCAGAAATCCATAATGGGGCAATACAAAGGGAATTTTTCCGGCTGTAACTGGATAGTCTTCTGTCCCTGCGTTGGTTAGGTGTTGTTTTGCGGGGATGATGGGTAATAAATAAGGACTTTTTTCTCTGAGCTCGCAGAGAAGGGGGGCTCTAGATGAGAACATTAAAGCTAGTTTAAGGCAGCGTCCCTGTCAGCCAATAAGAAAAAAGAGGAACTGACGAGAGGTTCGAAACAAACAAGAAGAACCCAAATATGAAATATCGTGATGACACATCCATGGTATGCATTGTCTGGCTAACACAAACCAAACGTTAAAAAAAAAAATTATACAAATTCACATAGCATCATTTATCTTACAGATCTGACCATTATTTATCAAGAGCAAGATTGTTTAATCACAAAAATCCCCCTAAAAAGGAGAATACCAGTATCAGCCAGGCTCATAGCTCAGCAGTCCCTCCAAATCTGCACACATTTAGACTTTAAAACATTTTTATATTTTTAATTCAAACATTCCAAATTTCTGCTGTAACAAACAATGTGGTGGTATGAAAGCCTTGAAAGAGAATATTCCGTACATTTAATTTAGTTTTTAAAAAAAAGAAGAAGAAAAAATTCAATTTGAGATCACAGATTTCTTCCCTGTGGCCAAGTAGTGTTTTAAGAGCGTGCAAGTTGAAAGCATTGTTCTCATCTGCCGTTCTGCACTAAGGCAACATCTTTTTGAGGGATTAATTCTTCCTGTGGCTGACAGGAAGCGGAGTGTGAAATGAAGCTGCGCCGACATAATAAACACTCGACCCTACACAGTCAAAATCAGGACAAAAGAAAGTTTCTTCAGGGATTATCTTTGCTTTGTCAAAGCCGTTTCTCATATTGAACAAAGCTGGAAAGCATTCTGGAGGAAAACGGGCCCTGATATCTGCAACTGTTCTGACTGTGTGCAGATGAACAACAACAATAATAAAAAAAAAAACCAGACCGGGACTGCTGGCACAAGCTTAAAAAAACCCAGAAAATTAAAACCTAAATAAAAAGCAATGGTATTCTCCTTTAACACTCCCACACACGCTCCCACCCCCACCCTGTCTTTAAATCTTCTCCGTCTCACAACAGGTTGGAGAAGATTCAAAGTTGCCAAAGAACCACTTATAACTTTATTTTTTTATTTTTTATTTTTTTTAAACTTGACATATTTTTTGAAAAGAAGTTGTTTATCCAGCCCTTGACCCTCCCCGCCCCCCCATCCTCTGATCTCAGGAGCTGGAAGGGTTGGGCAGGTCGAACACGATAGGGGGGTTGGTGGGCTGGAAGCTGACGGTGCAAGTCGACGCGTTGATGAATGTCGTGTAGCCGTCTGTCATGATCCCGTACCCTGGGGAGGCGGGAAGGGGAAAATGAGTGCCAGAAATAGGTAACATTCAATCATGTAACAGAGTTTGTAATACACTGTTTTTACCAAATCACTCCTTTGTTCACTCAATATACCAATTTCACACACTCAGTTTAGCAATTTGTATGCTTGAATTTACTTTGAGTGTTTCCATGAATTCACAAGGTTCATTTTTCAGCTTTATTCTACTTTCTCATCTTGCCACTAATTGCTGTGAACTGTTTGATTTGGGTACAGTTAATATGCAGCGGTTAAACACTTTAGACCACACACATACACACGTGGTCAGAATACGCTGCAGGTTCTTTGCATGTTGCATCAAACAGCAAGACGTTAGCAGCAGATCCTTTAAGTCCTATAAGCTGCGAGTGAGACCGGCAGTGGATCAGGCTTGTTCAAGCACATCCCTCCAGCTATGCCTGCTTTTTTGCTGTGTTACTTCCTTGGACCACAGGCAGCTCGTGCTCACTAATGCTGTGGGAGAGCAACACACAAGCATCAGTGTTTGGGAGATGAAGTTCTGTGACCCACTGCTCCTGCAACCAAAACCTAGACTGCAGTAAGTGATTGTTTAATATGTCACAGCACTTGGCCCGTGGGGTTGGTATGAGTCAATCAACATTACTTATTGTGTTCTCAGTTAACTGATCATTCGCATTGCCAAGGAAGTTATGTGATTAGTTCTGTTTGTTTTCTGGTCAAGCGGAAATCACAGTAGCTCATTTGTGCTTGTTTGTGTAGGTATTTGTCTTCACACAATGAAGGACTTTGGCTATTCAACCAACACAGCTGCATGTGTGCGCAGTTCTCCACAAAACAACAGCACAACAGCCAACTGGCTGCAGGTCTTCACCCTGAAAAGCTTCACCTTGTAGACTATGGTCTGCAAAAAGCACTAATGCACATGTGTTTGTATTGTGTGTTCCCTGGCACCAAAATGGACACACTCAACATCACCACCAAGAAAATAGACCAACAAAAAAAAAATAGTGGTTATTAAATAAGTAAATGATTACTGTCCAAATTATTATTTTTTTCCCTGAAATTCATGGGCCCTGAATCTGTGCATCCCTAGAAAGGTAAGAAACATTAGATTCATCTTCCTTTGTCTTGACACATGTTTTAAAATCAACAGAGCACAATTTGTTGATTGTGAGCATGTGCACATGTGTAAAAGATCCTTTTTCTACACTTCCACTTGCCAAAGGCCACCTCCCCATCATGCAATCAGAACGTATTCTCCTCTGAGGTCCCCAGAGTCAAAGAGAATTAACAGTTTAGGTTTTATTCCCAGTACCTTCGTGTATGCCTCCAAAGGCATGAAGCTTGGGTCGCACCCTTTTCTGGACCGTGTTGAGCAGCTCTACACAGCCAACCCGCTGTAGCTCCTTAGGAACCCAGTCTCGGAAACCTGCAGAAAGATTTCACAGCTGTCAAACCAGTCCTGGTGTTACTGTCTTTGCTTCCATTTGATCAGAACAACTGTGACCTGTAACACATCACCTTAAAATAAGCAGCAGAAAGATGTAAGTTAGCATTAATGACGTGAAACCCAACAAAATGAAAACAAAATGTCTCAAGCGTGAATGTAAATGTGGAAACAAACAAAAAACACAATCACCACCAACATACATGTGCGCACACACATATCACTCTGTACTATTAACTGGACGACTCCATATGGCCAACACTAAGCTCTACAGTAAAAATATCTGTGAATATACGTATATCTCCATCTATCATGTTCTGAACATACAATGGGTTTTTATGTTGAGCAGATTCATGCTGACATTAGCAGCCATTTATCACGAGTGCTGAGATAGTCTCCATGCACAAGGTCAAATAAACTTTCCCTTACAGTTTGAATTACTTGAGTCAGCAGTTCAGAGCATTAGGACTACTACAGGTCAAATCGGGAGTGGACCTTTTTTCCCCCAAAACTTTTTCAGCAGACATTAAAATTTCGGTGAATCACTACCAATTCACGCACAGCTTTTATTAACTCAAACTACCATTTGAGGCCCACTTTTGGCACCGTTTGACCACAATAGAGAATTCTTATTTATTTCAGAAGAATTACGTAATAGCAGAAATAAAACAACTGTTCATTTACTGGGTTCATATCTGAATTTCACAGCTTTAAAATGTGTCTGATAAATCCATATTTTTTCTCCACACTTGTGGAACACCCCTCTTTTCCCATCTCATTGTTTTGGATCTTCCATCTTTGGAGAATCATCCTAAATTTTCATCTTAAGCTGCCCTCTTCCTCCAGTACTGCTTTCCTATCCTACGGTCTCTCTCCAGTTGTTCGCAGCATCTGTCACACTGCTGTGAAATCGAGTTTCCATGCAATCAAACAGCCACAGCGGCTGCCGCAACAACAGCAGCAGCAGCAACCCTCCGTAGGCGAGAGGAAAGGAAATCACTCAATAAAGCCAGATGGAAAGCACAAGGAGGAAAAACACAAAAAACAACACAAACACATAGCAAAAAACAACAAAAAACAAAAACAGGACCCAAACAGCCAGAGGGAAAACTAATACAGCCAGTAGTGAGGGGAAAAAATATATATATTCACTTTGTTTTTCATGAAGTCAAACACAAACATTGAATTATGAAGCATGTCGGAGTGTTCACTTTAGTTACTGTTGGATTTAGATGGAAACAACATTGATTATAATGTAAGACATGCGGAGATCTGCTCAAACACAACCTACTGTCAAGCCACCAGTGACTTCACATACATTTTGAAGAAAGAGCCCAGACTTCATTAGAAACTGCAATGCAGGGGCTGTGATTGGTTAATTGGACTCACCGAGTGGAGGTCCGTGGGTCATCAGGATATCGATGCCCTCAGGGATGAGGTTCCATTTATCCAGCAGAGACTGTCCTCGAGGCAGGTTGAACCCCCATCCGTTAAACCACGGAGTCCTGCAGAGGCAGAGGGGAAGAGATCATATTAACATCACTCGGGAGAGCAACTGCACCATGATTACGCAAAGCAAAGATGATATCAGAAGGCAATAAATACCACAAAATGTATGCACCTCTGTGCAACATTACCAAGTCAGTGTAGCAGATAAATGGCTGTTTAATAAAAGCACATCTCATCTTGTGTCCCGGTTTATTCCACTCACTAATATATTATGTAAATGCTACATTTTAACCAGTTAAAAACCAAACCAAAGATTAGAAAAAGGTAACATAGTAGTAATAACAACTGGCAAAAAGGCTCATACAACGATAATGCAAACTTAAGTGTAAAATGTTTCCAAACTACAGAACAGGATAGGGTTTTTCTCCTGGAAGTTGTGCAACACATAACTACAGTTCAATTTGTCCCATTAAGGCCTCAGTCACATAGGCCTATAGACTGGTCGGCGCCCCTAGCAATGACTGGTCGCTAGGCAAAAACTGAAGAGTCCAAAGAGTGAGACCATTTGCCTTCAAAGTAAACGTTTCCCCTTTTGAAATGTGGTGGTTTCAGCAGTGAGACACCAGTTTTGCTTTGAAGGCGATAGCGAGCAACTTCACTTCCCTCAACCCGTCGCCAGCCTGTCAGGGAATCCACATTTCTCCCATGCAACTGGTGATTATCAGAGTCTCTGGATGAGCTTTAGGCTCGAGTGACCGGGGCTTTAGCAATCAATTTCACTATGACTGCCAGCAACAGCCAGCCCCCAACTTCAAAAAGTTTACGTAATACTCATTTTTCCCCAGCAACCACCAATTGGTTAACCATGTACTGCGTGCCTCATGCAGCAGAAGTGGTATCAAGTTCTTTCTGTAAGTGGGTCTTTTTTTTGTTGGCATACTGAGAGCTCACAAAGTTACAGATTTGGCAGCAAACAACTTAAAACAAGTCTAATGTACGTTTGCCTTTTTGTTCATGTGACTTTTTCCTTCTTTACTTTACGCCACCACAAGGAGTCACGGATTAGCCCCTACACTTGGGTGACTGGATGAATATGTTGTCTTTCTGGCCATTAGTCCACGGCCTGTTGGTTTTTTGGGATGATTTTTGTCATTTCATTTAGCTTATTTTATGCTCTGCTTACTTCATTTCAAACTGCATCAATCAGTCAGTCGGGGGATTTTGGACTGACAGTGGCTGAATGGAAAATCTTAAAGTTGCTGTGCAAAACTAGTAGAGTCAGAGTCTGTTAGTGGAATTAGTTTGCAATGCCTGATGTTTTTTGAAAAATGTTTTTAAAATATCTGTAAGTAGTGTGACATATTGCAAGAAGGCAGCAATTTCCTCTCATCCTTAATAACTGTAACTATTTTATGGCTGCAGAATCATTTTACATTGAACAAAATCATATTCATCCGTCTTCATCAAAGAAAAAAAAAATCACAACACATTTTTTAGTAATACTGACATTGCTACACCAAAATGAACAAGATAACCAAACCACAATATATTACTGTACAAGTCCAGGTTACCTTCAGTCAAATACACAACATACTTACAACCAGTGTTGGGACTAACGCGTTATTAAGTAACGCGTTACAGTAACTACGTTATTATTGTGGTAACGAGCACGGTAACTAGTTATTATGCCAAAATCAGGAACGCGTTAGTCGTTACTGGGATTTAGATAGGGTCGTTACTCGTTACTTCGTGTGGTGGCTATCGTGGAACTTCCACAGATTCTGTAACATTAGCAAAAGGTTAATGCAGAAGGAAAAGAGACCCGAGGCAGTCGCCGGTCCAAGTGTGAACTGAACTTCAGGTAAGACGTTATGACCTGCAGTCTATCTGGGTCAGATATAAACCAAGTTTAGGTGGAGTTTATTTTAGTTATTCTGACTTTTTCCGTACTGCGTACTAGCTAGCATGACGGAGTTTCTATACAGCTGGGTGGGTGCTATGAAGTTAATCATGTTGAACTTTATTTTGTTCATAAGTTATTAGAGTTGCCAACCGTCCCGTCTGGTATTCAGAGAAAATATTACGCGTTTCTTATTGAGGTGAAAAGGAACAGTTTGTCCCGGACTTCAGCTACAATGAAAAAGACACAAAGCTGGAGTTATTCTGTCTTTACGCTGCACAGCTGCCTCTTCTTCTTTCATTCTCCCCCCTCCCTCTCCCGTTTCTACTTCAATCATGAAAACTGATCAATGATCAGCTGATCGGCTCTCTTGTTTATCGCCCACTTTGCGCCATAAAGAGGAAACCAGCCGATGTCACCTTAAACAACAGCAGCACGTTTAAGCTTGATCAGCTGTTGTTAGAATTTATTTAATATTAATTTCTAGTATCAGCTGATGTTTGCTGGAGCCACAGCTGCAAAAAAGCTGCTGGTCATGATATCGGTTTGGTTATCTGGTGAGAGGGAAACATGAAGATGAAACCAGGAGATGTCCTTACAGAATCATCACAGCTGAACAGGTGATGGAGAAACAGGTTTACCTTTTAGGTGACATGAATGAGTTGAAGGGAAGTTATGAACTGTTTCTGAGAGACAGATAACCCCAGGATCCTTTTTTAGGTAGCTGACAGCTGGTAACTGTGCAGGTGCGGATCTAGCAAAGTTTTGCCAGGGGGGCCAAGTAGGGCATTAACAGGGAGAGGTGGGCACAAAGAAATAATTTTCTTTCTTATTCTCATTTAAATTGTCTGGCTTTTAAAAAATAATTATCTGAATCTTACAACAAAGGATTGATAGATTGATGCATATATACCATCAAAACAGTATACATCACTGTCACAACAGCGTTTGTTTTCATTCAAAGGCTTTATGAGTTTTCCTATAATGGCGGGCCAGTCTCTAGTCAAAATGCCCAGGCCGATTTTTTGTCCCAGTCCAGCCCTGTATGCAGCTCATCTGCAGTCTGGTGTTACCTACATCTTCCTAGTCAGAAGGCAGAATTTCCGAGTTCTGAGTACAATCAAAGCACCACGACTGCAGTTTTTGTGTTGGATGTGAAAGGCACACATGATGCTGTGACGTAGGCTAGAATCATGGCAGCAGTCAATGATGGTCCAGGCGTGGGATTTCTCTCGTGGAAATATGCACATTATCTTTTCCTTTCTATTGGTAGGTGGCACAGTGCACTTGTGGCAAGTAAGCAAACTAGAAGACTGGCAAAGTTGTGGAAGCAACACATTAACAAGAGAATTCTGAGTAAAACCAAAGTTACTTTCCCTAGTAACTAGTTACTTTGAAAGTAACGAGTAACTTGAAGTAACTGAGTTACTTTTGATAGAAGTAACTAGTAATGTAACTAAGTTACTATTTTAAAGTAACTTACCCAACACTGCTTACAACTAACTACTAATTGGGGCGACTGTTTACTCGTGAACATGGGAGTGCTTAGTTTGGAGGACTGGAGAAGCTTTAAATTCAAAGGGTCACAATCGTTGATTCGTTCATGTTAGAAGCCAAAATAAATGACTGACTGTGCAGGCCTGGTAGGAGGAAGAAAAAAAAGTGAATTTCTAAACAGCAGGGATCCACATCACATGTCAACCCCCACTCCCTCCGCTTCCTTTCTACAGATTGATTGACAGCAGCCGGGCCACCTCCAGCAGCCTGGATGGGAGTCTGCATCTCTGGGGTGACAGGCAGCATCTCAGCCTTCCCCAGCAGACACAAAGAGCCTCGATCTGGCTGAGTGGGAATGAGGAATAGATGGATGGATTGGATGGATGGATGGATGGAGGGGGTAGAAACAGATGAAGAAATAAAGTGAACTGCACAGGGGTTAGATATAGAAGCAGAGCTGTAGAAACCAAAGGGAGAAACAGAAATTGAGGAGAGGCTGGTTGATAAATTGAGCCTTCATTTATCACAATAGTGGTAATAGCTGAAGAAGGCTGACAACACAGGAAAGGAAGATAGATTATCATCACATAATACCTCAGTATATAAGCTGACCTACTGCTAGAAACCCAGAAAGAAAGAAAAAATCTTTTGATTTTAATTTTAGGGTTTTAGTTCAGTGCAGCAGAGTCACTGATGAAAAGATGACCCCATTCCCAGGTTACTTTGGGACAGACTGCAGAGTTTAGACCAGCTTCCTGTCACTTAGCAGTGGTGCTGGGTATGGCATTTGACCGAGGGGAAATCAGGGCTCCACAAACATCAATAGGCTTTGTTACAGTGAAAGATGGACGCTCCAG
The DNA here is from genome assembly GCF_963576455.1 of Neolamprologus multifasciatus. Classification (NCBI taxonomy): domain Eukaryota; kingdom Metazoa; phylum Chordata; class Actinopteri; order Cichliformes; family Cichlidae; genus Neolamprologus; species Neolamprologus multifasciatus. Next base: position 7,006,543 of record NC_140439.1, on the reverse strand, counting down.
TGCAGATCAATACCTACTGTTCCAGAGGAGGGCCAAGAGGGGCTAAACAGAGCTAGCACAGACTTGAGATGTGTAAAACATAAGATCACAATCCCCCCGGTTCATTCTAAAACACAACTGAGCAACAAAACTACACTGCTGAAAATAAGAGCCTTAAAAAAAAATCCTATTAATTCACTGTGGTGAGAGAAACAAGCATTATAATGCAGTCTAAGCTCCAGCTCAACCTGTTTGGAGTATCGAGTGTTCTTATGTGCTTGGAAAAAAAAAAGAAAAAAAAGAAAAGCCAGTGGCGGCGGCAGAAGCTTGCTCTTTGATTTGCTCACTCAATCGTTGCCTCGTTCACTCGCTCAGTGGAGAGCTGAGAAATGAGGTTAAAAATGAAATGTGAGGAGCGCGCAGGGGAGTGAAGGCCACAGACTGAACTGATTAATTAGAACTAATCACACAAATCGGAGCTAATGGAAGTCTAATGGATTACTGGGAAGACTCGCCACTTCTCCGATGGAAAGAGTGCTGCCGCTGCGGTGTGGACAAACTTAGAAAGCTGGTGAATCAGAGCAGAGCTGGCCTGGTCGGCTTGCTGCACACAGAACGCACCAGCAGAGCATTTGTCTGCCTCAGGTTTTGACTAATAGCGACAAGGCCAAACTTTGAAAAATAGCCAGACACATTGGTCCCCCCCTCCCCCCTCCAGTAAAATAAATCGTGGTTTCTTGCAGCAGAAATAAATAAACATCTGGACCCTTGATTTTGCTCTGTGTTTCACATGTTTTCTCTCACATAAACACATTAATCTGAGAGATGAAACATAACTCCCGACATGAGCTGTGGATCCAGAGCCAAACTGAAAGGTCCTGACTGAATGCAGTACTGGCTGCTACAGATCGACACCACAATGCCCCCATTGTCGGCTGTCTGCCTATGAAATATACCTTCTATGCAAGTGCATTTGTTAACCTCTGCCAAGATTAATGACATCCCAGTCGCATAAAGGAGAGACTGTTTCCTGCGTGGCTGTGACACAGGTTTTATTATACTGTACTGTTGAGTGTATGTGTGTGTGTGTGCGTGTGTAGTGGGCAGAGTGCGCATCCAAGAAGCTTCCGAGTAGGATGTGAGCAAACAAAATGTACTGCTACCAGTCTCCTCCCTGACTGCATATATGCAGGCCAATGCATGTGTATGTGTGTACATTCTGAGCCCAGTCTTGCCTTGACACTCGCCATCTGGAGAGCGTCACCGTGGCAACAAAGGAGAAGCGTCTGGAGGCAAGCGCAGTGGGAAGTAAAACACATCCACAGAAATAGAAGCAGAAGTAAGAGAAAAGGAGAAGGAAGTGAGGAAGGATGCGCAAACACCGCAAAGATGGGAGAGAAAGAAGAGGAGTAGTTGTGCAGATAACGTGGAATGAAAAAGTTCACCTGTCAGATGTTGTCAGGTTGCTTTTGTGCAAACTTGGGAAAAGCGAGTGTTTAAGTTCAGCGGGAGGATAATCAAACATCACGCAATCATCAGGAAAGGTGAACCGTCTTTAACTCGAACACCACTGGCTTCAAATACCAACACGCAAAACAAAAAGAAACGCTGCATTAAATGCACAAGAAATGGGTAACCATAGTAACAGGAACATTAAACGACCCCCCCAACCCCCAAGGGAATCAAACAGTGCCAATGGGTTAAAAATCTGCAGCCTTAGCTGGCAGTAAGAGGTAAACCAGACAGAAGCCATTTAGCCCTCGTGTGCAGAACGCCAATATTCAATTAGGCCGGTGGACATCATTAGGACGGCAGCACGGAGCCTCTCTGGGCGTGACACCACTCTTAACCCCCTGTACTCCCCCGAGCTGTTCTTTCTGGGTCCTGTGATAAGCTACAGGACCCCCACCCCCTCCCATCACACACACACACACACACACACACAAAAACACAATGCTTGATTCTTCTCATTACATCTTTTATTCTGACTCCTCCCTTCCTAAATGGATCATTTTAAGCATTTTCTTTCCCACCACATCTCACCGGATCAGCTATTTTTAATGGTCAATGGTCTGTATTTGTATAGCGCTTTACTTGGTCCTAAGGACCCCAAAGCGCTTTACACTATACACAATCATCCACCCATTCACACACTGGTGATGGCAAGCTACAGTGTAGCCACAGCCGCCCTGGGGCGCACTGACAGAGGTAATGGTAAAGGTCCACATTATTCAGTAACATCATGATGAGCCAACATGTGTTGTTGGTGTTTATGTTAATAGTTTGAAATAAATTGTGATTTTGTGACAGTACAGCTGATATCAGACTTTCAGTGATTATCACCATTACAAAAAAGTATTAATTAACAGATAAGTAATCAGGTTAGTGCGGTAAGCTTATTTGTTAGCGTCCTGTAAACAAGAAACATCATGCACTCAGGGGAGGAGATTAGAGAAACACGACACTAGGGCTGGGCTATATCATACCGTTTACGGTAATACTGGTGTAATTTTGGGCAACGATAGGAAAATGAAATATCGCGATAGAATATGGGTAAAACGCACATGCGCAGTGCCTATGTTTACATATGCACATGGCGGCGACGCAGAATGAGAAGGGCGAAAGCGGATTGTTAAATGAAACGGATGAACCAGAATTGGTTTGTAAAAATGCTGCAACTTCGGTGGTGTGGAACTGGTTTGGCTTTCATCCGTCAGATACACAACAAAGCACTATTTTTGGTAGAGCATGCTAGCGGGCCGTCGTTATTACCGTGTTGTTTGGAAAATACGGCACACTTAAAATCAATCCTTTGATTTTTCTGAAAGTCGACAGTGCCCCTTATAATCCCGTGTGCCTTATGTATGAATTCTGGTTGTGTTTACTGACCTCAAAACAATTTTATGTGGTACACAGCGCTCGAAAATCTGTCAAATGTTTTAGTATGACTTTGCTAAGCTACGAAGCCGCACCGCTTGATGGATTGTCGGAGCATTACAACAATCGTAGGCAGGAGCCTCGCGGAGTGATACGTACTGTGCTTCAACATAATATTACCGTATTGTGTGTGTATAACCTCTTTTTAAGCTTTGTGGATATTATACATGGTTATGCTGAGGATATGTCGGCCAATTTCCACTGGAAATGCCTTTTGGTTAAACTGTCAGCAAGGAATTTGCACTGTTACATTTTTTATATAACTTTAATGCACATAAAAAACAGCTGCTTGTTTAAGTGAAAATACATTATTAGTGCAAAAAAACCCATCAAAGTTGTGGAGTTGTAAAGTATTTTGTCTAGTGTCAATTATTCTATATATCGTTATCGCAAATTTTCAAATATATCATGATAAATATTTTTGGTCATATCGCCCTGCTCTACACGACACCCTCTTGTTGATTTCTGTGCCGTGTTTACACATAACCTGGTTTCTAATCTGCTTCCATGACAAAAAATGTACAGACAGCAAGAAGAAGAAGAAAAAAAAGACTCGATTGAAGGAGAGAACAAGTCACAGTAAGGGGAGCCAAAAGAAGTCTCAATCGTTCGGTTTTCATATCAGACAAAAACTGTACCTAAAGAACCAATCGCTGCTAGTCCATATTTGAATGTGCACCTTCTGTTTTAACCAAAGACATCTACTCAGGTTTTTAATCTTACAATCTTATCTTATACCAGCATGTTGACTAACTGACACTGTTGCTCGACACCAGTTTCATTTCTTATGGATGAGCTTCTTTGTTTAGTAGAGTCTAACATATTCATAATATAGATCACAAAGAATACTGCAGTAAGATGACTGTAAATCCACCCAGTCTAAACTAAGGTCAAACTCTTTCATTATGTTCCTAAATCTCTCTCTCTCTCTCACACACACACACACACACACACACACACACCCTGTGCAAAGAGACTGTTTACCAAACACAGTACAGACTCACAGCCACTTCTTGTCATATCTCACTCGACGTACATCTGAGTCGGCGCTACAGACCTAACAACAAACATGATGAAGCTTGAAACATTAGGCAAACACTGACACTGTGCTACTGTATCACTACACCTCGTGTATTCTTCGAGCTCAAAGACCGAACAAAGGCTGGCTCCTCACACACTGCATCAGGCCTTAAAAGGCTTTGGTGCACTTGTTTTAAGTTCATACCAAGTGTTCATTTGTAATCTAAGGACAACAAATGATGATAAGCACTCGTTTTTATATATTTCCTGTGTACAAGACAAGCCAACACACCAATGGATTTATGCCCGAGAAGGGCAGCCAGCCGCCATAAACAACATTAAAAACTGGTCACTTTGAGACCGCAAAAATTCTAACCTGATTCTACGTTTCTTTACCTAATTATAAGGAAATCTGGCCAGTATGTATTGCTAGGTAGACCGATCAATGGCTGCCATCTCATATACATGAGCATCCACTGACATAAAGAGACTTCTGATGTCAGAAGCAAAGGACATGCTTCTTTTTAGTTGACATTTGCATTCAGCAATCACAGAAAGACAGTCTCACAAGCAGAAATAGACAATCATTTGTGAAAGCAGAGAAGTAGGAAACTGACCAGCATGCAATGCAGCTGCAAACAAAATCAAGTTTAAGGGGCTCAGATTAAGTTATTGCCTGTTATCACACTCTTTCTGAGCCACACTGCCAAAATCACAGGTGAAAATACTGCAAACTCTCAATGTATCGAACAGTATTGTCTCCTTTTCTAAAATCAGGTCAGTGTGTGACTGTACCCATGTTACCCAGTAACCAAAAGTGTGTTTCATTTAGAGGATTTCTGCTTCTTTTCCATGCTTAATAAGGGCTTGACACTCAACTAGACCCCTAAAGAATGTTCCAGCAGGATGAAAAATTGTGCATACACATGTGCGTGTTTTGGTCATGTTGAGAGCAGAGATAAGCTCGAAACATGTCACAGGTAAAGTATGATACTCTGGCTAAAAGCAGGAGCACAGCTGCACACTGGGATATCAGCTGGGTGCTGAACACAAAACAGGGACCAACAAGGTGCCTGTGACCAGCTCAGAGATAACAGCAGAAACAAGGAGGGAGAGTTAAGAGTGTGTGTGCAAGTCCAGCGATCCATCGTGTCTGACCTCTGAGTCAGAGCAGCACTGGGGTCAGCAGGGGGAGGGGTCTAATTGATCAACCTGTCAGAACCAATGAGGAGGGCCATGTTAATGGGACTTTTATAAGCCCCGCGGGACGCACCACCTGACACTGAAAGCCGTATGAGTATGTGCAAAGCAGAGTTCATTCCCTGTGTGTGTGTGTGTGTGTGTGTGTGTGTGTGTGTGTGTGTGTGTGTGTGTGTGTGTGTGTGTGTGTGTATCCCAGAGCCCAGGTAGCCTTATTAAAAGGAGCCAAGTGGAGACTGGCTGGGTTTTGACAAATGGCCTCTCAACACCAAGGCCACCTTTGCAAACTTTGGGGACAAGGTAGAAGGCGAAGTCACAAGGGTGAAGGGGCCATGTTGTTGTGTGTGTGTGTTTGTGTGTGTGTGTGTGTGTGTGAGAGAGAGAGTGGGAGAGTGTGTGCGTGTTTGAGCTCTGCTCCAGCACTAATAACCTGTGCCTGGTGACTGATGGAGTGTGGAATGGATTAATCTTGCTGCAGTCATGCTGCCAAACACAGAGGCGCTAAGGGTTAGCCACCAGACTTAGCTCACTTAGGAAAGGCTATAACCATGGGGACTGGCTGTTTTATACACACACACACGAGGACACACGAGGACACACACACACACTCACACACACACACTGTCTCCCAGGGGTTCGTCTCCACACCGAGATGCAGCCAGCTGCAGTTTGACCTGCGGGCTGCTAATGTAAAACAAGCACTGCAGACACCTCACAGCAAACACAGCTGCTCTCGACGACCCGGCAGCTCCCAGCGCGAGAAACAGAGGAAAAGAAACGGCAAAGGGCCAGTGCCCAACGATGTAACAGGAAATCAAATAAGAGTAGAGAGGGTCAGAGTGTATCCCCTGCCATTATTACATCTAAGAGACTTCCTCAATAAACACCTAACACCCCCCCGCCTCGCTCTGTAGCACAAACTCACAGCCTAACAGCAGCCGTAGGTACAATGGATTAGCACAGACATCAAAGACTCCACAGACTCCACTAACTGAACCTGAAAGTGCCCGTCTATGAAAATACATGCAATGCATCTGTGTGTGAGTGTATATATGTTGTCTGTTTTGCCAAGAACTGAATGTAGAATGTGGAAAGCTGTGGCTTTTATGTAGGAACTAGTCATTAAGTTTTTAATATAATGGAACCAAGAATGCTAAAACGATTTACATCCAACCCACAGAAAAATGGTGACTTACAACTAGGGATGGGTATCGTTTAGGTTTTATCCGATACCGGTGCCAAACCGGTACTTTTGAAACGGTGCTGGTGCTTAAACGGTGCTCAAACCGGTGCTTAAAGAATGGAGAACACAAAATTGGTCCAAAAACATCTTATGTTCAGCTGTTTTTTTGTAAAAAGATAACAATGTTAGCCTTTTCTGCAGCTATACGGGATTTATGGTATCACTCTTGGCTGGAAGCAGTGCTAAATCAATGGAAAAAACACAAACTTTGTCCAAAAACCTCTCATGTTTAGCTGTTTTCCACTTTTTCTTTGGTCATTTTAGCCTTTTTGGCCAGGATGAAGGGAGTATCTGCCATCAAACAAGAAGACAGCTGCATGTAACTATGACGGTGTTTGCTAGTTCTCCTTACATGCATTAATTTAATAACGTGGTTAGCCTACTAAGCTACTCACGCAGAGAAGAACGGCTGCTGCTGCATCATCATCATCCGTCATCATTTCTGCTACACTGGCAGGGCTAGGGGCCAGGACTCTCCTCTTCGGGTTTTTGGGGGATGTTGCTAACTCCGGGTCCGATAACAGGCAACCCACCCGCAGTCGATGCGCTGGTGTGAGGTCTTGCAGCAAGCTATCAAATACGGCGCATTTTTCGGCTTTTAAAAAAAACGCTATCCGTCGCCAGGTGTTTCATCGGATTTGAGGTGTTACCTTCTTTGACAGTATCAGCTTGAAGCACTTGTTGCAGCTGCTGAGTTTGCATATTTTGCTGTGAAGTACAGCCAGACTTTTGACCGCTTCGCCTTGGGCATTTTTAATCTGTAGCTCTGCTCTAAAAGAACGTACGTACATGGACCCGCCTACTATCCGGAAACGTAAAATGATTGGCTAGAATCTAAAGTGTATCATTCCATACCAGTTGGTGGCGGTAATGCACCTTTCAGTTGTTTGCCAACCGCCAATATAAATGTAAGGAAGAAGAAAGTGTACCACAGCTCAGGAAAAAAAAGCACCGAAATAAAGCACCGAAATGTGCGCTGCTTTTCGGTCTGGTTACTACCGTTTATGTCAGAACCGGTGCCATCATGGCACCGGATACCGGTACCCATCCCTACTTACAACTATTCAACAAAAATAGAAAAACAAAATCAAAACACAATTTGCCTTTTTTTTTGCTGGTATAAACGCCTCGGACACTTCTGACTTCTGTATTTTGATTACAATGTAAGAAGTATAACTCCCCTCCCCAAAAACACCAATTCTGCACAAACAATACGCTGTGGGACAATTGTATCAATAATGCATTACACTGCATTATGGTAAATTAACCAATCATTTTTTTGTCCCACTCTAACCATAGATCGACCTCAGTGTCAGTATTAACTGGTGTAGCACCGGGTGATAATTCTGCCCCAATGTAATATTAGGGGTGAAACAGACACATCTCTCTCTCTCTTTTTTTGTTTTATCTCAAAAACAGAGAAAATGTCCACCATAGTTTACTTGATTTTCAGACTGATAATCAAAATAAAATGAAAAATGGCAAAAACAATTTTTAATTATGCCTTAAAAATGCTTATTAACTGATTGTTAAACTGTTGTAAAATAACTTAATAATCATTTTTGCTTCAGTTTTAACATATTCTACATTTATTTTCATATTTTATTAATCTTACCAATTTCCTTTCAAGTCCAGTTCACAGGACCAGTTTCTACTTAGCGTTACTGTTCTGAGGCATGAATGCAAACATGTTTGTTAGTTGTAGTGACTTTGTTTTCTAGACCATCATTTGCCTTCATTGGTCACACTGAAGTTTAATGTAACTTTACAATGCAGTAAAGTTACATTTCCAACAGATCTCAACTTAAATCTGTTTTGGTGCCTGTGAAATGCTTTTTACAAGGCTTTGTGTGAAGCAACTGTAGTAGCAAGATGAGAAAAGGTATACAGTGGGGCAAAAAAGTATTTAGTCAGCCACCGATTGTGCAAGTTCCCCCACTTAAAATGATGACAGAGGTCAGTAATTTGCACCAGAGGTACACTTCAACTGTGAGAGACAGAATGTGAAAAAAAAATCCATGAATTCACATGGTAGGATTTGTAAAGAATTTATTCGTAAATCAGGGTGGAAAATAAGTATTTGGTCACCTCAAACAAGGAAAATCCCTGGCTCTCACAGACCTGTAACGTCTTCTGTAAGAAGCTTTTCTGTCCCCCACTCGTTACCTGTATGAATGGCCTGTTTGACCTCATCATCTGTATAAAAGACACCTGTCCACAGCCTCAACCAGTCAGACTCCAAACTCCGCCATGGCCAAGACCAAAGAGCTTTCGAAGGACACCAGGAAAAGAATTGTAGACCTGCACCAGACTGGGAAGAGTGAATCTACAATAGGCAAGCAGCTTGGTGTGAAAAAATCAACTGTGGGAGCAATCATCAGAAAATGGAAGACATACAAGACCACTGATAATCTCCCTCGATCTGGGGCTCCACGCAAGATCTCATCCCGTGGGGTCAAAATGATCATGAGAACGGTGAGCAAAGATCCCAGAACCACACGGGGGGACCTGGTGAATGACCTGCAGAGAGCTGGGACCAAAGTAACAAAGGTCACCATCAGTAACACACTACAACGGCAGGGAATCAAATCCCGCAGCGCCAGACGTGTTCCGCTGCTGAAGCCAGTGCATGTCCAGGCCCGTCTGAAGTTTGCCAGAGAGCACATGGATGATACAGCAGAGGATTGGGAGAATGTCATGTGGTCAGATGAAACCAAAGTAGAACTTTTTGGTATAAACTCAACTCGTCGTGTTTGGAGGAAGAAGAATACTGAGTTGCATCCCAAGAACACCATACCTACTGTGAAGCATGGGGGTGGAAACATCATGCTATGGGGCTGTTTTTCTGCCAAGGGGACAGGACGACTGATCCGTGTTAAGGACAGAATGAATGGGGCCAAGTATCGTGAGATTTTGAGCCAAAACCTCCTTCCATCAGTGAGAACTTTGAAGATGAAACGAGGCTGGGTCTTCCAACATGACAATGATCCAAAACACACCGCCCGGGCAACAAAGGAGTGGCTCCGTAAGAAGCATTTGAAAGTCCTGGAGTGGCCTAGCCAGTCTCCAGACCTCAACCCCATAGAAAATCTGTGGCGGGAGTTGAAAGTCCGTGTTGCTCGGCGACAGCCCCAAAACATCACTGCTCTTGAGAAGATCTGCATGGAGGAATGGGCCAAAATACCAGCTACTGTGTGTGCAAACCTGGTAAAGACCTATAGTAAACGTTTGACCTCTGTTATTGCCAACAAAGGTTATGTTACAAAGTATTGAGTTGTATTTGTGTTATTGACCAAATACTTATTTTCCACCCTGATTTACGAATAAATTCTTTACAAATCCTACCATGTGAATTCATGGATTTTTTTTTTCACATTCTGTCTCTCACAGTTGAAGTGTACCTCTGGTGCAAATTACTGACCTCTGTCATCATTTTAAGTGGGGGAACTTGCACAATCGGTGGCTGACTAAATACTTTTTTGCCCCACTGTAAGAGCTGCTTGCGGACAGCTCAGGTGGGGTTGGAGTGAGCAGTGAGGTGTTATGGGAACATAGACACGACTACATGGAACACGGAGTCCAAACACTTTGAAATATGGATCCGCCAGGAAGGAAGGCTGGTCTGAGAAACTGGAGCCCAGACTAATAAAGAGAGGGAATCTGGGTCCTATTCAGAGGCTGTATGGGAGCTGGGGGCAGGGGCCAAGACCCATTCAACCTTCCCTGAGACACAGGGACAAGGGTCCATTACCCTCTTCCAGCCCCGGCCTCACCGAACTTGATCCTGGAGAACAATGTATGAAGGGGGGGAGGGGCGGCGGGAGGGAAAGGAGTAAGGGGAGAGGATAATATCTCTGGGAAATTAGTGAGTTTTCTTCTGTGACAATAACTGACAGGCAAGGTTTCATTACCCAGCTCTGCTCCAAGGACCATGGCTGCAGCGTTTTTTCTACGCATTTCAAAACGGGACAAGGTGAAAATGGAATGAACGCACGCAGTCGCACAGGTGTGTCTTTCAGACAATTACAAAGCTCTTCCGTCTTACTGCTTTTCTTCCTCGGCACAAAGACGACTGCTCCGGGTCTACAAGTTAATTGAAAAAAAAGAACTGAAAAAGCTGTTTTGAACAGTTGAACTTTCATTTCTGACATACAATACTGACAGCAGATAAGACATGAAAGGAAATTATTAAAGACCGTCATTGTGCGTTTTGGCCTCTGCCAGTTGTTGTACCAATTCAGGCCCAAAGCTGAAGGTCTGCTGCACATCAGACATGAACAGAATTTAAACAGAGTCAAAGAATAATGAAAAATAAATTGAGTTGTCTGACATGGAAAAGTTATAACTTAAGAAGAATTTGGACTTCAAATCCTTGTTTCTTTATGAAAAAGACACACGGTGTTCAAAATAAATCACTTTTCAAAATATCAGGTCAAGTATTATCTGCCCAGGTCCCTGTGCATTCTTTTACAAGGCACTTTGCAATGCTAGTTTTAATGCCCTGCATTTAAGGACACTTTTCTGAATGGCCTCTACTTTTACAGAAACTTCACGGTCAGGGTAATGTCAGATTCTGGTGACTGACATCAAGTGCCACTTCAAAGTGAACCAGAATTGGTTTGTAAAAATGCGGCCACTTCAGTGATGTGGAACTGGTTTGGTGTTTGTCCGTCAGATACCCACCAAAGCACATTTTTTTGTAGAACATGCAAGCGGGCTGTCATTATTGCCTCATTTTTTGGACTAAGGTGCTCGTAAAATGGGAGTAATCTGGGTCCAAAACTCCATCCGCTTCAGGTCCCAAAGTCAAACGAACACTGCGGCATCACTGAGAGCTAAAAACTGTCTAAATTCTTTCATCTTTAATGAAATGCTCAGCGTTGCCGCTTTACCAGGTGTAACAATTAAGTTTAACATCCAGGCATCCATGAAAACAGAATTTATTACATTTAACAGAGTTAGAAGTTAGCAAGAAGTTAGCAAGAAGTTAGCAAGAAGTTAGGAAGAAGTTAGCTCGCTAGTTTCGCTAGTTACCTAAGCATGATAAACCATGTTCTGTTCTCATGTTCTGAAAACTAAATAGCAGTGACGTTTGTAGGGTTACTGAAGTTGGGCTAGCTGGTATGTAATGATGTGCTACGTGATCGCTAGCGACACAGCTATGTTAGCATAACATAAGAATGAACGCTAAAACTTTTCCACTCAATAAAAGTTAACACGAGAGTTCCTGATGGTTAGAGACAAATACAATCGCATGGCAGGATGCTGTAAACGGACCAAACTTCAGTCAGGAGAACAACTGAGATAATTCATCTACATTACCAGGTTAGTCATTAATACACTGCAACAACATGGGAATAGAGAAGCTGTGATAGAATATAGCATTAATGAATCAATGGTACAGAAGTGGAGGAAGCAAGAAGAATGAGTTGAATAAAGTTTGATTTATCTGACTGCTTTGTTTCGCTTAATGTGCCTTATAATCCCGTGCACCTTATGGTCCGAAAAATATGTATTTGACTTTTTTATTTGGCACACTGCAGTTTAATGTTGCAAAGCACCTCTTTTTAACTTTAGTGGATATTATACATGGTTATGCTCAGGATATGTCAGCCCATTCATACTGGAAATGTCTTTTGGTTAAACTGTCAGCAAGAAATTTGCATTTGCACTTTTACATTTTTATATAGCTTTAATGCACATAAAAACAGCTGCTTGTTTAACCCTCTGGGCTTGTTCAAAATCACTACCCTTTCAGCTTGTTCGTGGCCAAAAGTGGCCACCAAAGGATTAGGTCTGTAATTTTTATTATTTTTATGGGGGTTTTTTTGCCATTTTTTCTGCATAAAGCTTTTAGCTAACTTTAGTTCTTTTCATAAATATAAAATAGTTATTAATTTTTTAATTTTTAACACTTTAAACACCAGTTTGTTTGTCCACTGCACTAGCTGGAAGACAACCTCAAATCTCTCAATTTTATATAATTGCATTGCTACTGAAATTTCTTGTGTTATTAACCCTCCTGTACTCTAGGTGAAAAAAGTTACCCTTTTGGGTAACTTTGGATTTTTGATTCTCAATATATCAGGCATTTTAAAGACTAGTTGCATGAAACTTGGCCAGGATGTGCATTTTAGCATTATTTTTAAAATTCAATGATCCCCTCTATTGTGTGGTGTATAGTAAAGGAGATAAATATAAGGCTTAACTCCTAGGTTCTAATTTCCATTTTGGGTACCATTGACTCCCATTATAATCACATATTTTCGATATACTGTAATTCTGACATGTGATAATTATTTTCCCGTGAATACCTAATGGATCTAAGCCTCAGCCTTCAAAATAAAGGAAAAATAGGTTTTGGATCCAATGAGCACAATATTAGGTACAGCACTCCCATAGACATTTTCAGTGGTTTTGAATGCAGGTCATGGTTATCTTATTATGCAAATTACATGGCAATAAAACAGCTGACCACCATAAAATAGTCTTGATGTGGTGGAACTGATATAAGAGAGTGGTGTGAATGTGATTGAGAATATATATATACTGTGTGTGTGTGTGTGTGTGTCGGTCGCAAACAAAACAGCCCATAGAGCCGCCTCCTTGAAGTGAACAACGGCAGCCTGCAACTTTCTTCTCTTCCTCTAAATCTCTCTAAATGTGTGAATCTCTTCACTCTGAATGAGCCTTGTTTGCTCTGAGCAGTGAGGGGGGGATGGGGTGCAAGAGCAGGCAGTCTTTGTTGAGCAGAGGGGGGAGGGGTGTGAAAACAGCCACCTGGCTGGGAAAGGGCAGACGGGGAAGGGCAGTCTTTGTGCCAGTGACACAACAGAGCCGGGAGGAGGGGGGAGAGGAGAGGGAGGGGAGAGACAGAGAGAGATCCTTTCACATATTATTGGATAAGTGCACATTTGAAGTCTGTGAGAATAGTTTGCACAGACGACACGAAATGCACTGAGACGCGCATGCACAACACGAAGCGCACGGTCAATTTAGGGGAGGCTTGGAAGCTGTGCTCATGTGCAAACAGCGCGTTATTATCATAACTGCTGCAAATGGTAGGATATGTTCTGTCTGCAAAATCCACCCATCTAGAGGTTCGTGCTATAAAATGTAAATTACATCTTTGTTCAGTTTGTTGTTGAGTTTGTTCAGGTCAGTTCAGTTTCCTTAGTGGCACAGGAACACAGAACAGGGAGAGACAGAAAAAGATAATCGTCTGTACAATAAGATAGAGGATGATCTTTTTTTTTAAAATTTAGGTGCATCTTTGAAGTCTGTGAGAATAGTTTGCAGCCTTGTCTTACTAGTGATTTCTGCACAGACGCCACGAAATGCACAGACGGGCGTACGCACAACACAAAGCGCACAGTCAATTTAGGGGAGGCTTTTGCTGAGAAAGAGCAGCGTTCCAAAAAGCGGAAGCAGTGCTCATCGTGCAAACAGCACATTATTATCGTAAGTGCTGCAAAGATATATATAAGATATGTCCTGTCTGCAAAATCTAACCATCTTGTGGTTCATGCTATGTATGATAATGTAAATTACATCTTTGTTTAGTTTGTTGTTGAGTTTGTTCAGGTCAGTTCAGGTTTTTTTTTGCAATAAAGTGTTATTGTTCCAAAAACAATAATGCATCCAAATCAATGTTGTTATGAATTATTTACCCATTCAAGGCTGTAATAACCTCATGCCAAATATTTCCATTTGCAACTAATTTTTGAAAATATTGCATATTATGGTTTTTTTCCCCAAAAAAAAACAACAGGGTTTTTTATGACAATAAAGCCATAGAAACCTAAAAATTATTTCAAAAATTATGAAAAACTTTATATCTGTGGTTAGGTCTGAAGTTGTTTAAAAGATCTGATGTGAAAAAAAAATGAAAAGAAAATTCATATATGATATTGCTATATCACCTTTTGGATGGGGACCCGTTTGGGTCCCGAGGGATACCAATGGATGTAAATTGCAAAAACTCTTATTGCTCCAAAAATAATAATGCATCCAAATCAATGTTGTTATGAATTATTTACCCATTCAAGGCTGTAATAACCTCATGCCAAATATTTCCATTTGCAACTAATTTTTTGAAAATATTGCATATTATGGTTTTTTCAACCCCAAAAAACAGGGTTTTTTATGACAATAAAGCCATAAAAACCTAAAAAATATGAAAAAAAATATGAAAAACTTTATATCTGTGGTTAGGTCTGAAGTTGTTTAAAAGATCTGATGTGAAAAAAAATGAAAAAAAATTTCATAAATGATATTGCTATATCACCTTTTGGATGGGAACCTAGAAGGGTGTAAATTGTAAAAACTCTTATTGCTCCAAAAATAATAATGCATCCAAATCAATGTTGTTATGAATTATTTACCCATTCAAGGCTGTAATAACCTCATGCCAAATATTTCCATTTGCAACTAATTTTTTGAAAATATTGCATATTATGGTTTTTTCAACCCCAAAAAACAGGGTTTTTTATGACAATAAAGCCATAAAAACCTAAAAAAATATGAAAAAAAATATGAAAAACTTTATATCTGTGGTTAGGTCTGAAGTTGTTTAAAAGATCTGATGTGAAAAAAAATGAAAAAAAATTTCATAAATGATATTGCTATATCACCTTTTGGATGGGGACCATTTTGGGTCCCGAGGGACATAGGAGGGTGTAAATTGTAAAAACTCTTATTGCTCCAAAAATAATAATGCATCCAAATCAATGTTGTTATGAATTATTTACCTATTCAAGACGGTAATAACCTCATGCCAAATATTTCCATTTGCAACTAATTTTTTGAAAATATTGCATATTATGGTTTTTTCAACCCCAAAAAAACAGGGTTTTTTATGTCAATAAAGCCATAAAAACCTAAAAAATATTAAAAAAATTATGAAAAACTTTATATCTGTGGTTAGGTCTGAAGTTGTTTAAAAGATCTGATGTGAAAAAAAATGAAAAAAAAAAATCATAAATGATATTGCTATATCACCTTTTGGATGGGGACCATTTTGGGTCCCGAGGGACATAGGAGGGTGTAAATTGTAAAAACTCTTATTGCTCCAAAAATAATAATGCATCCAAATCAATGCTGTTATGAATTATTTACCCATTCAAGGCTGTAATAACCTCATGCCAAATATTTCCATTTGCAACTAATTTTTTGAAAATATTGCATATTATGGTTTTTTCAACCCCAAAAAACAGGGTTTTCTATGACAATAAAGCCATAAAAACCTAAAAAATATTAAAAAAATGATGAAAACCTTTATGTGTGTGGTTAGGTCTGAAGTTGTTTAAAAGATCTGATGTAAAAAAAAATGAAAAAAAAATTCATAAATGATATTGCTATATCACCTTTTGGATGGGGACCATTTTGGGTCCCGAGGGACATAGGAGGGTGTAAATTGTAAAAACTCTTATTGCTCCAAAAATAATAATGCATCCAAATCAATGCTGTTATGAATTATTTACCCATTCAAGGCTGTAATAACCTCATGCCAAATATTTCCATTTGCAACTAATTTTTTGAAAATATTGCATATTATGGTTTTTTCCCCCCAAAAAAACAGGGTTTTCTATGACAATAAGGCCATAAAAACCTAAAAAATATTAAAAAAATTATGAAAACCTTTATGTGTGTGGTTAGGTCTGAAGTTGTTTAAAAGATCTGATGTAAAAAAAAATGAAAAAAAAATTCATAAATGATACTGCTATATCACCTTTTGGATGGGGACCATTTTGGGTAACGAGGGACATAGGAGGGTGTAAATTGTAAAAACTCTTATTGCTCCAAAAATAATAATGCATCCAAATCAATGCTGTTATGAATTATTTACCCATTCAAGGCTGTAATAACCTCATGCCAAATATTTCCATTTGCAACTAATTTTTTGAAAATATTGCATATTATGGTTTTTTCCCCCCAAAAAAACAGGGTTTTCTATGACAATAAAGCCATAAAAACCTAAAAAA
This sequence comes from Neolamprologus multifasciatus, assembly GCF_963576455.1. NCBI lineage: Eukaryota > Metazoa > Chordata > Actinopteri > Cichliformes > Cichlidae > Neolamprologus > Neolamprologus multifasciatus. Next base: position 6,990,181 of record NC_140439.1, on the reverse strand, counting down.
TATTAAAAAAATGATGAAAACCTTTATGTGTGTGGTTAGGTCTGAAGTTGTTTAAAAGATCTGATGTAAAAAAAAATGAAAAAAAAAAATCATAAATGATATTGCTATATCACCTTTTGGATGGGGACCATTTTGGGTAACGAGGGACATAGGAGGGTGTAAATTTTTTAGGGTACACAAGGGTTAATAGTAGAGTCTGGGGCATGTAATTGATTCACATCAACATTGATTATAATGCATTGTTATTTTTGTGCAGGGAGAGCAAAAACATAAAAACTCCATCTCAGCTTGTTCGTGGCTAAAAATGGCCACCCCTTGTTTACGTTTACAAAATGCTATAAAATTCATATATATTAAGAAAAAATTCCACTTTTTTGACTTGATTTTTTAGATTAGCATCAGTGCTGTTCATGAAAATCAAAATTTCATTCAAATTTAGAATTTTAACCCTTTAAATACCAGTTAGATCACATAATCCTAGGAACTCATAAATGGAAAAAAAAATCAAAACCCCAATTTTTTTTCCAAATAAAACATGCCATCTTTAAATACCAGTTAAATGACATAATTGTAATTATTTACATAGGGATAAAAGCATAAAATCCCCATTTTTTTCCTAAATAATACATGCAAACTGATTTATTTTCTAACCATGCCATCATGGTTAGAATTAGAATTAGAATTCTAATTATTATACCCTTTGAATACCAGTAAGATTATATATTATTATAGTAAAAATAGTAATAAAGTTCACATTTTTTAGCATATGAATGATGAAACCTAATATTTCTTTTTATCATTATTGCAGGTCAGTAACAGTAACAGTAACAATGATTTATTTTTACTTTTTTTTTTTTTTTAGGGGGGAGGGGTGTGTGTGAATGAATGGCCACAAAGAAAATCACAAATGGTGTGTAAGTGGCCAGAAATGCAATTTAATGACCATATAACCACTGAAATGACCAATAAAATGATCAAAATTTATATTCCAGTGTGTGCTTCTCTGTGCATCCTCATTAGCAGCAAGATGTGCTAACCACAGTAGAGTGGTTTTTGTAGGCACACTTTCTACACCTGGTGCAAGGGGCTGCTGTTCCAATCCTGGAGGTGTGCCTTTTGCACCTTTTTCTCATTTTGTTGGTGAGGTGTGGGTCACACTCTGGTTCAGACTACTGTATCTTAAGATCAATGGCAGAAGTGGCTGAGAATAAGGGGGAAGGGTGTCTTGCAGTTGTTGAGGTCACCAGCATGTGTCCCAGCTCTCCCAGGATCACTCTTCATTTGTAGGTTGTAGAGGACTCCCCCACTTCAGTGAACTTGTTTCCGGCGGGACAAAGGCATCGTATCCCAAGACATCCAGGAGATTGGAGAAAAGAGCCAGCAGCCATCAGTTAGTTTTCCTCCTACAACTCGAGGTGCCAACACCCTCTAAGTTATCCAAGCAATATTTGTGCCTATTGTAGTCCAGGATTGTTTCTGGCTTTCACGCATCCTTTATTCTCCATCACTGACTGGTTCCTTGTGTGTTGCTGTCAAAAGAAGCACATTCCTCTGTTGCTTTGGCATGTGGGATATCGCTGTGGTAGTTTTGGTGAAGCCAAAGACAGACAACAAAATCTTCCTCTGTTGCAACTGGAGGAGCTGGGGAGGAAGCTCTGGGTTGTTTCCCCTGTGCCAGTTTTCATCTGAGGGGTTCCTCTGCCAAGGTGACCGAAGGAAAGACGTTGTCCTCGGAGCTCCTCCGCCAGTTGGAATCTGAACCCCGTTCCCTTTTTTACTTCCTGAGAACTTCCAGTGTTGTCATCCAACATGCTATGTATTGCTTTATTCTGGTTTAGGCTCACATCTCCACTTCATCTACAATCCTCCAATCCTCACACCTTCGCCTCCCGTGCAGGTTTGTAAGGGTGCACAGCAGCTAAAAGATCTATTTGTTATAAAAAAAGTCAAAAGTGGATCTCAGGCTGCTAATGCAGGGAACTGCATACAGGGTGACCCCTGGTTTGATACCAGTGGGTACTGGATTGTAGAGCAGTCTCTACAGTAGTGGGACCCACATAGTTTTCCTTTCATGAGGTATCCACTCAGTCACCGGCTCCTCGGTCTCAGAAAATGCTCCTATGTTCTTTTCCATCAGCTGCTCGGCCTCCACCTCAGGATTCAGGCACTGGCTATTACTCATCATCAGTGGTGATGCAGTCAGCCTCTTTGGAGATTGTCCCCTCATTTTCTGGAGAGGAAGTTTCTTCATCTTGGGCAGATGTCTTTTCTTCAAGGGCAGAGGACTGCTTGCTGTCCTTGCTCTCTGACCAGATCATATAGACAGTGCTTGAAGCAGTGATGACCTTCTTGCCATATCGCCAGAATAAATGATCTGGAAGCTGTTAGGCTTACTTACAGCAGTAGCACTGTCTGCACCTGCTCCAGGACACGTTTACAAACAGTGTTTGTTGTTGTTTGCGCTGCAGCTGCAGGTTTGAACTCTGCAAAATGTCCTGTGATTGGGCTTTTGTTTTGTTTTTGTTTCTAGAGTTAATATTTTGGTTGTGGTATCTTTTTATGAAAAATACAAGAACAAAAGTGCTTTTAACATGTGCTTCAAAGCTAAATTTGACTGGGAACCTCAAAGCTCAATAGCCTGCATCCACAGAAATTCACTGCAGCCTATGTAATGTTTGATGCGTCATTATTTATTCCAGTCTATCTTGCAAATACATGTTTGTGCTGCAAAGTCATGCACAAACACAAACTATTAGATCCTTAAGATCAAACCTATGTCAAAATTGTTTCATTATATTGGTCCATTGGAGTGTGGTAAGCCATCGAAGGCCGCTACTAGAAACTCGGAATATTACATGAAATTGCTTGCTTGGCCAAAAATGGGTAAATGATGTAATTTGGACCCACTAACAAAACAGAAAAGGATAAGTAACATATATAGGTCAGTTCCACACAGCAGTCAGTTAAACTTTAAACATTTCAGATCACCTTTATCAAATATGCTACGGTTAAAAATCTTGTAAATGGAGAAATGCCAAGGGGGTGGACGCTAATTAATTCTTTTTTTTAAATCTTCATTTAACATGATGATAATAATCTAGTTTATGATCAAATTACCCGCTTTGATTATATTGCTATTTGTTTGTCCCATAGGGTAGAATGAGACTCAGAGACTAATGGGAAAGAAGGAAGCACATTTTCACACAGTCCTGTCAAAAGGCCTGGAGCAAAACCTGCCTTGTCGTGACATGACAGGCTGACCAGTATTTGCTGCAGAAGTTAAAGGCCAAGGGAGGAGGACGAGGGATGGTGTTAAAGGCAACAGGAAGGGGCACGAGGTCAAGCCGGTGCAGATACATGGCACTCTGTCTGCAGCTATTGTCTCGACCTTACAACGAGTGGATGTTACCAAGGGCACAGAAACATAGCGGCAACAATAGGCACCGGAAAGCACACAAACTGGCATTGTTACTCTCATGGGTTTGTATACAGAGAGCCAGAACAGAGACAAAATAAAACACAAGGCTGAAAAGGGCAGCCAGTGCAACAGAGCGTAGGAGTTATGCAGATGCACCCATAAAATATAAACCACAAAATAGCAAGTTGGTGTAAATACAGACTTTTTGGGGGACAAATCCTATTTATTAGATAGCTAGAAGTACAGGGAGCAGGTAAACTTCCTTGGAAAACATTTTGATATTTGATTAATATGTAACCTATCAAGCAAAACTGGGAAGATTTTCTGCTTTAAACTTAAAAATTACTGGTTACAACTCTATAGGCAGCCCACTGACCTCAGAGCAACTAAGGCTACGTCCACACTAATGGATTTTTGTTTCAAAAAGGCATTGTTTTCTCTCCGTTTTGGCCTCCCGTCTACACTGAGACGGCGTTTTCGCTCAAGGAAAAAGCAGTGTTTTGTAAACGCATACATTTGAAAACGGTGCTTTTGCGTCGCAGTGTGGACAGTGAAAACTGAGACTTTTTGAAAATGATGACACATTTTAGTCATGTGATGCAGTCAAGTGACCAATTAAACTAAGATAGCCGACGGCATTATACAGCAGTTGTTTTGTTTGCTCTCAATTTTGACAGCCCTATTAAAGATTAATATCAGTTTGTACATGCTTCAGATAGCTTTTCTTCAAATTCTTTAATTCTCACTCGCTTTTGCAACTTTGTACTTTTGTGTTACTCACAGCAACAACTCCACTTCATTGTTAGTCCATTTAAAAAACTCTGTGCTTTTCCTCGACCTTTTGCTGCGACGTTTTAAAGAGCCGGAAAGTGAATAGACAGCAGACAGAAATGAGGCAGGTCAAATCGTCGTGCATTTTACACATGTGCAGTACTGGAACGTAAGCGTTTTTGGCTGTTTCAATGTGGACGCACAACTCTGTGAAAATGACTGAAAACGATAGCGTGAATGCGGAGCGTTTTCACATGAAAACGCCGTTTTCAAATCTATTGTGTGGATGCAGCCTAAATTCTGGCACTAATTTAGCAAATACTCCATCTTAATTTAACTTCTCCTTCCATTATTACGTGTTTGCCTGACCCTGATAACTGAACAGAGGTCACACTTTTCTCACCTTTTTATTTACGACATCACATCCTTGTTGACACCTGTGTGTTCCTACCACCACCATTGGGGGTCTAAATTCAGCAAGTGGAGATAAGCAGAGTCCTGTCCTTGCTATTGAAGCTGTGCAGAGGTCAGCAGGAAGGAAGGGAAGTGCTGCGGGACAACGTGAATGCTATCACGGCCGAGCAGAGACCAGTCGGTAGACTGCCCTTCTGTTTACAGAGCTGTCGTTACTGCTGTGATTGATGGCTCACTACAGACAATCCACATCGCCCTCATGGGCCACACGGTGGGAGACCAAATGGGAAAAGCCAAAGTGTGTGAAAGAGTGAAATAACAAATTTGATGAATTTTATTCTTTCATTTTTCTGGATGTTAAAATTAGTTAACGATATTTCATTTGCGTGTCTAGTGAGGCCAGCTTTAATTATCTATATATCACTTTAAGAATAATTTCCAATTGAATCCTAAACTTTTAAAAATAAATAAAAAAAATACATAAAAATGTTTACACAGTAATCCAAAAAATTAGATGGCTATAATTATATGGACAGTGGAATATTAATTTCATCTAATAAGAATTAGAGGAAGTAGGAAGTCACCATAAAAAGCTCAGGGGCTAACTATAGATTAAAGCCAGTTCCTTAGGTCAAGGCCATAGGAATAGGAGAATTAACCTAGCATGTTTCTGATGGTGGGAGATCAGGGGGAAGTTCATCCCAAATGTGTTTGATGTGGTTCAGGTCAGTATCTGTGCAAGCCAGTAAACTGTTTTATTTTTATGGCATTTTTTATTTATGGGCCTAGCTTTGTGTTCAAACACGAAAGAGGCTTTAAAAAACAGCCTCAACAAAAATGGAAGCACTATTGTCTAAAATATCGTTGTTCATGTAAGCGGAAATTTTCCCTCAACTGGAACTACACACACAAAAAAGCACTTTCAGAGTCGCCCACTATGGCGCCCCCTTGTGCATAAATAAGTTACTGAAAGTCGTTTCTTTAGCACTAAGAAAAACAAACAAATTAAAACCAACTCCGTATCAAAAAGTGAGTAGATTTTTGTCCAGACACCAGAACTTAGCTTAATTATCTTTAGTGAGAAGACTGAGGTGTAATCTTCACACACTAATGTGAACTTTCATACAAAGGACCGAACCTGAAAGGTGGTGGTGTACTTTTAGAGACTAGCTACTGTGAAAAAGTAACATACTGGCTGAGCCTTTGCTTCATCCTTTCACATTTCGCTCCATCTTAAATGATTCATGTTTTCTTTCCTTTACAACTTGCAAGAAAACTCAGTGGAGCTTGCACCTTATTTCACTCTATCAAAAACCTTGCAGCACTTAGCATCTGCAGGGCCGTGTCCAGACTTGTTGTCATTGATGGTATTTATTATTTATTTGAGCTTTTTATGGCTGTTGAATTCAGCTGCGCTGCCACTTAGATTTGTGACCTTTCACACCAAGCTCTGCAGACAATAATGGCAAGGACAGTAAGGTACACTTTGAGCTGAAGTCTATGCTCAGGTGGGAAAAAAATAAAAAAATAAGACACTGTGGTAAAAAGTGCAGCTAATGCAGGTCTGCCACTCCTCGGGCCTCGGCAGCTGGGGACACAGGGCTTCCTCTGCTTTTCAAATATTTATCCCCTCATAGCGCGAGGCACAGCATGGGACAGAAAACAAGATGGAGTCCTGCTGGGCCCAGGAACTGCCACTGTACACACACATATACACCAGGACAAACACGGCAGCGAAAAAACAAACAGATGGGCAGATCCGGACACATACATGCACCCAGTTTTTAACCAGGATTACAGTGCCGATAATGATGGCAGCTGCTATGAAGCAGCAGCCAGTTCTGTCGTATGAGGTAGCCCGAGGTCGCGTTCAGGGGGTGACCAGAGGACCGTCTGCTGACAGATTGCCTTTATTCCCTGGCCGGTTGTTGAGCCATCTCGGGCTTCCATCCAGGCAATTCTGATTGCATTTTATAGCCTTGAGCAGCCTCCTCATGTTATGTATCCCTCATCATGTATTAGACATCTGGGTAGCTCTGGGCTCTTCTAGTCACTTCTATGCTCCCTGCTGTGCTGGATCGTTTGATTAAGCCTGCATCGCCTGTAATCAGACTCAGAACTTCTTCCAACCTCTACCCCATGTCTCCAGACCTGCTTCCCAACTTCCTGACCCCAACAAAAGGAATAATAAATGAAACCACTGCAGCAGGTCCCTTCTAGTCTGAGAGGTTAGAGGTTCGATATCTAAGAAAACTGCCTCCATGACTTTTTATCCCCAACATGTTTTGTGTCTAGTGTATCAGATAGAAATTCTTTAAATCTAATATTTCTGTTCAAATGTTAATCTTATTTACAGGTTACAAAAAAAGGAAGATATTGATCTGGTTATTTTGTCAGTGTGAACATGTAATGGAAAGCCTTTTGCTCTTTACACTGTCCTCCTTCAGAATGCATAAAACGTTTCTGATTTTTTTATGTCTTTTATCATACATAAATTCCACATTATTGATATTTTTTTATAGCAAGCAAGAAGTAATGAATTAACACTTCTTGAGCTATTTCTCTTTTTTACTGCAAAACATCTGTCAAGTTTTTATTTTTTTATTTTAACACCCCCCCCCCCCCCCCCCTAAAAAAAAAGAAAAAACTCAACTTTGGCAGACTGCTTGCTGGGGGAATCACTTATCTTTTAACACACTGTGAGACAAATTGTGTTATTCATTTGCATTTTCTAACCTGTTAAACTGTGAGCCACATGGAACCCATTTATTACCGCATCCTCACCTGCCCCATCGCTAAGCTATTTATTATCAAGGTGACTAACCTGCACAGCCATTAGCTGCAGTGCTATTCATATCCTGTTAGTTAGTGAAGGTATGCTGTTAATGGGCGACGTGCCATTAATTCTGCAGGTACAAAGAGACGTGACCCCGTTTCAGAAAGCCGTGGTGAGCCGGGTGCGGTGCCATCACATGACCGCCGTGTGGTTAACGGGCCTCACAGGGGAAACAGACTAACAGTGTGTTTACACAGTGGCATCTCTGAGCTGGTATTAATAATAGAGCCACTTAGCATTCAGAGGCACTGGTCTCAGCCACGCTGTTTGTTTCACAGGTCATTAAATTTATGCCGCAGCCCTAATGTTCATTACAGCAGCAAGCTGGCCAGGGGTCTGTAACACTCGCTCACTGTCTTTAATCCCCCGCTGTATCCCCAACACTGGCTCTCTTTTCATCCCTCACCCCTTCTCGCTGCATTTGCTTGACAACAATCTTTCCCTGGTTTAATTAAAAAGACACTGCCAATGCTTCCAGGTTTCCTGTCTTTCTTTCTTATTCTGACCGTATCTTTAAACCTCTGACTGCAGGGCTAAAAGAACAATTTTAAATAAATGCCTCAACAAATATTTTAGTGTGGAATAAAGGTTTATGTTTTAGAAAAACTGCACCCTACAGTGAAGCAATTCTTCTACCTGTGCTGCTGTGAACTGTGCCAGTTTCACCTTGGTAGCCAAAACTGGCAAGAAGAAGGTGAGCCCTGCTCATGCTTAACTGCTGCTAATTCCACTTCCACTGTGAACAAGCCAAAGTCACTGTGTAGCAAGCTAGCTGAGACTGGAGGTCAAAATGAAAGACAAAATCCAACACACATTGTGAAAAGTCATTAGGGACTAACAGACATGATGGAACTGGGAAAAGATGGGAATTTTTAGTAACTAACACAAAAACATGAAGAAATTACTTTTTTTCCCTCCTTCAGCCAAATAATTTATTCTTATGTTTTTGCTCATTACTCTCATATTCCTACTGTCAAAATATAACAATTAACATATCACATCTCCCACATCGTTTGTTAACATACGTGTTTAGTCCTTCTACAAAGCCACCACTGAGAGTGTTCCAACCTATTGCATATGCATCTGGTACACTAGCTGCACAGTGGCTCAGAGGAAAGCACTCCAAGGGATCACTAACACCGCCCAAAAGATCACCGGCTGCCCTCTCCCCACACTGGAAGATCTACACAACACCCGCTGTCTTAAAAAGGCCCAAAACATCATAAAAGATACCTCACATCCTGGCCACTCCCTGTTTGAACTCTTGCCCTCAGGCAGACAGTACAGAGCAATTAACGACTAACAGCCTCAAACACAGCTTTTATCCAGCTGCAATAACACGTCTGAATACTGCAACAAAAAAAATGCCAATCACGCCACTCTTGTATTAATCTATGCGCTAACTGAAGCATGTATGTGGGGATGTATGTGAATGTTTGTTGATACCTCCTATTAGCACTTTAAGTATTCTATTTATTTTATTATTGAATTTTATTGTTTTATTTATATTTTGATATCGTTAGGGATGATGCAATGATCGGGGACCATTTTTAATTTCATTGTACCTGTGACAATGACAATGAAGATTCTCGGCAAGATTCTGATTCTAGTTTATAGCTAGTATCACCATTTTTGGAGCCTTTTATATTCTTTTCCCTAACAACACTTGCACTGCAAACAATGTTCTGACAATGGATATAACTACTTGTTTAATATTACGTGCTGATATTGCAGATGGTGCATAAGGCATGGCGGGAAAAGTATTGAGACATTCCGACTTGGCCATCCCTCCCAGTAAACCTGTGTGCAAGCCAGACTTTGTCGTGGCAGATGCAAGTACTGCAAAAGCTGGTTAAACACACAAGCTCTCAACAGCTTTTCATGTATTTTAGAGTGACCTGGGCACTTTAATGTACCATACCTGAGTTGCAAAATGACGAATGAGGCTAGATATGACAAATGTCTTGGGTTTTTTTAGTTTGTTAATTCAGTAAGCTTCTCTTCTGTGTCTTGTACCTCTATATTCTACTTGCACTGGGGTACAGTCCTCTTCTCTTTTAAGGTGCTTCTAGAGCAAACAAACAAACAAAAACAAATCATCTAATAGATTGACTAGGTGGGTGCACGTTTAACATGCGTGCACACTCTGTAAATCAACACTGCATGATTGCATGCTGGAGCCACAAACAACCATCTTGTTCCATAGGCTCCAAACCGCCAACCAACCCATTCATTATTCCTTAATGTGGCTGATTCTCACTATTCTCTCTAGGAAAAGACAAGAAAACAAAACAAAAACCCAAAACACTGCCACACTTTCCTGCAGGAGAAAACAAACACAGCAAACAGCCTGTTTAATTGAAATAATCCTCTTGGAAATTCAGTGCACCATACAGCTGCTGGAGGAAAAAGGAAAAGTTTGTGGGTCAGACACCAGTAACAGCGACAGTCACTTAACAGCTGAGGCAGATACAGATCACAAACCTAAGAATGACGCAGATGCACAATAAAGTACAATTTTTCATGAAACACAAAACAAAAACACACAGGAAGGGTGGAGAAGTACATTTTAAGGGGTTTGCTTATGTGTCATCCATTTTGAATGAATGTTTGAACATTTGCGGTCACAAAACAAAAGAATTACCTAATAATGAAGGCAAACAGCTTTGTAGTAAGCCTGAGTGCATTTACTGCTGGTACTTGTGCCGTGGGCCTGCATGGCCCTGAGAACAACCAAGGACTTTTTGTTACAAGCACAAACCAATTCCTGATGCAAACAGGACCGGCGATCTGCAGCTGCATGCTGGACCTAAGCTGAAATGCAGCAAGACAATAAAAACACGGTCTACTCATCCCTACTCCATCATCATTAAGTAAAGAGTGGAGAATGTGAACAGTCGTTATGTTACAGCTCACAAACCAGCAATCATGTACGAACATTAAATCAGAACTGACACTCTTTGGCTTCAGGTTAGAGGAACTCAGTGCTAAAAGCAAGAGCCAAGTCCTTGTGACCCCAGCCAAGTGGAGCATACAGAAGACAATTCAACACTTTAGCTTGCTGGACATAACAGGTCATAATAGGGCTTTCTGCTAGCACCATAAGAATACTATACTGTCTGTTCTCAACCGCCACCGTTTTTCCATCAACCCTTTTCCCTTCTGCATTTTCTTTCCATCTCAGTTCAATTCAGTTTAGTTTTATTTATATAGTGCCAACTCACAATAACAGCTGCCTTATGGTGCTTTATATTGTGAGGTAAAGCTTTTATAATAATACAGACAAAACCACAACCATCAGATGACCTCCTTTGAGCAACCACTGCTAGATATTCAAGCGTGCATGCAGAGCTGGGTCTCCAATTCACCAAGCATGGCTTCCAGAGCTGTAAACGGGCTACATTTCTTACAAGTATTGTAATTACTATAGAAGGCCGAGGAGGAGCTGAACATCTGACACACTGAGTGGGAAACTGCGTAAGGGACAGGTGAAGAAGCCATGCTGCTAAACAAGCGAAACCCTAAAGAAAAAATGAGTAAGTAAAATGAATATATTTAGCAGAGTGTGCTTTGCATAAAGCATGTGCAGAAAGCACTGTTCACTGTAAAGGCTAAAAATATGGAAAGACAATAACAGGAATATAACAAGATAATTTTTTTCTATGATGTAGTGGTTATATTGTTCTACATATACTGGTTTCAAGAATGAGAACCAGATATATTTTGATTAAATATTGATAAAATGTAATTGCTGCCCAATTGTTCTCTTGGGCCTTTGATAGCAGATGACCTCACGTGCTCTGTGTGTATCTTTTACTCATTACATGCATCTGTTGTCCCTTCTGCCCGATCAGGCCTGAATCTGAGGGTTAGCCAGTCTAGGATCAGAGGCTCTGCAGAGCATTGCATGGTGTGCCTTTCTAATTAAACCTGACGCTCCAACTGAAGCCTGCCAATCCCAGGGTCAAAGGTCACCACCCAACCCCTGATACAAGCAGGTACTCAGCCACTGTGAAACAGGCTGAAAGGCAACCCCCGCCAACAGTCTCCCTTCCCCCATTTGTTTAGCTCGACACTTTCCCTGGTCCTTGCTTCTCCTTTGCTTTTCCTTCAATTACCTCTACTGCTTCTCAGAGTTTTGTCTTAAAAAAAGGGTGGGGGTGGGGGGGTGGGAAGCCCGCCTTCATGCATTTATCTCGTCCTGACATAGAAGAAGGAGTAGAAAGGAGAAAAGGAAAAGAGCAAGGGGAGGAAGCGGAAGAGCTTTTAAACAATGACTGAACATCTATAGGAAACTCGCACTTCAGAGGCCTTTTAGGTATGAACGTGTGGGAACCATCACTCTGAAGGCCATCAGCAGAGGGCTAAACATGTCTGAAGAAAAATAAATATACTGTAGGTGAAGCAGTTGCTGCTGCACGCTCCTCTCATGTGAATGATCCAGTGTGTTCATCAGAACAAAGGAACAATGTTGACCTCTACATATCTGATCTGTAAGAGACAAGTGGAACAGGCCCTTCTTGAAATAAAGTGAAAAATTATTTGGGGATGCTGAGCTAAGGAGAACAACTGCACCAAAGAGGTCCATTTAATCACAATAATATATATATATATATATATATATATATACACAGTGGGGCAAAAAAGTATTTAGTCAGCCACCGATTGTGCAAGTTCCCCCACTCAAAATGATGACAGAGGTCAGTAATTTGCACCAGAGGTACACTTCAAATGTGAGAGACAGAATGTGAAAAAAAAATCCATGAATTCACATGGTAGGATTTGTAAAGAATTTATTCGTAAATCAGGGTGGAAAATAAGTATTTGGTCACCTCAAACAAGGAAAATCCCTGGCTCTCACAGACCTGTAACGTCTTCTGTAAGAAGCTTTTCTGTCCCCCACTCGTTACCTGTATGAATGGCACCTGTTTGACCTCATCATCTGTATAAAAGACACCTGTCCACAGCCTCAACCAGTCAGACTCCAAACTCCGCCATGGCCAAGACCAAAGAGCTTTCGAAGGACACCAGGAAAAGAATTGTAGACCTGCACCAGACTGGGAAGAGTGAATCTACAATAGGCAAGCAGCTTGGTGTGAAAAAATCAACTGTGGGAGCAATCATCAGAAAATGGAAGACATACAAGACCACTGATAATCTCCCTCGATCTGGGGCTCCACGCAAGATCTCATCCCGTGGGGTCAAAATGATCATGAGAACGGTGAGCAAAGATCCCAGAACCACACGGGGGGACCTGGTGAATGACCTGCAGAGAGCTGGGACCAAAGTAACAAAGGTCACCATCAGTAACACTACAACGGCAGGGAATCAAATCCCGCAGTGCCAGACGTGTTCCGCTGCTGAAGCCAGTGCATGTCCAGGCCCGTCTGAAGTTTGCCAGAGAGCACATGGATGATACAGCAGAGGATTGGGAGAATGTCATGTGGTCAGATGAAACCAAAGTAGAACTTTTTGGTATAAACTCAACTCGTCGTGTTTGGAGGAAGAAGAATACTGAGTTGCATCCCAAGAACACCATACCTACTGTGAAGCATGGGGGTGGAAACATCATGCTATGGGGCTGTTTTTCTGCCAAGGGGACAGGACGACTGATCCGTGTTAAGGACAGAATGAATGGGGCCAAGTATCGTGAGATTTTGAGCCAAAACCTCCTTCCATCAGTGAGAACTTTGAAGATGAAACGAGGCTGGGTCTTCCAACATGACAATGATCCAAAACACACTGCCCGGGCAACTAAGGAGTGGCTCCGTAAGAAGCATTTGAAAGTCCTGGAGTGGCCTAGCCAGTCTCCAGACCTCAACCCCATAGAAAATCTGTGGCGGGAGTTGAAAGTCCGTGTTGCTCGGCGACAGCCCCAAAACATCACTGCTCTTGAGAAGATCTGCATGGAGGAATGGGCCAAAATACCAGCTACTGTGTGTGCAAACCTGGTAAAGACCTATAGTAAACGTTTGACCTCTGTTATTGCCAACAAAGGTTATGTTACAAAGTATTGAGTTGTATTTTTGTTATTGACCAAATACTTATTTTCCACCCTGATTTACGAATAAATTCTTTACAAATCCTACCATGTGAATTCATGGATTTTTTTTTCACATTCTGTCTCTCACAGTTGAAGTGGACCTCTGGTGCAAATTACTGACCTCTGTCATCATTTTAAGTGGGGGAACTTGCACAATCGGTGGCTGACTAAATACTTTTTTGCCCCACTGTATATATATATATATATATGCATATGCAAAAAAAGAGTGAGGGAGGGAGGACAGAAAACAGTAACCGCTTCAAATGCAGCGTGAAAGTTCCTTGATGAATTCGGTCCAGCAAAAACTAATCTGAGCTGTAAACACAAGTCGCACGGACTCCGAGATCTCTTGTTTACTGGTCAGAGTTGTAGCAACAGGCCAACCCTGGAGGTCAGACACGACAGGCTGCACAGGAGTAATCACTGCTACTTCTTTTTGCCTTTTAGCTTTCCAAACCAAGATCAGCTGCTGGTTGTTAACATCCAGCTTAACACTTTCCTACCCAGAAACTATTGGGTTGTTTTCTTTGTTTTCTTTTTTAAATGTAGTTTTCTTTTACGTGAATTTACATGTTCAATCCTATTCTAGTCTCGTCTAGTTTTGTGGTTTATCTGATATGGAGACACATGCAAACACACTGACAACCTGAATGCAAAATTACAATGTATTGCATCAGATGTTACAGTTACCACCCATCGCCCATAATGGGACATATTTATCAGCATGAATCCAGATAATATATCAGATTATTATGCATTTTTTAATTAAATTTATAGCAAATAAATATTTGTGGAACAGAAGAAATAAGTGAACATGATCCAGTCTTCCATTTTCTCAATCATTTATCCCACTTAAGATCACAGATGTCATATGGTGGAATATTGGGCACATCTTGACCAGGTTACTACTCTTTCACAATGAGAGACACAGAAAGCCAGAAAAACACGTTCTCAAAAAATGGATATATTTATATTTATATAGGATGCAAACTTTTCTTTTGGTAGGTTATATTTTTATTAAAGATCAGAAAGACAGACAAAATGAAAATGAGTCCAAGAAACACATCAATCTCTGTCAACGCAACCAAATTTAGCTTAAGATGAGATGCATCTCCTCTTCACCTCCTGTTAAATGTCTCACAGCCACAGATGGATGGCATTTCTCACCCTTGTGCAAAAAATCAAGGGCTTCCACATAAAAGATGGAAACGATATTAGGTGAAAAGAGCCAGGTGACTCATAGCAGGCAGTGCTGCGGATTGATGTCATTTTTTTATGTAGAGACTGTGCTCTATATTTCAGGTACATTTTAGATGCATTATTTTCCTTAAGTTTGGCTTCACAAATTTAAGAAGAGGAGGAAGTTTCTATCCCAGGGATGAGGTCACTGCCATCTTGGATAGTGTGGACCGAGCTATCACGCTTTCTGAAAAAACACACACACCAGCAAACCGTCAGAAACAATTACCTTCCAGCCACAGGCTCTGCGCATTCTGTAACCAGAGCCTGTCCACACTACCAACAGCAACCTGACCTCAGCAGCACCAACAGTCTGCTACACCATGAGAGACAAAACACAGCTTTGGCTCAGCAAAATATAAAATTATTACTTTCATACACAGAACACTTTTTTTTTGCCCGCATTACAGCTAACTCATGACTGTACCGCTAACATAAACAGAGCAAACGATTGAAATTATTCATCGTCCTTGGAGAAAAGGAGGGAAAATGTGACACTAAATATCAAAATCAAGGGCAACTTTGGTTTATTATGCATTAACTTTATATTTTTTCATTTCTAACAGAACTGATTCTCTGATGAAAACTGAGAAATCCTACAACCAGAGACACACAGAACAGCTTCAATCCAAAACAACAAAAACAATCAGTCAATACAAACCAAAACCTGACGTCCGGAGAGGCTTCTAAATCGATACCAAACTAAATGACTAATCTGTCTTTTATTGGATCCACCACAAGTGTCAAGAAAACGTCACCACAATTCCCACAGCGTCTGGATACGAAATGGGCTGGATCAAAGCAGAAGGACGCAGCAGGGGTTTTTGTTGTCTCCGTTGGGAGATTCTGATATGACACTAGATAAATGTCCAAGTGTTTCTTCTTGAAAAACTGTAAACCTCTACACCAAATCTGGCAGCCGTGCAAGCGTTTTCATGGAGCAGATTTAAGTTATGCCATGTTAAAGTAAAACAGCTGTCACCTGGAATGAAATTCATTGTGATTTCACTGCAAACAAAAACTTGATCTTATTTCTGCAAACTTGAAACTTAACAAGCTGACAAGATTGAAAGCCAGAGTAAATGGATTATCTTTTCTTTTTCCAAGTGAATCTTGCACTTTAGCCCAGAGATCCAGAGCAGGATTTTGGCTGTGTCAGCCTTTATCCAGGCCTGCGAGTGTATGATGGAGCGGCCGGCCGCTGCGTGGAAGACCTCTGCCTGCCCAGCCGGTGACTGATGCGCATGAGGCCATAGAGGAGAGCTTTATTAAACGACTGCAAAGACCCATCACTCTCCTTCTGACATATTGGGGGCTCACCTTGGGCTGGGGATGGGAGGTGCAACCAGAAGCAGTCAGGGAGATGTAAAACACTTAGTCGGCCTGCATTAACGCACCGCTGTGAGGATGTGCACTACAGTTGTACTTTTTCCCCCTAGTATACTACACATTTTCATTTTGATGTTCTTTTTGCATAATGCCCATTTGACAAATATACGTGCCTGCATGTGTGTGTATATTGTGAGTGATTTAGAAGGAAACACTGGAAGCCATTATAATGTGGAGAGTGACCCTCTCACTCACTCTTCTGACGCACACACTGGAAACACTTTACACAGCTGCTAACCTGGATGCCCCCACCCTGCCTCCAACACCAGCTGCAGGAGGCTCCACACAGTCTGCATCTCTGTAACTCTGCAGCTGTAGTAGCACCCATGGGTGCGCACATACAGCAGTCGCATCCACAACAATAGAGCCCAGCTAACAGATGCTTGATGATTTCTGTTTTATGCGCCATTAAGCTAAGGTGGCACCATTTGAACATCAATAAATTATTAGCTCATTAATGAGCTGAAATATTGCAGTAATTAATGGGACACTTGGAAGTCTGTAGTCTGGGTAAAAATGTATGATTTTTAGATCCTTAGATATAAAAGTTGTCGGTATAGTTCAGTTTCAGATGGTCACCTAATTTTTAACTCTATGTAAACTTTTTGCACTACACTAAATGCAAACTTCAGAAGGAATTTAGTACTAACAGAGTGTGTAGGCTTTAATATTATAATAATAAAAAAAAAAGAATAAATGAATCGCTCCACTTCAGTAAAAGGGAAACTAAGAGCATGACTATAAGAATCAGAGTCTTGAGACTGAAGTCAAATCTGATGAATTGCTTTAGATGCTAAAAAGACAAAGAGGGCTTTTGCAACAGGGGTTAAATGGGTTAAACTCTTTAAAATTAAAGATAAAATGTCTTTAAACCCTGGTAAGTATTAGACTGTTACCGTGAGTTTATGTTCATAGGTTGCAGGTTCCCAAAGTCTTATTCTATATTCACATTACTTGTTTTAACCCATCGTGAGAGGGGTTAGCTACTGAGATTAGTAGCTAAGTTATTTTTTTTTCATGGAAATCTGAGAAGAGAATGATTTTCATTTTAATTTATAAGGTAGTTTATCAAACAGCTGTACATTAATTTTCTAAGACATATTGCTTCCATCCATTTGTTTTCTATGCTATTACAAGAGTTTCTGGATAAAAAATTAACTAAGCCATTGAAATGCATTTACACAGAGATGAAGTGTTTAAATTTTCTAAGTGCAAGTGCTGTTACCACTGCGTGGTTTGAGCATAATGTGACGCGTCAGGTTCAGAAAGTTTCACTGAGTGAGGTCTCTGCAGAGTGAAAGAAAGAGGGCAGAACGGCTGTGAAGCCCTTGACTTTTTGGTGACGGACATTTATCAGGGCCCATTGCCTCATTGGAGGTGAAGCTGCCATGTGTTCTCACTCTGACAGGTAAAATAGTGTGTCACCACATGTGTGTGCGTGCGTGTTTTTGTGTGTATGTGGTGGGCAGACGGCCAACAAAAACTAACAGAGGCTGGCGCCAACAGAGAGGTGACTTAGGGGTGATTAAGCTAAAAGCAGCCAACACAAATGCCAGATCTTGTTGACGTGGACAAATGAAAATAGCGCAAGTTAAAACTACCTCCACTCACCTTACTAAAGTTTGGAAATAACTGCATAACTGTGAGGAAATTGTTGTAAAGAGAGAAAAGAGAAACATGACTCTAGTTTCTTAAGTGCCAATTAGTATATGCTGTTAATAGAAATGATGAAATCCTTAACATTGCATATTTGGCCCATAACGACCTCCCCCACCGATAAGGATGGATTTGGGCCTAAGAAGGAAAAGCTAGTTCGACAAAAAGAAGACATAAAAGTTAAATGGAGAATTCAGCGTCACACTGCGAGGGAACTGTGGTATATGTAGGACTTTAGGATCAAAGTCCAAAGTAAAGTTGATACTGCTGACACATTTCTGTTGATGTGCTGTAGTTAATTAGTTGATATAATAAATCCACTGTGCAGTTTTGCTATACTGTAACCTGGCAGGGCTGTAACCTATCCTAGCTACCAAGCACATCCTGCACAGGTCGCTAATCTATCTCAGGGCTAACACAGAGAGACAGACAACCCATGTGCACACAATCACAACTACAGCCAATTTAGAATCACCATATTAAGCTAACATGCATTTTTATTTTCAGATTTTCAGCCTTCTTTTTGGTTTAAGGACCAATTAAAGATTGTAATACCCTGCCTCTTGCCCTACGACAGCTGGGACAGGCTCCAGCCCCTCTGTGGCCTTGCATTAGATAAGCAGATGAGGACGCATCAAGGTGTGCATAAAAAGAGGTGGATAGAAACCAAACTGTTGTTAGAAAGGCTCTCTCTTAAAACAAAGTCAAGTAACACAATATTGTTTAACATGTAATCTGTAGCATAACGATTTGCAGTAAAAAGTAAAAAGCTTTGGATCAAATGCAGACAAAAGTATGTGGTCAGGGTGTTTGTATTAAGTATCTATCTGGGGAGATGGGGAGAGGAGGCAAAAATGACTTCAGAGGAACACCCGCGAGCGCGCGCACACACACGGCTGACCTTTACAGTGAAAAATGAATACATGAATACAGCTAAAATCTCCAAATGACAAATTTGCATTTGGCCCTCCAGGTTTCCCCTGAGGTGTGCATCAGAGAGTCAAATGAGGGCAGTCGGATTTAATCTGCCACCTCTGGGAGGCACACACTGAGACACACACACACACACTGATTTGCTACTGAACATACCAAGCAAACCTTGATTGCGATTTCGCTGGTTAACAGAATAAGTACTGAGAAGACCGACAATGGGAGAATGAAGAAAAGGGAAAATGAAATAGAACAGAGGAGAAATGAAAAAAGGAACGGATTTGAAAAGTAGGAGAAACCTAGTCACTCTAAAGTGGATGGCAGAAGGAGGAGGGCTGGGAGGATAAAGGAGAGAGAACACAAGGATCAGTAACAGTTTAACCTTCAGCCAAAGAGTTAAGTTGTGGTCAAGTCCAGAATCACAAAACCGTCTCTACAGCGAGCAGAGCTTATCAGAGTCTGAATGCACGACCCACCCCTCTACCAATGTGTGAGCTGAGCATGCGGTGCATGAAGACGATCCATTTCTAATTTAAAACAACAACTACCGCTACAACATTATGTTTAAACAGCTTGTTTAGACTGACAAACACTGACAGAACCCAAAACAATACAGCAAACAGTCATATAAAAACTGGAAAAAACAAGTCACTCGGAATATTTCAGAGTGAGCGAGGAAATTTTATAGCAGCTGAAAAGCCATTTTAAAATCACCATTTGACGACAGTGCTGACCTCTGAAAGAACAGAGCGTCTGACAAGAAGGCTTAGTTTGTAAGTAGCTACAATGTCGCCAAGATTTTAGAGCCACATATTTTAATGGCGCTAAATTATTCAATTATATCTCACACAGAGAAAAGACCCTGTTCATATTTTAAAAGCTGTTCAAATATAACGCCTGATCTGTAGTTGGTAAAAGGCAGAATCAAAGTCTTTGCTCTTCAGTGTCTCAGCACAGATCTTTTTAAGCATTTTAAGTTTTTAAACCTAAAGCAAAATCAGCAAGACTGCAGGAACGGAACTTTACTTTTTCGTTTAGAGAGGCCAGAAAAATGGAAATGATGTTGGTATTAAAAAAGTAGATTAATAAAAAGCAAATTCTGTAACTCAACAACTTTCTGTTTAGTTAAAATATTTTTTTTCCGGAGCATAAACACCTCATCTGAAGAAAATCCCAAACTGTCCAGCTCCACGAGACCTTCAGCTGCTCTTAAAGAGGTTTGATTGACAAGGTGCAGAAGCCCGCTCATCCTTCCACAGTGTGCACATACGAGGAGGGGAGGCTTAGCTATTCGGTCTGTTAAGCATCTGTCATTAAACAGTGCGAGTTGTGTGTCTTTCACAGTACACTGCTTTCACTCCAATCCCCTCTCTTTTCCAAACAGGAGTGAACCGGGCCTGAGCACGGCTTTACTCAAAATGTTCCGAACGCAGCACCGGCAGCCACGAGGCATTAGAGTGTTTACCAAGTCAAATAAAATTAGCTTCTGATAACGACGGAAAAGAGGTGGAACATGTTTGTTTTAGAACACACTGTAACGGACACGTGGACATCCGCTGACAACATTTTGTCCTTCGTAACACAGAAGTTGCATTCATAGAGCTGATATCAAATGCAAATGGTTGACAAAAAATAACAGAAAAGACGTTGACGACTAAAGAATCACCAAAGCTAATCTTTTAATCAAACAATTCAAACTGTTCCTGGTTTCAGCTTCTCCACTGCGAGGAGCTGCTACTTTGATTTCCAGCTGAACCGAACAATCAGCAAGTAGATGTCACCTCAGAAAGCGCAGGTGTTATCATTTTAAAGGCCAATTTACAAAATAATAATCAGGAGCTCAAACGACAAAGAAAGAGCACTTTCACAAGAAATGTTTTGTGTAACCTCTTGCTAATCGCTTCCATACATCACCTCCTTTTTCTTTGCCATTGAAAGTTCAAGGATCTTTTCTTATAGAAGACATTTGTACAACATTTATTCACCATCTTCCTTTTCATGTTTCAGGAGCTGCATTTCGTTGTTCTCAAGGAGGTTACTGTAATTCAAACCCTTAATTCAGCCACAAGTGGAAATAGTTCAACCCACAGAACAGCAAAAAACCACAAAGAATTTATTTTGCAGATTTTTCAGGTCAACTTTTTTTTCTCTCTCGCATAAAAGACATGTGCAGCAAATACTACAGAGTTTTGTTTAGGGGAGGAGAATGGCAGGAGGGAGTTCTTAGATTAAGGATCAATTCAACTTTATGAAGGCCAGCCAGTTTCTTTTGACTTTACTGAAATGGTATCAAGAAGGGAAGAGAAACTTAATTTTATAACTGAATACTGATAAAATGAAATAAAAGGATTGAATGAATTATAATTCATAGCTCAATCTTTAAATCTTTCATTTTAAAATAAGTCTGGTAAAGTAACCGAAGTGAGGAAGAAAAGATAAGAAAGGTTTGTGGCTAGAAAACGGCCGACACAAAGAGGCAGGGTCTAAGGGCAGAATTTAAAGACCTCTGCTTTACATGCTGAATTGTAAATACAACGAAGTACATAAAACCTGTACAGTGGTTCTAAAAATCACAGAGCTTGCAGAAGGCCAACATGTTATAGCCTCTCAGTAGAACACAGACTTATGTTACAAATTTACCTCCCAAACTCCTACAGCTAGTTAACCAACACACATCAACTATAACTATTAATAATGATTTTCACCTGTAGGGGTTAGGAGGAGTACGTGAGATGGTAAAAGTAAAAAAACAAAACAAAACTTGATGTCAGAGTCAATCAGAGGCAGAGTGAGGGGGGTGATCTTCTCAGAATATCGGTGGGAAAAATAACAGTTCACAGAGAGTTCACTTCTCTTTGGAGCTGCATGATAGCGAGAAGTTTGCCTCTCTGCTCATCTCTCAATACATTTTTTCCCCTCACTAATAAAACGAGCAGCTCGGGAGACGCATCAAAAATCTGGGGCATTTTTTCCT
Organism: Neolamprologus multifasciatus; assembly: GCF_963576455.1. Classification (NCBI taxonomy): domain Eukaryota; kingdom Metazoa; phylum Chordata; class Actinopteri; order Cichliformes; family Cichlidae; genus Neolamprologus; species Neolamprologus multifasciatus. The sequence continues at coordinate 6,968,511 of NC_140439.1, read as the reverse complement.
TCATAGCTGGTTTTCAGATACTCTAACGGAATTAATTGACCGATCCAAGTTGCCAGCAAAAATTTACCCCATATTTAAGCAACCACAAAGCTATGTCAGTGGTGAAGCTCGACCTTGTTCAAATCCACCTTTATCCCTGAAGAGCTGAGTTCAGAACAAACTTTATTTCTCAGTTTAAGGAGATTAGAAACTTGAATCCATTTGTGTGGGAATATTACTTAATTAAAAAACAGATAGCTGCTCTTCAGTCGTTGATCCAAATATTTTCACTGCAAATGGAAACCTAATGACCTGCTGCAGACAAATAGAAAACGGATTATGCTGTCGTAGAATCTCATTTTCATGAATAAGACCTTTAAAAACAAACAATCAAATGAAGGACTGATTTTTTTTTTAAAAAGTAATGGTGATGGTGGGAAGAGTTATTGTGACAAATTTATGTTAGTGTAAAATACAGATAAAAATCTTAGCATACTTCCTGTTTGCCTTTGCAGTATAGAGATGTACCAATACGATATTACGTATCGGTCTGATACTGACCTAAATTACTGGATCGTATTTCGGAGAGAAATAAAAAATGCAATCCGATCTATTAAATATCACAAAAGCACCTCACAAAACTTGCAACATGGCGTAACTCAGCTCATAACCATAGCACGTCGGACCAGTATGCGTCACGTGATAGAGCGGCTGTGGTGTGCGAGACCTGTTGCTGGTCTGGTTGAGCAGTTGGAGCCTCACTACCAAACCAGCATTTCATCTCCGAGAAAGTTATCCCACAGAGAAATAAAGCAAGTGTGTAATTCATCTCTGAATGTTTGTAAAGCATTCCCACGTTAAGCTTAACAACCGATATATGGAGCGACTGCCTCGTCCCTCTCCCTCCCTCTCCTGTTGCTACTTCAGTCATGAAACTGATCAATAATCGGCTGATCGGCTTTTCTGTCGCGACTCCGTCTCTCTTGTTTATCGCCCACTTTGCACCAGAAAGAGGAAACCAGCGGCTAAACAACAGCAGAACGTTTAAGCTTGACAAGCTGTTGTTAGAATTTATTTAATATTACTTTCTACACCAGGATCCTTTTCTACGTAGCGGATGTCTGGTAACTGTGTCTAGCAAAGTTTAGCCAGGGGGGCCGATAGGGCATTAACAGGAAAAGGGGGTACAAAGACATACTTTTCTTTCTTATTCTCATTTAAAATGTCTAGCTTTTAATAAATAATTATCTGAATCTTACATCAAAAGTTTTAATCTGATGTAAAATGTATAGAAGTCCATTACTGTATATAGTAACTATTAAGTAGGGATGGGTATCGAAACCCGGTTCTTGTTGAGAACCGGTTCCCACTGTTTCAATTCCTTGGAATTGTTTGCCATTTTTGCAAACGATTCCCTTATCAATTCCAGTCGCCCCGAATGACGTCACCATGTTGCGGAGCGTCATTTACCTGGCAGGAAACATGGCGGCTCAAATGCTCAAAAGTTTGGTTATACTTTACGAGAACGGATGACGACAGGGCAACTTGCAATACTTGCAAAGTAGATATTTCATTTAAGGGAGGAAACACTACGAATATACAAAAGCATTTGCTCACAAAACACGCGATGACCCTAAACGAATGTCGTGTTTTTAATTCCGCTCCGGACTCGTGAATCTCAACCCAGCAGCAGCGGTAATGTTTGCACGTCCTCTCCCGTTAATGCGGCAGGTAAATAATCAACTAACAGTGCAGATTATGTTAGCGCGATCTGCCTTATTACAAAACCTGCCATTACTGTGCATTTAGGTGACCATGATGAGAGAGACAGACAGAGTCTGGCTGGCACTCGCTGGCAGTTCTCGCTGCAGTCTACCGGTAGCGTCTCCTTTCAGGCCAGGATAGACGAATGTCACCGAGCAGTGACTAAGTTTGTGGTCAAAGATTTGCACCCATTTGCCACAGCAGATGCCCTCGATTTTCGGTAAGTGAATGCGTTTAATTGCAGGCAGGGACATTACTGGATATTCTGGTGTAATTGCTACAGAATAATTTATGTTATACTTTGTTATTGCTACAGAAGAATATTTATTTTATTATTTTACATTTACAATTTTTTTTCCTGGGAACCCCGTGACACCCCATTGAAGAGCAATAGGCTGGATCTCTTAAGATCTCACTGTTGGGTTTGTAAGGCCATGTTACTCCTAAATTTCTATCTTGTTCAAAGAGAAGATATGAAACAAAGTTCTAAGCTATTCGACCTTAGTGTTCTCCTTTTATTTAAAAAGAATCAATAAGAGAATCGATAAAGAATCGAATCGTTAAACAGAATCGAAAATGGAATCGGAATTGTGAAAATCTTATCAACACCCATCCCTACTATTAAGTCTAATATATACCCTAGTAAGCTACAGTACTTTTTCCTTTGGGAAGATACCATCTGTGCAGTCTGCAATTCTGTTGAAGAAAGATGTTGAATCTATTTAATTATTGTAGAAAAATAATATAAATATTAAAAAAAATTTTTTTTACACATGCATTCAATTAAAGTTGATTATGTCAATTAAGCATAACGAGGTGGAGGGTGGGGGGTGGTTCCCTATTTTTAAAATTTTTTTTTGCATATAGGTATAACAGAATAGCTTTAGTGGTTTTTTTTGGTTTTTGTTTTTTTTTTTTTAAACTTGAGTATGAACTTATACAAAATGCAGCAAAATATAAAAAAAACCCAAAAAGTTTTATTGATTAAAAAAATACACTATATCGAATTCATATCGGTATCGACAGATATCCTAATTTATGATATCGGTATCGGACATAAAACAGTGGTATCGTGCCATCTCTAGTATAAACCTGAGTAACTGATTCAGTAGCTGATCTGTTTTGTGAATACAAAATTACTTCCGTGGATTTCGTGTAACACAACAGTGCTACTTTGAGAAGAATATTTGAAGTCCTGTATCCCTCTGTGCTGGAGATAATCTAAATATCTGTATTGTGGTGTGTGGAGACACTTCACATGAAAAGTGTGTTTTCCTTCAAAGTGAAAACAATCAGCTCTTTCATCTTACATGCAGAGAGAGGTAAGTGGACTCAAAAACTAAAAATCAGGTTTTTCTTCTCGGAGCAAACAAGCTTTTGAAAACAGATCAAATCACAAGAAACATCCAGACTGCCTTTCGATCATTTTTTGTACCTGTCGTTAACAATACATATGTTCTAACTAGACAAGGCTGCAGCAATAATTATTATTATTATCATTAAGGCTGCGACATTTCACGCGTTTTTAAAATAGGTCACTGGGGATATGAACAAATGCCTATTTATTAACATATATGGGAAAACTGCAATATCTAAAAGGCATGATTTTCTGAAAAAGGCCAGTGGCATTTATCATGAGACTAAAAGTTGCTATACACACACACACACACACACACACACACACACACACACACACACACGGAGGTAAGCACCACAAACTGTATTTTCAGGCTTTCGGTAATTTTTCTAAGGCCATTTAAGAAAACAAATGAAAACAGATGCTCATTAAAACAATTTCTCTGGTTAAACCACCCAAAACTGGAGAGGTTAGTTCAGACAATACAAGGACAACCTGCAGTGGTAGAAAATGTTCACTGCTCAGGCATGTAATTATCTAAAATCTGGAAAATTGTGACCAATAAACATTCATAAATAGCACTTCAATTCAATTCTGTTTTATTTGTATAGGGCCAAATTACAACAACAGTTGCCTAAAGGACCTTTTTAATGGCAAATTAAAGATTAGAGTAATACAGAGAAAAACCAACAATCGAGACAACCCACTTGGCAACAGTGGGAAGGAAAAACTCCCTTTTAACAGGAAGAAACCCGTTAAAGCAGGAGGAGGTTTAGGGAGGGCAGCTAGCTGCTGAAAATGGTTGGGTGTGAAGGAAGGTTGCGGAAGAGAGCCAGAAGCACAGTGTCAATTTCTTTACAGTGAGTACTTTCAAATTGCTTGTGCACCTTCAGCTTTTTACTCTGTAACAACCTGAACAGGACATTTAGAAAAAAAAACATTTTCTTAGCAAAGATCTTTATTGTGATCTTTGCTAAGACTTTATTGTCTTACTCTGACTGCTTTGATGGATGCTCAGGTTTGAATATTCATTTCACGTCAGGTTTTCACTCATGTAAACATAAGCAACTTGCTTTTAAAGCAGTAGCAGCAGCAGCAGCTTAGAGGACGACTGAACCCCGAGCCACATTTATCAGGTGGTTGTTACACGCTACATTTCCTGAGTGATGCTGTCGGGTCCCGGCCTGTAGCAGCAGACCGCTGAAGGCTCGGAGGGGCTCGGCCACCCAGGCGGCGAGATGGCGAGCTGTTGATGAAGTGAGGGGTCACTGCAGGGCTAAGTGAGACCTCACACTGGACAAGGAGTCCAGACCTCAGGCCACGGTGGCATATGGGTGTGAAGGAGTTGAGGAAGCTGAGCAGGAGTAGGTGGGGGGGGGGAGGCCAAGCTGTCCACTCGGCCTCTCACGAGACCCCCAGCTGTCACAACAGACATTTACCAGGCCTCACACTAAACACCCACCAGGGAGAAGGGGAGGGGTAGCATCCTTCCCCTTTCAAACAGAGGGATGGAATAGAGGAAGGACGGAGGGAAAAAAAAAAGAGTGTAATCTCATCTTCCTGCTCCTGTGATGTCTGAGGAATGCTGCGTTTTGCCCCCGCCTCTTCCCTGCCACTCTCCTCTGCTACTTCTGAAGCCAGGCTGCAAACCTGCTAATTATAGCCGCTAAAGGATGAACGTGTGACCTCAATAGTTATTTTAGGTCTGCTGTGCAAAGAGAGCAGAGACAGTCACAGCAGGACGGGGAAAGCTCCAGCCTAAACTGTCACACAGCAAGACACACAGCTGCAGTGCAGGCGAGCCAAGGTCAGACTGCAAGACTGTTCAGATACTGGGAGATGACAGCAGCTCACACTGAGCTACAGAGGTTTCTTTCTATTTGGCTTATCAAGCAAAGGCAAATGGATCAGATACCTCAATAAAAAGAACCTTAAGGCACAGGATACTGGCAAAGAAGGAGCAGTTGTCCAAGATCACCAGGACAAAACTGCAGCTTCTGGGATTCATTAGATTTAATTTGATAATGCTTTAAGACTAAAATAATTAGTTAATTATCAGATTAACAGATACAGACACATATGGACATTTCTATGGAGTGAATCACTGAAAAAATAACTCATGGGTGGATGAGTGTGGCGATGTTTTAAGCAGAGATGACCGATGGTTAGATTTACTGCAGGTTGTACGTTATGGCGCTGCTTTCATATACATGTACATTTAATATAGCATATATTAAATATATTTGCTTTACCATTCAGCTTAATCAGGTTTTATGTATGGTGTGTGTGTTTTAAGTTTCACCTTCCTAAAAGATCTCCTCCAGAAAACTATAAATTCTTAAAATCAATTAGCGAATGGATGATAGGATTCTTTAAAAATATGAAATATACGTATTAAAATAAAACACGCACATATCAAATCCTTATCTGGCGTGGATTTCTACTTCCATGGTGCAAAAATCCATGCTCTATATGAATATTTATAAAAAAATACGGGACAGTGTAATGCTACTACTATGTACAACAGTCGATTCAGCAGTAATCTCAGGAGAGTTTTCTTCATCCTCAATTCTTTGCACACACACTTCTCACTGTAAGAAGAACTCCCCTCTGCAGTCGTCTGCTGAATGAACGCCTCTCACACCATCTCCGTACCCAACGTGCTCCCCTTCCAGCATTACTTCCACACCTGAGAGGCTATTCACAGCGTCCTGGTACCACACGTATCACTTAACCCTGTGTCAAAACACAGGTGTAACATAAGCACGAGGAGCAGGCAAAGGTCCTGAGCTCATAAAGGAATGTGCGTTCTGGGAATAACGCTCTGCATGTACGAGAGGCCCCTCGCTGTGAGCGTGCCGCAGACTAAAGAGTTACTGCAGCGAGTAGCTGGAAAACAGCCAGAAACTGACAGACTTGGAGAAGGCATACTGTCATCTCAGGGATCCACAACACGATGAGACAGAAACGTGACTCAGCGGTTATGCTGGGCAGACAGTGAGGAGAGCAGTTTTAGTCATTAACAAAAAGCAAGTAAACAGGTGGCACTCTTACCATGGTGTCCCGTATATCCGGAATCCCTTTATGGTGACGTCTGAGTCCTGCAGGTACACACAGTTTGTGAGCAGCGACTGGACATTGTCAAAGTCCTCTGGTTTGAGCTTGGACACTGAGGGGAATCGGTAGTAATCCTGCTTGACCAGCTCAGCCATAAAGTCCTTATCGAAGGTCAGCTCATGGTTCCCCGCGATTACTACCTTAAACTCATACGGTAGGCCACCTAGAAGATAGAAGAGAAGCCAGGAAGAGAATGGTGAGCCGAAGTCCCAAATCCACACATAAATCTACACACTAAGCTCTGGTTGGAATTGTTTTCGGGCTCGATAGGCAAGACTGCCTTCCTCAGACATTTTTAGCACTTCCGACCTTACCTGAAACAAACGAGCATATACACCTTATTTGCAAGGTGAGTGTAGTGATATGGGACCTTTGTGGTATATTTTTGACCAAAAAATTAAGAAATATTGAGATAGATCCCTCAGAGTTTTGCTTATTATAGCAAGTTGCACGTTAGAGCTAAAACTCTAATAATGACCTTAGTCTTTTTATTCCTGTAGATGCAATCTAAAGAGAACCTCTCATCCTCTCACATCACTGGTCGACAGCACTATAGTGTCAAAAGTAAAAACTTAAAGAGACCTAAAGGTCAGAGTATGGCTAACATTTAAATTGATCTGATCCTTTGAAATTGATTTGTTGTGCGTTTCTGTACAGATCTTTGTCAAAGGCTTTAATATCCTGTGTCCTTCAGTTGCAGATTTCTGTTATGAGCACAATACGTGATTCAGCCTTAATATTATTCTTCTGCCAAAGCAGAGGCTGAGAAGCATCAAGGTTTATACACAACCCACTAAACCAAGTTTCGAGAAACTTGCAGGAGAGGTGGAGGCCAAACAAAGTGAGAACTCATTAACTTTTGATGCTGATCTGGATCACTTTCTTTAAAACTAGCTTTGCTGCTCTCCTAGTGCCCCTCTGCAATATTAAATCAATGAGAAATGAAAGAAACATTAAAAAAGTTCACTTAAACTGAGAAAAGTTTAAACCTTTTTTCTTTTGACCCAATTTTTTTTTTTAATTCATGGGAGTTATACAAACATGGCATATACCAAGGCTTGGCACGTTAATTGTGTACCCTGCCTTAGAGGTTGCCCTCTAGTCCCTAGATCGAATAAGGTGTTCTGAGTCAAATCAGATTTGGCAGTTTTTTTAAAGGCTGTTAATTTATCTATATCGAGCAGTTTAAGGCTGAACAGCATTTTATAAAATCACACAGTAGCTGTATGTATTTTCCACCTACTCTCTCTCTACAGAAACAGCAGTTTATCCCAATAGTTTGTATATAAAGAATACACTCCCTCAATCGCTCCCTGTATACCTAACCCTGAGTACAGATCAGGGCTGGAAAGAAACTCAGATAATTGGAGGGAAAAATACCCTCAATTCAGACAGTCAAAGAGGTTACAACCACAGCTGACGGCTCAGTTTGACCCCAACAGACCACCGTCTATCTCTGTAGATGCCAGGCAGCTGGAAAAGGCATGAACCTGAACTAAATAGCGAAGAACATCTATTACAATTCTCATCCCCTCATCTTTCAACTTCTGCTGTGCCCTTTTCGCTCTCCTCTGTCGAGGTGATTTGTCCTGGTACCCCTTTGCCATCAAGAAACTGACTTACTACTTTATTCCAGCCGACTGAGCACTCAACGAAAAGGGCCTGGCCTTCATCACCCTTCGACTCACTCTCTATATTTCTCTTTCCCCCCCCTCCTGGATTCTGTGTTTTAGGCTTCCTGGTGCTCTTGCTCCAGTCCTCCTTCCTTTGTCTTCTTGAATGCCCTGCGGAATATGTATAGACTAATATACAGGCTCATTTTGTATAGTCAGTTGAGAAAAAGCCATGAGAAGAATGAGCTCTGAGGGAGCGGTAGTACTCTGCCGGCCCCAAACACAACTGTTAAAACAGACAATCTGACCACAGCTAATGATTTTTGTTTTAAAATAACGGATTAACCTTCTGGGGTTTTCTTGAATTATCTAAAAACTGTTTGGTCTACAAAATGTTAGACAATGTTTCTTTAGCCAAAAAGTCTTTCAACAAGTTTCATTGTTTAGTTACACCAACCTCCAGAATCCAAACATTTTATGCTCAGTATCAATTAAAAAAAGCAGACGTGCGAGTCTAAGCTAATGCATGTTTGGCATTTCTGCTTAACAAATTACACAAATTATAAATCAATTATTAACATCCTTCCAGATTAATTTTCAATCATTTCCAAGCACATTCTGTCAGGTATTGGATCTACTGTAGTGGGAAGGTTTGGATAAAATGAATACTGACTTGTTGCTATGCTAATGAATTCATCCTGATTACTTAAGTACATTTCTTAACACACGATGCCATATAGTTCTGTCAAAGAGTGACTGTTCATACCTCGTACTGTAGTGGCCTTCTGCAACAAGGTATGCGTCTGGTTTTTGTTTCATAATGCATACACAATTTCACAAGCTGTGAACGTTAATATATGGAACTTCAAAAGAAAAGGAGTTGCGTAATTGCAGACGTTACACAGTCTAAATATGAGATGAAACACACACAAAAATGACACTAAACGGATGATTGTGCAGCCAGCATCCCTTGGTCGTCCAGATGAAGACAGAGATTTGTATTCAAGCAGGTTTAAGCTGACTTTAGGAGATCTGCTAAACATGCTCAATTACAAAAATGGTAGAAATTCAGTGTGTGTAACACTACAGTGCTATTACAGTTTTATAAGTGAGATGTCTATATCCATCTATAAAATGGAGTTTGACAGGAAGGCAGGTGATCCCGGTTTTGTGTAAAATGCTTTTCTGTGCTTTGTTTTAAGTGTTGCCATTTATAGAGGAATGCTGTGATGCAAGCGAAGAGGATAAATTGAATAAAATGCTGAATAAAAAGTCCAATAAAAAGTATTTATTGACTAAAATTGGTTTGGATTCATAACGGAAAGTGGTAGAAAAAAAAATTGAGCATATTGCTCAATTTCTGCCGTGGCCAAGACCAAAACTGGAACTAAAACTAATAGAAAGTGAATGCAAGAGAATAAAAATTCAATCAAAAGACATCAGCTCAAGACAAACAAAAAGTCTGCCACATCCAGCTCGTGTGTGTGTGTGTGTGCGAATGTCTGGAAAAGAGTGTGTGTGTTCTCTAATACTGGAAATGAAAGAATCATGGCTCCCCGGTCTATAGGTTTCATTCCCGCTGCTCTAAATTAGCTCTCGTTGCATCTCGGGATCATAAATTCCAGTGTAAACTTAAATGAGAGCGCCGTCTCTCAGTCCCCCAGCACTCTAACTGGATCACGCATCCATTTGCACGCTCACACACAACCCAAAGCGAATCATCCGACACCAGGCAGGGAAAATCTGGGGAAAACATAATTACCATCAAACAACTCCGTCTCCATTACTCCACTGGGAATTTCTACTGCTTTTTATTGCTACCGTGATACATCTAACATCCTGATGCTGTGATACACCTGGATTTATTTTTCATTTTTCACCGACAGCCAGAGGTATGAAGGAGAGTACAAAGATCAAAACAAAACTCTGAAGAAAACTACGCACTGAAATGTTTTGTCATACCTCTCAAAGAGGCAGACGAGACATTTAAGACGACATCTGCACATTAAAAACATTTCATTTAGAAAGTGTTTTCCACAGTGCAACGCTAAAAATACACACTTTGCCGGGGTTGAATAGGAGTTTAATAAATCATCCTTTTGTCTGTTTCTATAAATTCATTCCTTAAGACATGCAGAGTAATCAAGCTTTGCAATTGTATTTAAAAATCTATTTTAATTAGAGCTGAAACAAAAAATATACCCCTATTTAACAAAACAAATGTTCACTCATTAGTCAGTCTCTAGATATTTAAATAATCAGGGTTTCAGCTCAGAGTTGGCCTATGTCAGTAAACATGACCGGCAATAATACACTCCAGTGTTCTGCCTTCCTACTAAGAAGCCAAAGGAAAAAGATCTATAAAACCCATTCATTAACATTATTTACCTACTTACTTCCATATATTTTGAGATGAATTTAGTCATTTTTGATCATGCTAGTCCCTTTCATAGTTTGTCTCTTCAACTGTCACCGTGTGTGTGTGTGTGTGTGTGTGTGTGTGTGTGAGCTGGAGGGTAGAGCAGTGTGTAGTCAGTGAGGTAAGACAGGGAGAAGAGAAAATAGTGAATCGAGATGATGACAATCCAGCATCAAAAGCTTCCCGGCAACTGTTAATTACCAGAAAACAAACAATGGACTGACATCATTGAACCCCAGTGTCTGATTGCAGTGGAGCTTGTCCTAACTATAGCCTCGCTGACCTACTCGTAGATACAGTCTATATGGAAAGAATTCACTGTGGTTCACTCGTTCCACACAGCGTCATGTTACAACCTTATTCCAAAATGGATTAAATTCAGTTTTCACCACAAAATCCTACACACAATATCCTATAATGACAAAGTGAAAGAAGTGTCTTTGAAATTCCTACACATTTTAAAAATAATAATAATAATTATAAAATAAAATAAAGAGGTGCATAAGTAGGGATGGGAATGAAGAAGAATTTAGTCATTTAAATTGCATTAGCAATATGACTTATCAATTCGATTCCTTATTGATTTTCACTGGGTTCTCTTTGAATCTCCACCATTGGTAGAGAACAAAACAGAGCAAAAAACCAAACACAAAAAAACAAACAAATGAAAGCATTTATCCTGTGATCGTTGGAGGGGAAAAAAACATTAATGAATGCTAATGATGCTATGTGTGTGCTGGAGGAGTAAAATGTGGATATTTTACATCTCTAAGATGATGACCTCAAATGCTGTTTAGCAGGAAAAAAACACAACTGAAAAAAACTGGAGATGTTTGGGTTTTTTTGTTTGTTTTTTTGCAGCTTGATTAGGTAATTGAGGTGATTGTACGTTTTGAAGTTGGGCCAAATGATTTATTCTTTACCCACAAAAATGCGCGCACACACACACACACACTACAGAGCAGCTTGGGAGCAGCTTAAAGTAGGAGATCAGAGTCAATGCTCAGCCATCAGACAGTCCGGGTCAGGGAGATCTCGCTTCTCAGCATCGATCTCCAATGATCTCCTCCAAGAGGCCAAACAGCAGTCGATGGCCCGGACAAACTGCTGTCTCCTCTGTAGTGTGAGAGGAGCAGATAGATGAGGCAGCACAGACTTTTCAAAAAAAAGCTGCACACCTACAACAAATTCCTCCTCCGTCCCACAAAATCTGTTCAGATTTATCTGATGAGACCTCTGTTTTTCCCCAGTTTCAGCTTCAATAATGCTTTGTACCATTAAGATGCCCACCTGCAGGACGCCGCTTCTGCCCAATAATTAAACTGTGTTACGCAACCACTGACCTATACATTTTGATCTGGATCTTTCACCCTGAGAAACACTGAAAACAATTACTGAACTGCTGTGCCTGACAAATGTAAAAGACGGTCTAGTCTCCTGGTCTCACTTTCACTCTCTGAAACTCTCCTACATCAACAAGGTCCAAAAGTGACCTTTAAGCCAATATCAAACCTTTGACAAGTACTTGCTTCACATTCATTTGAAGCCATCTTGCATGTAGAGCTAACAGCAGAAATGAAAGAGCCACAAGATAAATAAACTACATTTCTCTCATTGTGGAGGCTGCAGAGACCTGTGTATCATCTGAAGAGTAAATGATAAATATGATTAAAAAAAAAAGAAAAAAATACAGCACAATCAAATAGTTTCCATTTTAAATTTAATTATGTAAAAGTGTAACGATGCCGAAAACTAAATTCATTTATTTAAAGGTTTGTTTCCAACAAGCAGCTAGACTACCCCACTGCCATTTTCTACCTCTTCCACTCTACGTCAGTCATTTGAGTTGGAGGACCAGGTGTATAGTCTGTAGACACACAGTCTTCTATGAGGCATTAGCAGGCAGGGTGCTCCCAACTACACAAAGTCATTTTCCACTTTGCTCTGCATCGATTCCCCATTATGGCCAATATCTCTGTTTTCACTCTGGATGAACAAAGCGCACAACCACGTCTGCACACGCAGACACACACGCAGACACACACGCACTGACTGTCTGCGTTGATGGACAACCTCCTGGTGGGGCCAGGTGCTATTTAAGGGGGGAAGAAAAGGGACGTGTAAAAGCCAGCATGAGTGTCTGTTCTTTTTTTGGTATGAGTGCATGTATGATGTGTGCATGTGTGTTTCAGGGTAATTAAGGGCAAAGCACCTGAGAGTACTTTAAAGAGTCAAGCTGGCAAAGTGGGCGTACTACTGTGACTGACAACCAATCACATTCAGAATTCATAAAGCTGAAAATGCAGACTTTAAAAGGTTTAAATGTGTTCTATCAGCTCTGAACAACTTTTAACGTTTGCAGCAGGTTTTGAACTTTCAACACTCACATTCAGCCTTTCACATTTTAGTTTGAACTGTTTAAGATGCGTCTCAGTGTAGAAAGTCCTCTCTCCTCTACTCTTCATCATGTTTAGCAATATTATATATATATATATATATATATATATATATATATATATATATATATATGAATATATGATAAAAAATATTTGCAATGTATCTGCAGTCATGTGTTACATGGAGTATAAGAGCAGTAGGCTGTGAACTCAACAGGACTGTGTATTAGGAGTGAAATGAAAATGCATTTTCAGCCAAATTCTATTAAAAATGAATTAAAAATGGATACAGAGTGTTGGAAAAGTGGATCATGCTGCAGGAAAGGGTTGAGAAGTTTCTGTAAACTAGATTTTTATTTGGCTGTGAAAATTGGGTCAGTGCTAGAATCCACTGTAAATGCAGTGAAAGCAGACTGACTGCAGCCCCTGTCATCTTTGGAGAGGCACAACTTTGACAACCACCTTTCAACTCTACAGGGGGGCAAAGTGTTTGATACTCAATACAGATTTTGAGGAGTACTACTTCAAAAGGTTTACAAGCTAAAGGTTTCCACTCTGAAAATATGAAAATAAGTCGTGACAGGTTCATAAATCAACTTAAAAAAAATTCAATGTTTATTCTCTAAAATTAAACGTTGTTTTCGTTACAGTTAAATAACACCACCACCAATGCCACATGTTCAACATTTTCCATTTTCCGTCCACTTTTCAGCACACAGATCAAACTACGGAAATCAACAATATGCGCTGATTGAACACACAGTGAGTTGTTTTTTTTTTTTTTTTGCTGATGAACTGTTTTTGCAGGCCATGTTTATTAAACCCCTCCGGCCAGAAATATTATGTAGGGCTTGACAACATCGTGAATCGTCTCTGTGAGTCTGTGCGACAGTTCAGAACATAAGAGCTTGTGAGGGACTCCAATTTGTCAAACAATTTCCTTCAGCAGTCTTCAGTTTACGTGCTCAGAGACTGCAATCAAAGTTTAAAGATTCTTTCAGCTGCTCAGCTTGAGTCTCCTCCTGGTCTTGAACCAGTGTGAACGTGTAAGCCACACAGTCCTAAAGCTTAAAGGTTAAATGTAATTTCAGGACACTGTTCTGGCTGATCAACAGACAAATGCAAACAGTTAAAACTAAAGAAAAAATAATTCAATTGAAGTACTATAGTCCAGTCTAGTTAGCGGTACCTACTGATTTAGAGTGTGAGAGGCACAGGCATGGAGCGTGTGTGCTTCTACTTAGTGAAACATGTCTATAACATGGGGCCAAAAATGGTTTCATGGGTCCACAAACCAAGCACTGGCTAACGGTTCTGAAACCACACAACTTGGAACACACATACACATATGAAAGCTAAAGATTTACCTACAGCATGGGGCCAGAGGGAGAGGTGAAAGGTTAACTGATCCAGGGTGTTAGGTCAAAGGGGTTAAACTGGACACTTTAGCACAGCAGTTGGGGCTAAACAGAGGGGAGGCGGAGGGGTTCATTGTGTTGTCTGGTTAACAGTTAAACATGCTTCAGGCCCTGCCCCCTGCTCTTTAGAGACTTTGCATTTGTGCGTGTGTGTGTTTGTGTGTGAGAGAAAAACAATGCATGAATCTAGAACAGCTGTATTGAGCATGTGGGTTAAGTAGTTCAGTACCTAGCCAGTCGTTGAACTTCTTAACTTCAGAGGGCAGGCCCAGCTCAGTGAAGTCACCCATGTGCAACAGCACATCACCATAGGGCATCTGGATGCCATCTGTACGCGAGTGTGTGTCTGAAACACACACAAACCTGGTGTGTCCCGCTGGCTTGGGAGTGTCATACGGAATAGGGTCCACCCTGAAAAAGACAGAGAGAAAGTTGTCGTCACTAAAGCTGCATTACATGACTGACTGGGACCTGACTAGCTCTTTTTCAGTAACTGAATTAATTACCAAAGACTATTTAGTGATTAATTAGACTCAGTATATTGATCGCAGTACAATCTCAGTGTGTGGCTGTTGTCACAAATGGTGATTTGATAGCAATATACTATACAATAGCTACATACTGAGATTGTTTGAAGACAATTCACCATCTATTAAAAAAATAAATAAAATTGAATTGTCTGTAGGACCTGAGCTTTGACTTTCTCAAGAAATTTCTATTTACCTTTTTAAAAAAAATAATAATAATAATGAAATTGAAAGTAGTCAAACCTGATTTTTATTTATTCAATTTCCAATTTTGAAAATGACCATCTGAAAATCTTCTCCCTGTTTGTGATAAAATATAAAGTATCCTCAAAACAAGACTTTTTATTTTTTTTAAAAGAAGAAAATATATACTAATTTCACAGCAGCTTTTAGAAGGGACACAGGAGAAAATAGGACGCTTAAAAAGATCATTTGTTGTGCAAAATAAATTACACGGTTCACAGGATAATGCATGTAGCAGAGTAAAATCCATCTCAAAGAAAAGAGGGGACATTACAAGAGCGCCGAAAAAAAAAAAAAAAAAAAAAAAAAAAAAAAGTGTAGTGTGGACTGGAAAACAACCAGTTTGCTGTGGCTGATTTCTGCACATGGTGAGGGCAATAGCTGTTTTGTGGCATCAGATTGGCTAAAGAGATGGTGAATTAAGGCATTCGGTGTCCTTTCTATCCATTATCTAAAGAAAAATCACTTAGACCCAAGTCTGGCTGAAAAGTAACTCCTTTATTTAGCCTTTTGTTTGTTGTAAGCACTTGTGTTAAAAGGAAAGAAAAACCTGTATTTTTTTTCTGACAGGAGGGAAAAAAATCTTGTCTATAATTGAGGTCTACAATGTGCAATCCTCCACCACTCTGGCACTAGACCATTATTTCATTAGAAGGGATGTCACTCCGTCGACAACATCAGACACATAATCAACACTGCAATCTCCAACCTGACAAGTATGCACGCGCGTGCGCGCACACACACACACAGAGTTAAAGTTGCATGTGTGCACAAACGTGGCGTGGAAACAGCCAGAGAAGCAGATGAAATCAAAAAGGTTTCAGACTGGAGGAAACGCCATTAAAGGAGATGGAGAAAATAGGCACTTTTGCACAAAAAAACATCTTATCTGGTCTGTGTGTGTGCGGCTGTACTTGTGTGTTTTCACGTTTTTTTTTCCTGTGCCACACAGACCAGAATATTAGACGTAGCCAGCCAACAGACAGCCTGGATACTAGTGCTGCTCCCTTTTTAAAACACTTTTTGTTGAGTTAAAATGTTGCAGGATTGTGTTAATGGTAAGACAACGGTGAACAAGCTGGTCACTGTCTGTGACAAACATCTCTAGTGTGCAGTCTGCTGTCGGCCTGATTCCAGAAACCCTCTCTTAGCCTCCGTCAATGTCAATTCTCACCCTCAAAGGAAAACCCTACTTATGCACAGCATTCAACCTCCAAAACATTACGAATACCACTCTTCAAAAAGACGCGACTTCAATTAGTGGCTTGATCATACCCATCAGTGACCCCTACATAGAAGTGCTATGTTGTGATTTAGAGTATAATTTTTTTTAAATCAAAAGCCAAAAAAAGGAGAAAAAAAAGGTGCAAATATATTTTCACCAATATGATTTAAAAAAATCAATACATGAAAGAATGACTAACTCACTGAATAGCAAAAATAGTTCAAAAGTCATATTCATTGCTTTGTAGCACTGACCATAAAAGGCCTCGCACATTCAGAAATGCTTTGGTAGAAACAGAAAAGTTAAATCCAGCTGACAAACTTTTATCATCTCAACATGTCTGCATCTCCATGTAGAACAACTGTTTGTTGTTGTTGACTCTACAAAACTACATGAACTCAATGTACTGCAAAAAATATGCTTAAACACTGACTGACATGCCAACGTCGCTGTGCACTACATAAAAACCCCCTCGATTTTCAGACAGGAAAGCTTACAGATTCCCACCATTTATCAGCTGTTTACAGGTTGCGAGGTTTGCAGACCCCAGCCAACAGGATGGGGGGGAGGGGCAACCCCCAGCCCCCAAAACAAACAAACAAAACTAACAGAAAAAGCAGAAAATGAAATGGGTCCTGAAATCCAAGACGACACTGGTAACCATGGCACTGCGTTGTTTGAACGTGTTAGATAAATGAAGGCACGCATACTTTAGCAGAATAATAAATACTTTTACAAGTAAACTACTGTGCAGTATTTCATCTGATAAAGCTCTAAAATCATGGATCTGTGACTCTTACAAAACATTAGCAATACCTGAAACAAACTTTACCGTCACTTACCTTCTCTTTTGTTCTTAAATACGCAGGCAGAGCTATGCCATTCACACCCAATACCAATAATCTAAGAGCAACTTTGATTGAAAAAAGACCTCTTCAGTTATTATATTGTTCTTTTTTAATTTTAAGATCTTTAACGTACATCCCAGTGTGGGGCTGAGCGATATATCGAGTTAAAAAAAATAAATAAAAAAAAAAGGTCTATATATTTTTATACGAGATATGAATTGTGACAATATCGTTTATATCGATATAGTATAAGTTACGTAATTATACTTGTGGAGCCGCAAGTTTGCCTCTCTTTCGTCCACTTTTGTTTCTACGCAACGTTACTCGGCCTCGCCTCCCCCTCCCCCATAGCTTCACTTGCAGGCAACGACAAGATGGACACGGCAAATCTCCGTTAACGAGTTACTGCGCATCGCCCCGTGCGTGGGGCTGGACGGCGTCAACCAGTGTTGCCAACTTAGCGACTTTGTCGCTATATTTAGCGAGTTTTCAGACCCCCTTAGCGACTTTTTTTCTAAAAAGCGACTAGCGACAAATCTGGCGACTTTTTCTGGTGTTATTGGAGACTTATTTATGACGACTTTTTGACGTGAAAGGGCATGTTGCTCTTACTCTCAACAAGCAGCGGGTGCTGCCGTGGGCACCTCGCCCGTGCCAAAGCGCTCACGGGCGGAGGATAGTCCTCCCCCAGCTGCTATCAGGGCAGGAGATGTTCACACCTGTGCATCCGAATTGCAAATGAATCGCGCATGAGCGAAGCCGCTGCTCCCGCACTGACTGTAACGCAGTCAATTCTTCTTTTACTGTTATGCTGTGTGGTGGATCAGGTTTAAAACTACTTATAAACACACACACACAAGTAACTCCACCAGAGTGCCAATTTCGGGTCACTTTTGCCGGTCCAAGCCCGGATAAAGGAGCAGGGTTGGAATTGTGACATTACAAAAAACAATTATTGCTAAAATAAATTTAATTTGTAGTTCTAAATAAACTCTAACTGCATTTAGGACGTTTTTTACTCACTTTATGTCTCTTCCACGATGTTATTTCTCTCTCCAACAACGTAGGTTACAATTATATTAGCATGACCAATTATGCAAATTAGGCAATGACGTCATTTAGCGACTTCTAGCGACTTTTAGGACAGCCAATAGCGATTTTTCTTACTGAGGAGTTGGCAACACTGGCGTCAACGTGTTAACGAGCTAACCACGCTAACGCCATGCACGGCCCGAAATCCTTTCATTTTCTCAAAAATCCTTTCATTTTCTCAAAAATCGACAGCGCGCCTTATGTATGAATTCTGGTTGTGCTTGATGACCGCGAACCGATTTTATGTGGTACACGGCGCTCAGAAATCTGTCAAAAATGTTTTAATACGACTTTGGAAAGCTACGGAGCTGCACCGCTTGATGGATTGTCGGAGCATTACGGCTGCCGAGGAGCCTCGCGGAGTAGTACGTACTGTGCTTAAACGTAATATTACCGCACTGTGTGTGTGTATAAGAACCATAAATGGCACCTGTTCAGCGACGTGGTTACAAAGAGGATTTCAAACTCCAGGCCGTCAATGACGCAGTAGAACTTGTGAACAGAGCAGCTGTAAAAATCTGTCTCTTTGTTATTCTGCTCAGCGTCTTTTTGTTTACATTTTGACTGCACAATTGTGAGCTTTTTTTTATGCACAAAAACAACATTGTTTTCTTTTATTTATGGAGCATTATTATTTAATAAATGCTGATAATTTATTTTTGAGTAATGTTTTCAGGTACATCTATACTGTATGTTAATAAAAGTGCCTGTGTGACATCTGGGACACAACTTTGACTAAGAACTCTCTTTTTGTTCTTACTTTATGGCTTTAAAAAAAATATATCCAGATGTATATATCGTATATCGCCGTCCAGCTAAAAAATATCGAGTCCTGTCAGTCCTATCCCAGGGCCTGATTGTGGTCTACTGACTACAGTCTGACCAGTTGCTTGTGTCCGCAGTATTCAACCAGAAATCTGAATCTAGCCTTTGACTTACATTTTCTTGCATGTCCCTTGCACTCAGTCAGCATTTGCTATTTGTTGCTTCTGTCCCTTCTTCCACTGCCTCAGTTGGGAGACCTCAGCTTTGCTCTGATACACTGTAGCATATGAAGTGTCTCAGTTATCCAGGGAGACCTCGACTACATATTAAACACACTGAACAAATCAAAAAGTAGCCACAGAGTTAATGATATTTACTATTGACTGTGTGCAGTAAATGAGTCTCTCTACTCCTAACACACACACGCGCACACACACACGCACGCACACACACACACACAAACAAAAAACAAACGAAGCCAGCAAAGTAGTGTGTACATTTGACTGTAGCAGCTGATTAGATTTGGTGCTCTGTGGTACCTGGGCGGCATGCAGCTTTACAGGATTGGACAGTTCTCGTCATGGAGAAAGGACAAATGCAGAACCACATGGGATGACAAAAACACACACACACACACACACACACACACACACACACACACACACACAAAAGCATTGATATTAAAACAAAGCCAGAAGAAAAACAACCTCCCCTTTCCTTTGAGATTTAATCCGCCCAGAGAATGTAAGTAAATACCAGCAGCCCCTATCAATTAGAGCAGGCCCAGGCCAAGAAACCTTCATGACAGTAATGCATTGGTCTCACATACACACGCAGACCAAAAGAGAGAGAGAGTGCGCCCCTGTCTTTCCTGTTAACATATGACTGTATAACAATCCAGAGGTTCATTAGTAATGTATACAGGAGTTCAGGAGTTCAGCGGTGCAGCAGAGGCCTCTGATCTATTGTAAACGGAGACAGCGAAAATGAAAAAGTCTTCCTGTGCTCCAGAAGCAGGTAAAAGAATATTCTCCAGTGACAGACTGAACTGTGTTAGCATGAAGGTTTGTGTTAACATGTCTGAGCTTCGGTGTGACATCAGAGGGAAGACTGTGCAGGGGGGGAAGAAAAAGAAAAAAAGAGTGGTGGGGGGAGAGGAGAAAGGCTAATGCGCTTGGGGAGGGCAGGAGCACACTTTGAAATCCGCCATGACACTGGAGCTGACACAAAACCGAGCTTTGCGGCTGCAGAAATATCTCTGCGATGAAGAAATGCCTGTGATCCTTCAGCTGGGAAACCGAAGGGCATTAACTCTGTTCACCTATGGCTGCAACACATTACTAATGTCAATTTAAAAAAATCCAACTATACTGCTGCAACGGTTTTTATTCTTACTGTCATGCCCTTATTGTGTCTTTAATTACAAAATTTGCAGATGACTATAAATAATCTACATTTTGGAACTGAAAAGCTCTTCTCTCTAACAAAACAACAGCTTGTTCTTTCTTTCTTCCCTGCTTTATTTAAAAAAAAAAAAAAAGTGAAGTATCTCTTCTAAAGTCATTTATTTGTCACACAATGCAGCAGATTGAAATTTGACAAGGACTTTGTAAATTAATCACTTCAATATCATGATGTGATTATTAACATTAGAGTCTGGAGTAATATAAGACCCTCACATAAATACCGCGCTCACAATAGCAGCATTAAAGTCACAAGTTGGAGGTGCTTTGCAGAGAGGAAAACTGAACAAAGTAAATGTGAAGCGCAGCTAAAGCGTGGACCTTATACAGTTCTTGCTCACATGTGTCATTGCAGAAGAGTGCAACTGTGAGGAAAAACAACTGTGTGGGAGAGAGCAAAGGAGGAAAGGAGAAGTGCTCTCTGATGTCTGTAGGAGGACATTCGTTTGACTGAGCACACTTGGCTCCGTGGCCTTTTGAAAAAACACACAAGCAAACGGGGTCAAAGTGCTGCCTGAGCTCGCTCCTCTTAACTCGGTGGAGATAAGAAGGTCGCCATCTCTGTCACTCTCCTGGCTCGCTGAGCTCTTTAAGGATTCCACATAATCATTATGATTGATTGCATTTCTTCCGTTTTCTTAGTGGGGAAAAAAAAAACCTAAACAAGACCAAAAACCCACAGATCTCTAGTGTGTGCTGCACAGCACGAAGAGCCGGTTACATTTAAATCCTGCTGTCCAACACAAACAGATGACTTCATGTATACAACCTAATGTAGAAAACAAAAAGACCAGAGGAGTCACTGCAGAACTGTAACCTCCCAAATATTGCAACCATGAAAGTCATTATTTTATCAAAGAAACTATAGAGCACAAAGCCCAAAGAGAGACAGGTGAGCCTGAAGATCCCAAGACTCTTAGAGACACCATAGTCTGAGAGTTTATTGCCTCTTTCTCAAATGTCTGAGCTCTGACAGCAGTGATTGTATTGTTTTACTCTGGAAATCTGTGTGTGTTCGTCATGATGACAAAATGTGTTCCTAATAGGATACACCTACTATAGCAAGTGACACAAAGGCAGTTCTGAGTAAGAATGACATTAATATGAAGTCAGAGTTCAAAGATGGGTGAAGTCTGAGAAATCATTTGCGCTCGGACTGATCTGCTTGTAAATGTTTTTTTGTAGCCTAGTCGAATTTCATTTGTAAATGGCAAAGTTTTAAAAGTTTGTCCAAATGTTTTTGCGGTTGGCTTTATAAGCCATTTAGTTACAGTTTGTCACAAATGTTCATGTTTTTGAAACCTTAGACCCTTTTCTTCAAAATTCCTAATCACAAAGTCCAACTTCCAATTTGGGTTTGAAAAAAACCCGTGACCCTTCTGGCAAAAACCACACGAATGGCATGAAAACAGTGCTATCCATGCTCAAAACCACACAGTAGTGTTTTAGATCACACAGAGCCAGTCAAAATAATAACAGTACAAGGCATTCATTTACAGTCTACATGAAAACAAATGAAAACACAGTGTTCAGAACACAAAACCCAGATCTTTCCAACCACATATGGCTCTTGTGTAATTCTGCAAAAGCTACAAAAATGTGATGCAAAAACAGAAACAGGACCCACCACTGCCACCCCCATCTCAAATTTTGCTTTTTATTATTATTATAAGTGTTGCATTGAAACATCAGAATACAGTAAAGACTATTATGGACGCAACAGATGACCTGTGTAGGCCAGGTTGTTCACTTTGCTCTACTTCCTTTATTTACAGAACAATCACAATAAAGCACACAGTAAATGTTTATATTTAATACATACTGTATATCCCACAAGACTTATGAAACATGAAGTAGGACTATTTACCGTCCTTACTTTTAGTATAAATCAAGTAAACATTATGTTGTAGGTGAAAAATGTGAAAGGAGGCACTCAACGTCCAAGTCTCCCAGAATATATTTCTCCCCTCTTTCTTTTCATGTGGCTCATCATTCATATACAAAAACATGGTCTATCACAGCTGCTCAAATTTCATCTGTAATTACTGTTCTTGATCTAGCTCTTCCTCATCTTCCTCCTCTGCTTCTCAGATTGCTCCCACCTATTGTTGCTGTTGACCTTCAGCTCACCCTCACTGGTGTATAATGGTCAACTGACATCATTAACAGCAAGAGTGAACAAAGTGTGCTTTGGAAATGACATCTGTGCTTTAGTTGTTTTTAACTTCTTTCTCACTGTTATTGTTTTAAAAAAGAAAAAAAAGGCCAAATAAATTCTGCAAATTATTTCTAACGTGGTGAAAACTGTTAAAGATTTTGCCAAAAGAGTGACTGATTCAATAAACTGGCTGTGGACACTGATAATGGGCTTCGGAGAATAGAAGAGAGTGTTTTAGCAGTTTAGAAAATTTGTAATTGTCCTCTTCCAATAGGAGTGCTCCGACATTTGAAATAAACTTTATGCCATTTTTAGGGATAATGCAATGTGATTAAACATAAATACACAGAATTAAGCTGATTTCTCGCTAGAAAGAAGAACAACAATTGTGCAAGATATTCAAAATCATAACTGAGCTTCTGTTTTTCTTTGTCACACACTTACCGGTTAACACAGTTACCATGGTTACCGTAGTTAAATTCCCAATTGCTAGGCGTTACTGTTTCGAATTTTAATCATCATTAAAACCATGTTTGACTGTCACGCTTCTAATAAGTCATGGTAATCGCTCGCCAAGCTCCACCGAAGTTAGCAGCAGTCTCCCAGATGCCACTACGCAGGCGCAGCTACAGAAAGACGCGAGTAGACAGAAGCACTGCAGGGGATTTTGTCAGTCTTTTCAACCTTTTTAACGTATTTTTAACACCATCGGCGACTGTTGTGACTAATCAGTTTTAATCTACTGAGATTTTATGATTTTGTACTTGTATACAAGAATAAACATTATGCATACAATACATTATGTATGAACTTAATGTACTGGTGACCTATCCTTGGTGTACCCTGCTGCTCACCCAGTGACTCCTGGGACATTCTCCAGCTCCACTGTGACCCTTAGTTGGATAAGCGGTTAAGAAGATGGATAAATAAATGGATGAACTTTACTTAGAAAGTTAGTCTAGCAAAGAATGAGCATGCCTGAAATCTGAAAACCACAGATATCAATATGGTGCAATAGGCTTTGATTTGGGATCTGGTCCACACCAGCAAAGCTAATGACATCTGAGCTGTTCCCTTGTTTCCATCTCAGCTGCCCATATATTTTATACCTGCTACCACCTGTTACCAAAGGATTAGCCTCTTCCTGTTTCTTAGTTGTTAATGGAGTTGTCCCATTAATCAATGGAGACCACCAGTGGAGTGGAGTTACCTAAAACCTCCAGGGTCAAAAGGAAAATGTGGAAATAGTCTGCAAATTAACCGAAACCTGTCAGCCTATCTATACATGATACAGAGGATCACGACTTGTATACTCAGTGATTCACTGACCAGCTGAAAGACGCATCTCATGTCCACTTGACTCTAAAATATTTATTTTAATATTTGTTTTAACTGATTAAACGTGTGTAAATGGTAAATGGACTGGTTCTTATATAGCGCTTTTCTACTCTGTCCGAGCACTCAAAGCGCTTTATACAGCTAATTCATTCACCCAATCACACCCATTCACACAAGCACTTCTAAACTTAAGTGCTAAGTAGCTAACATTCATACACATTCACACTCCGATGGATGCATCGGAGAGCAACATGGGGTTAGTATCTTGCCCAAGGATATTTGGCATGCAGACTGGAGCAGCCTGGGATTGAACCACCGACCTTCTGGTTAGTGGCTGATCCGCTCTGCCACCTGAGCTACAGCCACCCCTAATACTCAGTATACTCAATGCTAAAATGTTCCCATGTGACATCAAAATTAAAATAAGCAAACAGACTTTTCAGGACATCTTGCTTCAAGTGCTGGGGAAATCTGTAGGAAACAGGAAGAGGGGAGAGGTTTGCGGTACAGAACCACATTAAAGGGGAAACTGCAGGATTGAATTACTGTCTGAAAATGTTATGTCCGATTCTGGTACTACTAAAAAGATGTTTCCAATAATCAATTAGCTGTTAATTTGAAAAGGTATCAGCAATTTATAATAACCACTCAAGAAAAAGGCTAAAGCTCTGATTGGGTTCAGTTTCTCAAACATTAATTTGTCATTTGAAGAAAACATTTTTACCTTTTTTTTTTTTTTAATAATTTTTTTCTGCTGCAGCCCATAACGCTTTCCAAGAAGAAGAACCAACTGAAAACAACGCAATGTTTACACTGGTTTATTAGTGAGTATTCATGCCGTTGGTCACAAAAGTTGTTTTGATTGTAAACTGAGCAGTGTGCGGTAGCATGAGATAAGAAAAAAAAAAATCATAGCAGCTGACAAATGATAATGCACTTCATTTTTTTTAGAATGTAAAGAGAAATTTGATTGTGTGTCAACTTTGCAAAAAGAAATGGAAAGATCAGGCAAACAATGAAACTGGAGACAACAACACTACTTTTTCACCACTCTCAAACTCCCTTTATCGCCCTTTCAGGAGAAACATCAACACACAATGCTCCCCATTTCCTCTGTCTATAACCTCTGCATCAGCTCCCCTCCCCCTGCTGTAAGAGTCGCACACAAACACACCGCTCACTCATCCACGCTGCAATACCATTTCTCTGAGAGGAGCACTGAGCGCCTCTCTTATCTTCTGCGTTTCAGCTGTCTGCGTTAATTCAATAAACTTCAGAGGAACAAAATGAACACAGGAATAACGGAGAAAGGGCGCTGGTGGTGGGGGTGCACAACTGAGCAGAGAAGAGAGGCAAAGGTAGGAGACGAGAAAACGGGAAAAATCCAAGAGGGGCCAAAGCACAAACAGAACGTGCATTTATGAAATAGTAAAGAAAAAAAAATGAAAACACACAAGTATATTAGTAAAAATATTCAAATCAGAATTGATTTTCAAGAATGGTGAAATGTGGCCTTATGCCTTGATGCTCCCCCCCTACTTCATTTGTTCAGCTAGTGTGTGTCCTCCTTATCCCTCCCTTAATGGCTGAGTAGAGCACACAAAGCCTGCACTGGAATATCAGCGCTGGAGAAACCTTCCGGCACTGCGCTGAGAAATAAATTGCTTCTGCTAATGCCCCTTTCATTATGGCACAGCCCTTAATTGTGCTGCTGACAGTCTGCCTGGCTGCAGGGCTGATGGGAGAAAAGGCTGAGGAGACGGTCATGACGTGGTGCCCGGGGCCAAACACCAACCAGCGGACTGCGGGGAGAATAAACTAGTGGAGCTGCGTGTTCACCTGGACAGACAACATGGGACCAAGTCTGTATTAAAAAGTGACTTTTAATATAACACTAGAAAAGACAAGATTATTCCAAAGGCTAAGAGCAGAGCTGGTTTTAAGGTCCCATTTAGAATACATATGTATGTATTTAAACCGCCAAGAATTCTTTAGGATTTAGAGGATAGAGTTTGATCTCTGAAACAACTGTGGTACCAACCAGAACTATTAAAAACTACAGCCTAGCCATGCAGATCTGATTGGCTTCATAATCTTACCCAGTTAAAAGCCATATATCATTTCCTTCCTTAAGAATTTTTACAGCTTCGTTCAGATGAAAAATGCCATAACGCGCGCGCGCACACACACACACACACAACATCACTTTTTAAAAACAACATTCTTCTGTCTTCCTCATTTTTCAGAGAAATGTGTTATTTATCTTCCTTAAAAACAGTAGGATGCACCCACAGATTCACGAAAACCTCTGTGAAAAGAAAAAGAACATCTTCCATAAAAATCAACTTCCACAAAGTGTTACGAAAAGACATAAAACGACTAGACAAATGAGTCATCGCTAAAGTCAAGCTAAACACTCTTTAAACTGCATAAACGGACGACTTGTCACATTGAGAAGCTGCAGGCTGAGCGTGCTTCATGTTAAAGATGACGTGACATTATCAAGCGATTGTGCCCTGCGATGCCAGGTCCAGCATGCAAGAATAGCCCAAAATCTCAAAGACATCAAAAAGAAAAGAAAAAAAAAAAGAAAGAGAGAAAAGGAGACCTGTCCAATGTCAACTGTCACTTAACCCTCACCACCACCATCCCGCCAGGCCCCAGAAGCAGGTCAGGGGTAGAGAGGGAACTTAATCAGAGGGTTCTCCTGTTACAAAAGCCCCTCCACTCCTGCTGGCAAGCAGTGGCAGGCCAACAGAAACAAAAGGCAACCGAACGCGACTAGCGCTTTGTTCTCAGGAGAGCTGTGACTGTGACTGCTGCTCCTCCACAAACTGTTTGAGGTTAAAACAGAAGAAGGGATGCCGAGGTCAGGGGTAAACATGAGGCTGGGAGCTCTTTATATGCCACTGGCTCGTGAACACAGGCTACTGAGGCGTTTTCAATTCTGGGAAAGTCTAATTATGGCGAATCAATAGTCTCATAATGCAAGTGAATTGCTCTTCACTTTCTTATTATTCAGGCTGATGCATTCATTTTAGCCATTTGTTCTCAGTAGGGTCTGATGTATAATTTCGGTAACAGTTTTTTTTAGTCTAGTCTGCAGAGACTGCTAGGTCAAACTGACTGAATAGGGGAGATGGAGGACACCAACCTGTACAGCTACGTCCATCTCATTTGCACTTGTCACCATTCCTTGTTAGAGTAAAGTAGAAAGGGACCAGTGCATCAGAAAGATGACTGCACCACCCAAACATCTGAATCTCTTTGCTGTTTTTTCTAATCAATGAATAAATCGAAGGTGTGGGTAGAGATCTAAAGAGATCTAAATCTGGGCTAGCATTGCCATTACAACCGATCTAAATCACAACCATGTGACCCAAATAAACAAAGGTGAAGAAGCAGCAGGGAAACCTCACACCAAGCGCCTCACATCAGACAAAACAAAATCTTGAACATATTTTAGTTCCTGAAAGTGGATCATCATCTGTCATCTGGAGACACTTTTGGTTTTTAAACCAGACAACCACAAGCAGGAACAGACTCTGGAAAGAGGTTTACCTTCAGGGTGTAGGTGAACCACAAACTAATAAAAAAATAACAGCATTACAACAACAGCAGTGAAATAGTCACCAGTGAAAAGCAGACTGTGTAGCTGCTGCTTTAAGAAACACTACAATTAAACACATTTGGTCCAATTACGACTATCCATGCTCTGTGACGTAAGAGAGGTGAGAGTAGAAAAAACCCTGAAACTGAGCAGCAGGTTATTTGTACATAAGATGACTGCATAATGTATTTAATGTGAAAATTCACCACTGCAACAACATACGACAAAGGATGGAAAAGCATATTAGGTCTCCTTAACAACTATACCGTGCCACCCAACACTTAAAACATCCACCGTACCTACAGCTGAACTAAAGTGTGCTGTATATACATTTTTGATTCGTTTTGCATATCTATATACATATATACTGTCAAATCTTTATGTACATACATCATATATAGTAAACAGTTATCCATTCCAACATTTTTGCAAGCTGCACCCTGACTATAATATTAGGTTAATGTGCTGGTATGGTGGTGACACTACAGAGCCTTGTTGTTCTAAATGGCTGGTTCGCCTCAAGAACTCAAACAAACATGAATCAAAAGCAGAAACATTCTGTTTTCTCCTGTTTTTACTTTTGGTCGGCAATGACCAACTGAAGCTCTGAGGAGAAAGCCCCATGGCTTTCTGTGCTGTGCTCACTGACAAATCAGACAAAAGGAGGGAGCTTTAAAACTTTTCTATTTACAAATCACACATTTATTCAACAATTATATCACCAATTATGTGAGCCTTTTCATCTTCAAAGCAACCCCCCTGCTGAAGGGTTCGCGTAAACAAGGTTTAACTTGTTTATCCACAACGTGATCGAAGAAAAGCAGGATCTCCTGGATGGAGACACAGTCCATTTCATGTTGAAAGTGGAGTCACATGAGTGGAAAAGCTACTATTACTGACTCGGAGATGGAAACGTCCTGTTGAATTATCATCCCGCCACCTCGAAAGGATTCTTCTGTCACGTGACTCTACATACTGAGCAACCTCCCTCTTTGCAATGAGCCAACTCATTTACCCAGACTGACAAAAAAAGCTGAATTTCACCGAACGCAAACACGACAGCATTGGCTCAGAAACGGGTACGGGCAGTGGTGTAACGTGGATGGCACAAATCCAGTTCCAAAAGCCATTTCCTCTGCTGCTTTTACAGCTCTCCTCTAACAGACTAGAAAAAGGAAATATGGCACATAAAAAAATCCCTTCAGGAGTTCATTAATAAAACCAGGACTGTGCTGAAAATGAAAGTGTCAAAGCCGTGCGTGTGCTTCTCTTGGCGTTTCCTCACCAGCTCGTGTCAGAATATCCACGTGTATTGATGCACCGGTAAATGATTCATACTTACAATCTCCTCAATTATTCACAGGGCAGGAATAATTAATGAGGCATGTGGAGAAGAAGGACTTTGTTAAATGTGGAAGATTTTTTCACATGTAGGGGGGTCGGGGGAAATTCCATTTCTGTGCATTGCAGTCAATGTATAATGAGCTCAGGTGTCTCCAGTGACTGATTTTAACAGACAGTAAACAGTAATAAAGCACCAGCATCACAAGGGAAAAGAAAACATTTTAAGACTCTCTGTTCTCTACAACCTCACCATCGTTTGAGGATGGAGCATCTCTGTATTCACCAGTGATTTTTGGGTGTGATGCTGTACCGGTTGGCTATATTCTTTTTTTAAATTTTGGCTTTCTCAAAATTTTGAAAAACACTTCAAAATCCTGCCACATTTTACAACATACACATAGATGGATGCAATTTTTATTTTCCTTAATTTAGGAAAAGCGTTTCATTTATCAGATTAAAAGTATAATTTTTTTCTGGTAGTATCGACATAGGTAATTTCCACTGCTTTGTATTAAGATGAAATTGAATAAATATAAGTACACGAGGAATTACAAAGCAATATAAAAATCTTTTCTCTCCATTGCTTAAAGGTTCTGGACGGCAACAACATTTGTTTTTTTCCCCCCAATCTCTCACTCTCTCTCTCTCACACACACACACACACACACACACACACACACACACACACACACACACACACACACACACACACACACATCACTTTAAATCCTAATAAATGCTAGAAATTATAACATGTAAGAATAAATTCCAGGCTGCTCCTAGTGCTTCTATTTGATTATTTATTTAGGTGCATCAGCTGATAACAATACATTTTTAAAAATTATCCAGCTGTAATGGGGAAAGTCAGGTTTATATCTGCCACTTAATAACCATGGGATAGCAAGGTAAATGATTTGCTTGTTTTACATGTTCTTGTTACAAAAGTTAAAACTGAACACTTTAAACCTGAAACACAAAGAAAAGCTGAGGGGTACAGCGGGCTCACTGTGAAAATAAAAAGAGAGGAAAAGGCAAAAACACCATTGTCCATATTCACAGAGGTTTTAAAAATGCTCCGACTGCTCTTAACTCAGCAGAGTCCCTTTTCAGGTGCCATTAAAAAAAACTCAGAGTGAGAAGTGGACAAGAACTTTGCAGCATAGGTTCTTCTCCCTGAGGCGCTGCCATTGGGCCTTCATTAAAAATCCCAGCATGATTCTTGTTAGTGATGCTGAATCCATGCAGGGAAACTCGTTCCGTAATGACAAACATGATTTAACGGGGCTTACAGGTTGGGTCTGAAAGAAGATACCACAAGTCAAGGAATAAAATTCGAGATTTAAATCGGCTATTCCTCATGAATGGATAAATAATGTTGTTCAATCCGATTATATCTTTAATGACACAACAACGTCTCCCATCACCGACCCTGGTGGTGATTGAGAAAGCTTTCTCCGCTGACACAGTTTTGCTGGCTTGCATGGCACGCACATCCAGTGGGAATTAAATAAATTAACACTCCAAAGGCGTTAATGGCGTAATGCAGTTAAATCATCGAGCGAGAAATGCCAACGCATCTGCGATCAAGATCAACCACCAACAACATCATCTCTGCCCAATCTAATCCGGTGCACTTGATTAACTCCTCGTTATTGCGGGCCTGGATCGCGTTTCTCCCTCCAGTGTTTTATGCTGGGTGGGGTTTTTTTTTTTCCATGTCTCACCTGCACACTCCACTGCTTAAAATGTGATTACGAAATCTTAGGTTTAGGCATAAAAGTAAGCAAAAGTAAGGATTTTTTGTTGGGCACTTTTTACATTTTTGACAATTTCATGTTATTAATAATAACAATTTAAAAAAACTATCAACATGTAACTGATTGGAAAAATTATCATTACTTGCAGTACAACTAGGATTTAATTCCACTTTGAACCTGAAGAAATTAAAGATTAAGAGCGATGCAGTTCAGCTGTCTATGTCAAAATGTTAAGAGATATGACTTGCCACCAACCTTCCCCTGAAGTCCAGTAACATCATTTAAAGTCTTATTAAATCCTGAAATGTAAATGTTTTTCAAGAGCTTTTCAGGAGTCCTTTTAGTTTCAGCTCTGCCTGTCTGTCTGTGTGTGCCTGTGTGTCAGGCCTTCCCACAGTCTTGCCCAGATCCTGCCCAAATTGGATACGAAGTCATTAGTGTCCCAACTCGAAGCATATGTTCCAAGTTGCTGAGCATTTCATTTCACAAGACGATGACGAGGGGGCTGAGGAGAGGGAGTTAAAAGGAGAAAAAAAAAGAAACACAGTCGGCACAGAAAAATAAACCAGACGCAAACTGGGCCAGACTGAGCCTGTCGCTCACTCACACACAGAGGCAGGGGCGTCCCATGCTCCGAAGAAAGTCCACTTTGACTTCGGGGGTCACGTTCCACAGCATCAGCTTATGAGCTCCACTGTGTGC
This sequence comes from Neolamprologus multifasciatus, assembly GCF_963576455.1. NCBI lineage: Eukaryota > Metazoa > Chordata > Actinopteri > Cichliformes > Cichlidae > Neolamprologus > Neolamprologus multifasciatus. Next base: position 6,937,376 of record NC_140439.1, on the reverse strand, counting down.
GTGCGTGACTCTCTACATTCATGTTTTCATATGCGGGTCAGGGAATGATACCTTCCACGCCACACAAAAGGCACTGCTGTACTCCATCTGAGAAATCTAAATATTCTGTCTAGGACGGGAGGGGAAAAAAACATTAGAGCGAGGATTATATTTCAAAAGGCGGGCAACCCCCCACCCCCAGCCTCCACCCCTCTCTTTGCTTGCAGAGAAGCAACAACTTTATTTATGTCCAAATACTGCGGATGCAGTGAGAGAACGGCGAGCAAGTCGGATTATTATCTCCCAAATCTAAACAAGCCTTTACTTTCCTCGAACAGAGCTCGTATTCTATAAGCACTTAAACATAGCAGGGGTGGGGGTGGGGGGGATGGGCTCGGAGGATTGTGTGTGTGTGCGTGAGCGCGTGTAATCTCAGGGTTCCCAGACCGAGTTTAAGAATGACAGGGTAAAACACTGCAGGCTCTGTGGAAGCCAGGAAACAGCCTAATGTATTTATCCAAACACATATCTGCTGAGAGGCCCCATGGCTTTAACACATCCCCTTCTACACGGGCTCACCTCCAAAAAGAATCACACTGAAAACTGGACTTCCCCCCCCAAAAGAAAACAACCCCACAATGAGCAAAAAATACAACAACAACAAAAAAAAAACCTGAATACAGTGATTATAGGAATTAATACTGAGATTACATTCTCAAAGTTTTCAACCACTGTATTATTACATTTTTACCACTGTGTTCCTCTTGCACTGAACTGAAACTCCTGCCGTAGACCCTCTTTCACAAAATAACACCAAAAATACACCTTATAACGACTTTCTTACAGCCGCATCTGTTCTCGTTTGTCATCGTCTGGAATAAAAGTAAAACAGTCTCCAGATGACGAATGAAGATGATGATCCACTTTTAGAAAATGTTTTTAAGAGTTTCCTTGTAAACATCAGGAAGATCCATCCTTTTCCTACTTTGCTTTCTCCCCCTCCTCCTCTTTCCATTTTCTTCCAAAAATGTTTTATGTAGGGCTTTCACAACTCAACTTATGCACAACTGCTGCAGCACTGCAAATAAAAAGGCAGGGAGAAACCATAGTAAGGCTTCCCAGGGAACCAAAAACAAACCCTGTCAATTCAAGAAGCATAAAAATAATAAATCCAAAAATAAACCATGGTATTTCAGAAAAAATGTTACCTCAGAGAGGATGTGCTTGTTTTTCTTGGGGTTTTTTTTTTTTTTTTAATTTTTATAAAGACAGAAAAAATATTGTGTGTATGTTCTATTATTTGCCTTTTCAAAGACTGCGGAAGCCTCACCAAACATCAAACCAGACTCTGTTCTGGTGAATCCTGTGCTGCTTGACATGTGTTAACCCAGACTCACGACAGCGCATTTGTTCTGATTTTTAATGTTGTCTTTGCGATCCATTAAAACAGGACTGATGTAACGCAAGCTGATAGGTGAGGTCGCCTCCCTTTTCACCACACTCGGAGGCACGGGCACTTGCTGTACTTGGCAGCCCCAGTTGCAGCTGAGGAATCCCAAATCAACACAGTGGCACAATCGTGAGAACACTGCCAACACCAAGAGGAAGGCAAAACTCCACTGAGCTGTTTACAATACTCCATCTCCCATAAATAATCCTGCTTACATGAATGTGATTATTATGCACACACACACACACACACAAGATTGTGGGGCTCTGAGTGTTTCAGGCAAACAATATTTTAAAAAATAAAAAAAACTTGTCTGCCAGATGTTGCTGCTCCCTAAAGTGAAACAGTGCAGCTGTTTGTTGAAGATCTTGGACTGACTAAAAACATCTCCTTTATGATTGTTTACATATCTGCATTATCTCAGCCTCTCACACTTCACATACAAAATAATTAAATTAATTTAAAAAATACTCCAGTTCTACACGACAATCCCAACAGCTGCCATCTCGGTTCAGCCCGGTGCAAACACCCTGCCACCACCGCATCTGCAGCCCAAAGCAAAGACTTCTCCCGGCCTCTTATTTGGCTTCATACACACCAAGGTGACGTGGTTACTCCACTTAATACGTTGATTTGCCGATTTTTCAGCTTCACCTTTGATTTCAGAGTGATCTAAGAACGCTGTAACTGCGCAACAAGATCGAACATGTGTGCACAAATCTTTAATCGTGGCTCTGCAGCTCTCTGGAACAGCGTCTCAGCGATCTCTAAGATGTGATTTTGAAGGTGCTGCAATGAAAGGATTCTCACAAGTCAATCATATGTTGTTGTTTTTTTTTTTGTTTTTTTTACCATAACATTGCCTAAACTGACAATTTTATAATTACTATATTCTGTGCTAACAAGGAAAACTGTGAGGGGGAAAAAAGCCTTGAGCTTTGCTGTGATTTTACCCCCAACAACGTAATTATATGTGAGGACTTGGGAACAGCACATTTGTACAGACCTCACTGTGAAAGCTGTCTACAACAAAGATTAGAATGCTTTGGTTAGCGCTCTGTGTTTTGGCGTGGGCTGGATTTTCTCACATTATTGTACATTTTGGTGTTTTGACTTTCAAAAATTCAAAGCAGCGTCACCATCGGCACTGCTCTACAATGTTTATTTCGGCCATAAATTGCATTTATCCCTGTGTGTTCCGCTCATGATGTAGAAAAAAGAAAATAAATTGATGGGCTGTGCTTTTCCCCATAAATAAATGCACACGTAAAGGCAAAAAAATGAAAAAGAAAACAGGAGAAAAGAAAGAAATGACAAACAACTCCATTACAGCGATGATGGAAACTACAAACAGGCTCTTCAATCTCTTCCTCTGCTGCAGGTTAACTTCACAACATACACAGAGAATAAATGTCATGAGCACGCAGTGTACACAAAACCAGCAGTCACCAACCTTTTGGAAAAATCTCACAACTGCTCTAATTGGAAGAAGACACAAAGTGAGCTGCAGCTCTGTTAATATCTGGTCACAGCTAAAACACAGCGTTGTAAAGTGTGTTTGTGTGTGAGGGTGTGTGTCGAGGGTTGATGGGTCACAGCGCTCTGACCCACTAATGAGAGGAGCAGCATAACCACATCAGACAAGAGCAACACTAAGTAACTGGTCTAATAAATAACTAAGGAGAGCGCCTTAATGCAGACAAAGCATCCACATACCGCAATGACAACATGGCACAAATGATAACCGTCTCACAGCGAGACCGCAGCACACACCGGTGAACAGTACGCACCAACAGCACACGCAAGAAAGATTACAAAAATAAATAAATAAAACAACACCACAAGTTAGAAAAACCAGCGCAAGTATGTGTGATGCACAGAATCAGTGTTAGTCTGCAGATGCTGCGCTTTTGTTCAGTGCTTCACTGCCGCTAAAACTTTTATTCACAAAGAATGGTTTGTACTGCGTTACATCACGCACCACCATACACTCAGTGAACAAGGGCCAGTGATATCAGGAGTGTAAACAGAGACTGCATTAAACCTGCTGGCTTCCTGTATTGTTCTTAAAGCGTATGCATGATTCTGAAATTAGTTTAAAATGTCACAGAAAGTGCAGGTTTATAAATGACACTGCTGCAATGTGTCATTTAAATGTTCCTCGTGACCAACTCAGTTTGGAATAAAGATCACAAATAAAATTCATTTGGAGAGAGAGAAAATATTTCTTTCTGATTTAACTTTGCCAGCTCATAACAACTGTGTGTGTTTGTGTGCGTGTGTGAGCGTGAACTTACATGTGGACGTGTGGGGGCTGGAAGCGGCTCTGGTTGATGTTGTAGTGTGTGAAGGCCTGTGTGGGGTTGGAGCTGTACTCGTCCACAGTGATGGTCACTTTGCCATGAGCCATCCTTCCACAGTTTGGACATGAGATGCTGTTCGTTCACCGAGATTCAGCAGCGAGCCGTGCGGCGGTCATCCTTCAGAGCTGCTCTCCAGAAGCCCAGGAAGCCTCCCTGCAGCAGCAGCAGCAACCCAGCCGACTGACTCGACCACGACACACTGCACCGACAGGAGACACACACACACACCAGCTGCTTTAACAAGGCGTGCACTTTTTTCTGAATACACTCACGAGCAAGGGCTTCGCATAAGAAAATAAAAATATATCGCAGGTTAAACTTATACATTTTAAAGTGAATGCAAATGCAAAGACTAAAGATAAAGCACACATGCATGCAGTGACGGCATGTACAGTCTTATTCAGCTTCAGAGAACAGAAAACACCTGAAATTTGCTAGAAAAAAAAAATCCTCAAACAGCTCATCAAACACATCCTCATAAAAGCCTCAATAGAAAAACACAATGAGGCAATTTAAACACAATTAGCAGATGTACTCTACCTTTAAAAGCAGCAAGGGAATTTCTTTACAGTGAAGTTTACAAAAAACTCTTCTCTGACTTTTTAAGCAACAATTTCTACTCTGGAAAGCACTTTATAAGCTTCAATGAAAACATATTTAAATGTAAAAAGATTAAATTAAAATTTCAATCACTACAAGCAAATTAAAACAAAAAACAAACAGAAAGGCTGCAGGCAGAATCTCTGCTGGTGAGGAATTGCTGCAATTGCTTCTATAAAATGAGAAATTCTTCACAATGCATGCATCAAAGAGGTCTCCTTCCCCACTGACTGTAAGCCAAGCACAAAAACATATCCATGCTCCAATTTTGAAAGGATCCACTAGCAATTAATGACATGCTATGGCATCTCTGCTCCACTGTACAACAAAGACTTAAAAAAGAAAATGCTGCTATGATGCATCCCTGGAGCTCACTCACCAGATCCGCTGTGAGTCTCCTTGCACCCTGAGCCTCCCTCCTGTCTGACCTCCCTAACTGATAGTAAAGTGGCCACTGTGGGCTTTGACAGCCGTTTTATACCAGACCTCCTGATGCAGCCATGAGCAAGAGAAGAAAAGAAAGAGGGAGAAAAAAATGCCCTCAATTTAACAAGTCTGTCATATCTTTTGGAGGGAAATCAACAAAGCTCGAGAGTTCACATGATGGTTAAATCCTTGGATGGAGAAGTGAGATAAAAACAAAAAAAAAGCAGCTGCTGGATAAACAAGACCCCAATTTAAACTTTGTTTTTTGTTTGTTTTTTTTTTAAAAGAAAATGTCCTATTTTCACTAAAGCATTGATTTATGTTTTCTGGGTCGGCTGCATCCTGCTTCCTATTATGCACGCTATAAATTTAAGTCAAAAAGATATATGCCAGCCGAGAAAAAGGTGGTTAAACTAGACTTTTAAAATAAAACAAATAAATAAAAATTAAAAATGCATGAGCAAAATCTAAGCAGCTCCACTGCACACCCAACTCTTTACATTTCAAAGTGTGGAAAAAAATGAGTCACATTAAAATCCTTGTTACACATGAAACAAGTGTATTGATCTTCCTGGGCCTTAAATTTAAAAAAAAGAAAAGAAAATTCACTTCTGTACAAAACTGCCCCATCGGATGTCCTGCACTTCACCTCCTCTGCAATCAGTGCAAAATCTCAACCTACTAGTGCTACTGCTGCAGTTACTCGGAAAATTTGCTTTTTCTCTGCAAATGTAGGCCGAAAATCTGTGTGCAGCATGCTCCACAGTCTTCTGATTTTGTGTGTGTGTTTCTATGTGTGTGTCGGGCTGCCGAAACTCGCCTGTCTGTCTCTACCTTATGGCTACAGTAGTAGCAACTAGCACTCTAGCTTAGCCTGCTAAACCTGCCCTGGCAATAGATTTTTTTATTATTATTATGCACGCTGTAGCTTCGCGTTGAGCTGCTTTTTTCTGTAACGTCGGTGCGCGCACACATGGTCGGTGCAGTCCTCGGATATGTAGCGCGCTCGTACGCCAGCATATAGCTAACTTCACGAGTAGAAATCACTCCGGTAAGCAGAGGAGGGGTTGAAGGCGAATAAATTGACCCTTTCTGATAACACGCACACACAACGATGCGTTCTATGCGCCGCTCGCTATTAACACCGCCGCTTGCAGGAACGTACACAAAAAGAAAGGTCCGTGCAATCCTGAACTCTGCTTCTGAGATACTAAAAGCACCCAAAGGTGGTCAGTGTCACAACACCGTCGCGCTAACCTCTGGCTCTTCCTCGTAAATGACAAGCCACCTTATAACCGACAGCTTTGTGTCAGGGGTTTCTTTTTCCCCCTCCTAGTCTCCTCTCTTTCCCCCCTCATTCCCTTCCCTTTTCGGTTCTCAAAGAAAAGCGGAAAGGTTGTTCTACCTTCGTCGTGTGGGGTTTTTTTGTGCGTGTTTTTTGTGGCCGGAGAAAATAGTGTCGGGTCGGGGTCGCCCTCTACGCAGCGGCGGCGGAGGAGGCGGCGGCGGCGGCGGAGGGACGCGGGTCCATGCGGCAGCAGCAGCAGTAGAGCGGGCAGGTTCGTACGCGACCGTCCGGGGTTGCGGCAGATAGGGCAGAACCTTCGACCCGGCGGGACCTCTGCTGGCTCCTGTGGAAAGAAACCAGACAAGAAGAGAGCGGAGGGGGTAAAAGCCAGAGAGAAGGACGAGAGACACTGACAGACAAGAGAGAGAGAGAGATAGAGAGAGCGCGAGAACAGCTTCGGTCTGACGGAGGGGGAGCCGGAGTGCAGTGAGTCGAAGCTGCCACTGGGGTCAGAGAGCAGGAGCAAGCACAACCCCCCGCCACCTCCCGTGCGCGTGCCCTTACCGGCGGGCACACGCAAGAGGCAGGAGAAGTGGAGGGGAGGGCGGGGAAGGAGGAGGGTGTTCGCGCAGTCCCGCTCTATGCTGCATTCACTTACTTTCGGAAATGGCAAGTCTTGTCAAATGAATGAAATGAGTAAAGATGATTAGCCAGGATGAGTATTTTTTGTGTGTGGTAACAACAACAGCGTTGCTTTGGAATAAATAATACTTTATTAAACCACAATGCACATTTACATAATTATTATTTTAAGCCCATGTTTCTAAAATGCCAGCTAATTTACAAAATATATAAGTATATAGAGCCTATACTGCAAAAATGTGATATGTTGTAATATTCAATTGATTTATTGAAGACTGATCAGTCGTTTATGTGGCAACACTAAGATGCTGGGAATACATGTCTGTGGGGAAGAAAACAAGTACGTCTGGTATAAATGCTACAACTTACTAATGATGTGATCTTTCTAAAAGGGATTACAAGTAGTAGCAAATACGTTATTTATAAAGAGTTGTCAAGTGAGTTAGCTTTTAATAAATATTTCCAAGTATTGACTGATAGTATTAATATTTAAAATCTAAATTACTGCATTTTTGTGGCACAGAAGATTGTTGCCTGGAAAAAAGCTAAATTCTAAATTATTCAACAGAACTTTTTTTGTTTTTTAAAGAACATTACAAAGAGTCTGTAAGTATACCTAATGGCTTAATTAATGATTTATAAGTCATAGAATGCAATGCATTATTAAGCTGGATCAAAGTACTTGTCTTAACATATAGCTTACACTATTATCATGCCTTGTCTTTTTTTATCTAGAGGACAAATCCAAATATCTATAATAGTTCATTCAGTGTCTTTTGAGAACATTAACAATAGACTTGGCAGATTACCAAACAGCCTTTAGTTACAGAGTAACACCATGACAAACACTCATCTCAGAAATATTTCATAACATGAAAACCTAAACCTTGAAATACTAAGAAGCATCCATCCAGGTTCCGAAATTTACTGTTCTCCCTCTGTGTCTTCAGTTGGCCATGAAAAAAGCTGTGGACTGGAAGGTTTGCTTTTGGATATCAGGCTTTACGCCATGGTCTAATAAGAAGGTTGTTGATTTTATTCCTTGAAATATGCAGTAATCAATACTTTGGTAGCTGTACCTTGAACTTGTTTGTAACAAGCATATATACTGAAGCTAACTGATTGTCCTGGCAGTGACAGACAGGAAAGTACTGATAGGAATGCACTTTATCTTTTATGGGTAAACTGGATACCTGTATGCCTCACTCTTTCCTTGTATTTGAGCATCAGCTAGCATGCACATTCTCACACTGAAACATAGATCAGTGGAAATGTTGACCTGGAATATTTTTTTCATAAGATCACAGATGTGTGGGAAATGGTGCCAGAGTGTAGAAGGTGTTGTAAAATCAATGATTAGAAGACAGCATGGCCCCTTTGGGTACACAAGTAAACAATACTAATGAGTACCTGTGGGAGTCCATCACACAACCTGAAATGGGGCAGCACAGTTTCCAAACTGGGAAAATCCTGAAACTTGGCCGACTGGTTGTAAAAGCAGCATCCTGATCACCAGGGTTTAACTCACCGACTATCACTTCTCTGAAGTATAAGTGAAGTCTAGGAAAAAGGCTTGTCTTGATTTTCTTCAAACACATAATTTTTTAATTGATCTTGATTTTTTTGTGTTTCTCTCTCATGGTGTGCAGCCTTTACTATGATCTGTTTGTTTAAAATGTATTTCCACATGAAACTGATGTCACATTTTCAGTATTCAAGGTATAAAGCATCAGATACCACATTCGTGTAGAGAAATAATCTAATCTCAAGGTCTGGGTGCCATCAGCTTTGAATTATACTCTTTTTCAGTGCATGGTACAGGCTCTATTGTCATCACCTGAGCAAAGTAGGGTATCTGCCATCTTTAAAAAATCAAGTTTGGCTCAGTGGGATTTAACACAATTATTCAAACTATACTCTTGTACAGGGGTGCATATAAGTGGTCCGCAGGTGCGCATGCGCTGTCAAAATAAAAGACCCGCACCAGATAAGAAGTTGCAACGCGCGTTTGCATACATAAGATTTTCTGGAGGAAGACAGACATTTGTTTAGAACTCTTAAAGATGTCGAAGAAGCAAGCTCCTTTAAGCAATTGGTGTTCCTCCACCTCTAAAGAAATGTCAGAAGGAGTCCGAACCGCAAAACAAGCGTGTATTCTCGGAAAAGTGGTTGCAGGAGGTGAGCTGGCTTCAAACAAATGATGAACGCACGGAGATGTGGTACAGAATATGCCGTGAAAATCCCACTCTAGCGGACAACTTCTTATCTGGTGCGTGTTTTTTATTTTGACAGCGCATGCGCACCTGCGGACCACTTATGTCCACCCCTGCTCTTGTATCATATAACTAACATATAATACTGTGCAAAAATCTTCAGCCACCTCTCATTTTTTATATTTTTATCTATTGTATTTTTGGAAATACAGTAGATAGGGCAAGAACAGATTTTGTACAATTCTAAAATCTGATGGTACATTTCTATTTTTCTAATTCTGTCAGATTTAACAAAATCCCATACACCACTCTCTAAAATGTAGTCCCAAACCATGACAGCGCCACCACCGTGTTGTTACAGATGACTCTTTGTAAAAACGCATTGTACTCTCGATTTAGATTAATCTCTCCTGAAGACCTGTTGCTTCGATTTTTTGTTGGGTTCTTGTGTAATTTGATCTTTTCTCTTATTTAGTTGTATTATCAATCTTATTTCATACAATATTCTGTAAAGTTTCTAAATCATGACATCATTTAGTGATAAAATGTTCAACACTGCAGGGTATCCTTTAGTCATATCCTGCTTTAAAACAAAACAAACAACAAAAAAAAAACAGTGCTTAATACATCAATCAATGTGAGGTCCACATTTTATAATCACTCTGTAATCTTTCCTTAGTGGTTTGAAAGGTAATGCATTTTTTTGTCCCCAGATAATGAGCCATACTAACTTTGAAAAACTGATTTTGCCAATTGAAACCACCCCAATCAGAAAACAGTGAACGCTCTACAGTGGTAATCCATCAGTGTCTTAAAGCACCTTTAGTCTTTTGCAATTCGTGGTGTTGAATCCAAGCTTTCACATACTGATAGTATGTTTACAACAAACATCCACTGCTCAAGCACAATGAAATGCGTGCTGTGTTTTGCACTGTTTGCTAAGTGTTCATTGTTCATTTGCAATCCTTACTACAAGTTTCTCCTCCAGGTGAGGCCCTGTCTCCAGGGCGCAGCAGCACAGAGCTTTGTGGACGAAGGGTTTGTGCTGTTGAGTTTGACTGTAGCTTTGACTGGTAACTCAGTGTGAACTGATAACTGCATTAATCATTTTCTGTCTTGCAATCAATCTAATTTCAAATAATGTAAACATGCCAGCTGTAAGTTATTGTCCACTTCTGAAAAATGGAGGTGCCCAACTACTTCCATCATAGTTAATGATGCATCACATCTACAGGATATTCACAGCTCGGTACCACATGTGCACCACATATGCACAGAATGAACCCCCCCCCCCCAAAGTTCTGAATTATATTGTTAAAGCTGTTGTTTGTAAGGGTGCTGCTGCCACGCGATGTTCACGTTCTCTTCGCGTCTCGTTTTCTGGCCGTTCACCTTGACTTAATTCGCTGTTATTGTAGACCTTCGGTGTTACTCATAGTCATTCAGCTATAGTCTCATTAAACTACTGTTAGTGCGGAGTTATCATGTGTCTGTGAAGGGAAACCTCTTGCAGCAAACTATGTAATCTACTCAGAAAAGTTACCTGCACAGCCTGTAAGAAAACTGCAGAAGAGAGTATTGAGGATAAAGTGAACATTTTCATAGCAAATTGAAGGCTATTAAAAGTCTCAGCTTTAGGCAACATTAAAAAGATGAAACAATAAATCACTATATATTTTTTCTTTGGTCCTTATTAGATTAGAGTGTGTGTTGTGGGTCATGAGTTAAACTGCCTACAGACAAACTTTAAATAATTGATGATAATTTAAATGCTGCCACCTCTTTCCTTCACTGCTTATTGCAGCTTATTCTTTGATCCCATAAAGCCTTTCTTTGAAATATTATGGTTGACCTCCATGTTTGCAGCCTTCTCTGAATCTTTGAATCAGTCTCCACCTCACCTCAGTGACCACAGAGGATCTTGAGGTGAAAATCATTATACGTAAGGTAGAGCAAATCAAAATGAAGGGAAATTATTATTTTGCAATTGCTGTCTATCACTGAGTTCAACAGCAATTTAAAGCATTCAAGACTAAAAATATATATATAATAATAAAGCATTAATTTGTCAGTGCCAAGGCTATACCTTTTAATATACCGATGGGATTTTTGATGAAAAAAGGCTGCGTGGGACTATCCATAATGGGCCCATCTGAGAGGCTCCACCACATTTACATGTCTGCCAGTTGAGGCAGGGCTGGCTTTTTTCTAATTTTACTGACATGCTTCAATTTCCCAGGACCATCAGCGCATCCCCCCACTGCCACAACAGCCCTGCAAGTCATTTCCATTTGACTTTTCTCTTATCTGCGCAAAAAAAGAAGAAAAAAAAAGCATTTCCATCTACTAGCCGGGGGGTGTTAATGTGAAAGCAGGGTTTAAATTTTATGTGGAGAGGCCACATTTAAACATTTGACCAGCGTTTGTTCTCCTGACTGCATATAGAAAACTGATGATAGATACGGGACCAAATGTCAGAGAAAGAAATGGCTTTTGCTGTGAATGTTTTATTCAGCCCCGTGCCGCGCCAATCACATTTATACAATAGAAAATGTAAATGTTATGCAGAGTGCTAAAAAAAACCCACACTATATATTTTATGACCTTCTATAAAAGAGGGTAAAATGACTTTCCATCCAAATAAGGCAAAAAGAAATGGAACACATATTTAATGGGAGAAGGAAATAGGAGTGCAAGCTTCTTGCGGGAGGCACAGGGTGATATTCACTTAACCTACCGGCCGCGGCGGTTCACCAGCTCTAACCTGCATAGATTTATGCCTGTCTGTGGCACTGTCTGTCTTCACTGCCCGCCTTGCAGATAAATAAAACGAAAGGCCTGTCTGTCTGAGAGGCCCATTCACACATAGGCAGGAGTTGGGGTTTTTCAAATGTTAATGTCATTCAGATTTATGGGAGGCAGATAGATGGTTGCTGAGGGTATGGCAGGCTAGATACTGTTTATGTCATTGAAATGCACACAGACAAAAAAAATGTTTGCCCCTGAGCCACAGCAGCAGCAGCAGCACTCTTCTGGCACCAGCCTTGTGTTTAGAAATGAACACACAAAAATGAATACTATCTCAAGATTCAAGTTTTCTTTTTCTCACTTTTCCTCAGCCTGGTGTTATAGGACTGATAAAAAAAAAAAGTAGGGGAGAGGAACTGAAATCTACATACCAGCTAATTTTATTAGCACATAAAGTGCTTTTGTCCAGTGGAGCTTGAAGAGAAAGCGAGGAGCAGAAGTGTAGGACAGAAGAAAGGCAAAGAGAGAGCATACTGGCATGAAAGCCAAGTGTATTAATTCCCCTCCCATTCTCCTGCTGTGTTGTGATAGACTGAGTAATATGCAGGCTCACTTTCTGTGCCAAAGGCTAGACGGAGGCTCACTCAAGAGGACTCTGTGAGTCAGTCTCTCTCTTTTTGCCTCCTCTCCGTCTCTTTCTTCCCAAGCCCCTTTCAACTTTAGCAGTGGTAAACTGCAAAAATAAAACAATCACTTCATTTCCCGCACCACCACCCCTGAGATCCAGCTTTACTCGCAACCATTCAACACAATCAGCGTGCCTCTGCTCCATCTCTCCATCTCTCCCCACATGTGTGTGAAAATGGTCAATACTGTATAAATTAGGAGAACTCTGAGGCACGTTGTGATCCACGTGGAGTGAGCGTGTATTAAATTACGTTAATTGACTGGATGAAGTTCAGAGGAGGACAACACTGGGCTGCACACAGTCCTCAGCTGCTCTGCTGAAGTGGCTCCTGTTCTCCTCAGGTGATGACCTGAGCAGGCACATTCACAATTAATCCAGTATTTATTCTATCACGGTGATAACTTTCTTTCCGTCCTCTGACTGCATTTTCCAAGAACTCCATGCACAGTTTTACGAGTCAAAGCCTGTAAGTCCACATGATGTATTCCAGTGTGTGGTACTGTATATGCATGTGGCGCACTTAGTATTGTGGAAACCAGACAGTGCATTACGTATTCAATGGCCTGAACAAACTGATTTAAAAAAAAATTCCAGTAATATTTATGATGTCTTTCAGCAGTCATTTGGCATGAGAGCCACTTATCCTTCCTTCTTTTGAAATTCACTTTAAGCCTCTTGTTGGGCAGATAAATGGCAGGAAGGGGTTAGACTTTTAACTTGTTTTTGCTCTTGTTGTACAATAAAATGCTAATATTGAAATGCTGTTTTCAGTGTTCTGCCTGCTGTATGTAAAAGGGTTGAAAACACAGCACTTCCCTGTGTGCTTGTGTGTATTTGTGGGTGCAAAGGTTCACCATTACACTTGCTTCTAAGGATCAGACGAGTGAGAGGGAAAGGAGCAAATAACAACGGGATAAAAGCATGTCAGCAGGTCAGCTGGTCAGACAGTGAGGGCTGATCTTCCAAATGCAGAGACTCACCCAGAAAACAGAGCGACAGAAAGAGGGCAGAGACCGCAGATGAAAGCCAATGAACTCAAAAACAGCAGAGAGAGGGAGAGAGAGAAGCAGAGAGAGGAGGATGATTCCTGTGAACATAAGATTAAAGGAAATATGCACACTTAAACAATGTTAAAATTACCCCTGGAAGCATACCATGCTTTGTTTCAGCTGGCTTTGCACCTCTCAGCTTTGCTAACCTCTTGATGCAGAGGGCACGGCTGAGTTGCAGACTCCAGTGTTCCATCTGCCTTCGTTTCAATGATGCATCAACTTAAAAAAATTAAACTTTCTGGAGAAAAAAACCCAGATGCTCACATTTCTTTTCTTTGCTTCTAGTTTCAGCTTCTTCTATTGCCATACCAGTGCTGATGCACAGGTTTGGGTTAAAATGGTTGCCAAAGAGGTACATGTTGCTGAGTTGAAATGCTTATTCATATTGACTGCTGGTGTGCAGCTAGGAGGCAAGAAAATTTTTTGGACAATTCTAATATCTGACGGTACCTTTCTGCGTTTTGCTGTGAAAACGAATGTGATGCTTTGGGTGTGCGTCATACTTCCTCAAGTTTTACTACCGCTCATGAGTAGATAGTGAGTGTTTGCAGACCAGTTGGCGTCTTCCATGCAAAGTGCAGCAACTGTGGCAATCTGCTAATTGCCAAAGCAATCACAGGGAAGTTTTCAGCACAGCTCCCTCTTTTACCTACAGTATCAACGGCCAGCACCCTCCAGAAACCACACACAACCAGGGAATACAAATTTCATCACTCCGCACACATGGCACCCAAGTGGGCTTTAAGTCAAATAGTTTGTCTTCCCTGCATATCTTGCAGTCTACTTTGTTGTTTTCTTGGTCAAAATCAGTTGGCTGTATATTAAATTTTTCTAGAGCCACTGCAGACTTTGACATTAGCACAATTAGACAGGACTTCTCTCTACAGCTGCCACTTTTCTTTCTTTTCCAGAGACTCTAGTCCTAAGGGTATGCCTGTAGGCCTGTTTCCAGCTCCATGTTTTTTCTTTTCTTGGACTCCACTGGTGTAGCTTTGTATGATTCACAATTCAAAGACAATAATCCTTATTCATGTTCTGTGCTTACAGTTGGAGCTGTATGACTTTGATGTCATCCAAGAGGAGGAAACGGAGTGTTTAGAGCAGCCAGAAGCCTTAGAGTTTGGCTCACGGGGCTTTCTTGCACATACCTCAATTATTTGAATCTGTGGCCATGTTTATTATGAACACTCACCATTCATTGCAAGTAAGGAAAAGCATAATAGGTCATGTTGAATGGAGCAGAATGTAATGGAGTCTTGAGATCATCAAGTTGTGTTTCTGTTGTGGCTGCATCATTAAAAGTGCATTGTGTCTGAAAGCAATGCTTAGTTACTCATTTTTTATTTAAAAACAGTTTGTTCTACAGTGTGTAAATAAAATAGGATTTCTGGCACTTATGAATCATCAATAACAGATGTAGCACCGCATAACTATTTTCAAACTGACAGTATCTATGACTCTAACAAGGGTTAAGGAGTATTTAGTGGGATTTTGAGCAATAACTAATATGTATGTTCCAGAGTCAACTTTTTCTGAGGGTCACAGGTGTCACACAAAGAACTCAACTAAAATAGCTGGATTTAAGGTGGATCACGCCAATGAAGAGGGATTTCATCAACTGCAACAAACCTTTTTTCAGGAAAGTCATATTTAAAGAAATCGGTTCTCTCTTGCACAGTCATACACTCACACCTGAAAGCTCCAGCTGCATCTCCTTAAGATAATATGGTCCATAGTACTGAAAGAAGGGCTGGTTTTTATTTATTTATTTTATTATTTATTTATCCACATGCAAATGCATCTTTTATTCTGTGCAGTTTGGCAAAAAACACATGTGCATGTGGGGATGATGGACACAACAGTCGGCTTCGTTTCCTGAAAATTATGTTTATATAGAACTAATTTGCTGCAGTGAATAGATGCTGAAGGACACCACCTGGATCATGATTTCTACTAATGTAATGAGGAAATGTTGTTAATTAACTTGTATGAGGTTGTCAGAATTTTGAATATTGAACATGTCAGTAAAAAATACCTCTTAAATACCCCAAAAAGTTGAGCATCTTTTTGGGGTATTTAAGAGGTAACAGTTGAGTGCCACACATACATGAGGTCTTTGGGGACTTGATACCTGGATTTTAAATATATCTGTGTTTTAACCATAGATTATACAATGCACGCACACACACACACACACACACACACACACACACACACACACACACACACACACACACACACACACGTTATGGTTAAATGTTACATTCCCTATACTTTGTAAGCAGAATGTAAGGAGAGATGAGGTCTGAGTTTTTAACCAAACCTTTGAAAAATGCATGTGCTATATTTACTGCTTCAGTTTTAGGCGATAAGTCAGAGATGGTGCTCTTGAATTTATGGGGTAGGAATAACCAACATGTTGTTGCACCTGTTGTTCAAACCTCTCTCTGAGGCTGGGCACCGATCTCTTTAATGTGCCACAAGAATACAGAGCAGAAATATTGTTTACATTGAATACAATCCTTATAGCAAATCCATCTCATCCAAAATATATAAGATAAACCAATTTAGAAGTATGTAAACATATTTTTGTAAGCAGACTTTGTTTAAATGGCTGTCTCTGAATGGTTCATTCATTGCTCTTTATGTCAGAACGATGTGCCACAAGTAAACATCCAGGTCAAGCAGACCAGGAGTCCAACTAGGGTGTCAGCTGCTAAGAGCATTTTGGGCCATATGATGTGTTAACTTTAACAAAATAAATGATGAAATCATTTATATCATTTAAAGTGTACAGAGTTATAGATGTTGTTGTTATGGTGCTACATGGTAGAAGATATTACATTTGCATTACTGAGGTTCATTTCTGTGTCAGAGTGGACGCAAGACTGATTTATTCTATAATACAGCCATGTGTTCCTGGAGGATGCTGAACTACACACTAGATCAAGGGAACATATGCTTCCAGTTTGTCTGACAGTGTAGGAAAACTGCGCACAGAAGCAGCATTTTATGGTAAAAGTGTAGTTCCAGTTAACACCACATAATGATTTCAGACTTTAGGAAGATACTAGAAGGGGATTAGGCTCTGTCATAATCTGATCAGTAGATGCTTACTTATAAAGAAAGCGGTATTTAACAGCATCAACTCAACACCACATATGAGAAGTTTCCTCAGTGCATGCACATTTTTGAGGTCTGATTTTTATTTTACAGCACACTGAAGCCATATGTGCGTTCAGTAATTTCTATTGGAGGCAGACTGAATGAGTGTTACCTGAGGGAGCCATTTGGCATTCCTTGTTTCAGACCTCACAAGAGCCTCCCACAGCATGCTACATCTCTATGTGGTGTGCATGTGCATGAGTGCGGCCACAGTGTTGGGCTCCCAGTAGTTCTCTGAGTAACTGCATCTGCAGTGCGTGTGCGCGCGTGTGTGTGTGTGAGAGAGAGCTAGTCATGACAGCCTGGGATGTGTTTCATTGTGCTGTTCCCTGCTGTGAAAGTTGATGGGGTTTCCCACTGAGGACGTGCAAAATGATCCCGGCAAGTGATTTGCGCATGCTTCTGTGTAATTGTGCCCGTGTGTGTGAGAAAGGAAGGGAGAAAGACAGGTAGGGTTGATGGTGTCATCTGATAGTCATTGTGTGTTGCGTGTGTGTGTGTGTGTGTGTGTGTGTGCCTGTGTTACAATTATGTGCGAACAGGTAAGATAGGAAGTGAGTCTGATTGAAAACCCAGGCGATGAGGTGTCATGCTGTAGCTCTCATTTTACCTCACAACCGCTTGGAAACCTATTTGATTGTTGCTGTGTGACTCGTTTCAGTGGCTGTCAATTTTCTAAACTCTTTTTCCTCTGGTCAGACGTGCTTCCTCTGACTGCTATATGTGGTGGTTGAGAGAGCTCAGCCACGTCAACCTAAGATGCAAAAGGGCAAATTCCAGTCAAATGAAAGAAAAATGTTCTTTGTGCTTTATTTATTTCAGTTTAAATGTTCCATTTCTATGATTTTGTGAATATATTGAATATAATAGAATATAATAGAATAGAAGGCCTTTATTTGTCATTGTACTGATGTATGTACCAAAATTTACAGCATCTCTCTGAGCAGTGTATACATTCAATATACACATACATGTAAATATGTATGTGTATATGTGTGTTCTGTATTCTGTATTCCATTACAGAATACAGAATACATGCCCCAAAATGTATTCTGTAACGTATTCCGTTACGTTACTCAATGAGAGTAATGTATTTTGAATACTTTGGATTACTTAATATATTATCATGCTGTTTACAACTACGTGAATGTACTATTGCTGTGATTTATTACTGTTACTGAAGGTCCGCGGCGCCAAATCGTAGTAAAGGGACATCTGGCTAATACGGTGGGTTCTGTGTCGGGCTCGTAGCCGAAAACTAGCTTTACCTTGTTGTCTGGGTCAACTTTGCTAGCGAGAGACAGAGAGAGGCGTTGAAAGGCTGCTCCAACGGAACTTATTGTTTTTGGAGGAAAACACGAACACGGTGTACAGTCGAGTCTTAATAGCTTACTTACAACTGGGCTCGTCAGGCACTCTTCTTGGCTGCAGTGGTTATTATTATATTTACATGCTTCCAGCTCCCGTTTTTGCTCGATGACAGCTCGTACTTTTCCTTTTTCTCCCTCCCTCGCTCACAGACACATAACGTGTATGGCAGTCCATTCTCCCTGCAGCACGGACTACACTGGCTATGATGCTACATTCTTCAGAGCTATACCGGTAGCATTCTGCTTATTAGCTTAGCACAACAACAACAAAAAGGCCTCTCTCACCCAGGAAACACGCAGAGAGAGCGTCACCCTGTAACCATGGCAACCGTAATGCTGCCGCCTGGAACAACAGAACGTAGCTGTCAAACAAAACCCAAACAGTCCTGACCCGCCACAATATGAAACAGGGAAGTACCGCCGTGTAATCCATTTATTTCAACAAAGTAACTGTATTCTAAATACCACCTTTTTAAACGGTAACTGTAACGGAATACAGTTACTCATATTTTGTATTTTAAATACGTAACGGTGGTACATGTATTCCGTTACTCCCCAACACTGATGATGTTTGGATAGGAACTTTTTGGGAGGTGTGAGCCTTACTGATCTGTAGCACCTTCCAGAGGGCAGCAGGGTGTAAAGACGGCAGCCAGGATGACAACAGCTCTTGACAATGTTTGCGACTCAGTGTGAGGACAGGTTCTGTAGACCTGTAGAGCTGAGTGTTTTTGGTCCTCTGACAACTCTCTGAAGAGCTTTTTTGCCCACTCAGTTCATCTGGTATATAACATCAAGATGCCATGGGTAAGTATACTCTCCACTCTCCAACAGTAGAAGGACACAAGCAGCTGTTTGGACAGGTAGACTCTGTGTGCTGCTGTTAAGAAGCAGAACTGCTTCTGTGTCTTCTTCACCAGAGTTCAGGTCAGGTCCTGGGAGATGTGTGTGTGTCACAGAATTTAAAGCTAGCTACTCTCTCTGCAATGTTTCCACTTACTGTATGCATATTGTGCCAGCTCTTATTTTCTCCTGAAGGTGACGATCAGCTCTGAAGGTGACAATCAGCTCTGACCTGCAGTCAGCTGAGACTGAAGAAGTCACTTGGGTGAGTGACGAAACGTTTCTCCCACTGTAAACGTTACGTCCAGATGAAGAGAATCAACTTTTGGAGATCAGCACAGCTCCCTCTTTCACCTACAGCATAGGTGTCAAACTCTGGCCCGCGGGCCAAATTTGGCCCGCAGCCTAATTACATTTGGCCCGCGAAGCCATACCAAATTACTATTAGAGCTGGCCTAGTGGTATTATACAGCTAATATTAAGCTTTGCTTGTTTCATATTCAGTTTTTCAGCAAAATGTGTTTGAGTCCATAAGAAAAGATTCATTCTTATATCTGGAGGAATAAATATATTTCAATAAATATTAATGTTAGCCCGCGACTTTGTTCCAGTTTTGAATTTTGGCCTACTGTGTATTTGAGTTTGACACCCCTGCTGTAGGCACTGGCCGATGTTGGTGTCGTGGAATGGTGTACAGTTGTGGGTGTACAGGTAGTAGAGACAGGGAGTAGCGAAGTGAGGTCAGTCTGGGTGAGTGATGAGAGATTAGACTGTGGTTAGTTTGTTAATAAGTCAATTTATTAAATATTATTGGCTTATATTATCATCATGTACATGTTTTTCTATCAGCGTTATAAGGTATTGTGCAAAACTTCAGGGCATTTTATTTGTTCAGATTCCCAATTATCACATGATACCACCAGAGAGGCATCTGACTGGTCCTGAATTCGTAAGTCATCATGAAATAAAGTCCAGCAAACAGTCAGAGTTTCCAAGAACTGTCTTCATCAACAGGAACGATCCCAGTATTAGCACGACACAGAGCCCAGTTCTCTACATTGTGGAGTCTGGGATTACATGAAGAGGCAGAAACAATTGAGTTAGCTCCCTCAGCCACCCTGCAGTAGTGATCTCATTTGATCTGGGCTTGAGGTCTTTATTCCATACTTTTGGGCAAGCTCTTAAAACAGGCTTGTGAAAAACCTGCCCAAACTGCATAAATTAATTAAAATGGGCAAAGCAATGCAAACATCATCTGAAAGTGACCTGAGGACAGAGCTAGCTTGAAACAGACCAACAGGATAATTACCCCCAATATCAAATGACCCAAATATAGAGAGAGCACCAGAACTGGCAACAGGGTGATGAGCTGCCAATTAGCAAGAGCAACAGCAGTCAAAAAGAGTAGCAGGAGGCTATGCCACTTGTGTAAGTACTTTGATGCTTATACTCTCTGTCTCGACTTGAAAAACTTCCCTTTTTCTCTCTTACAGTGATGAGGATGCACTGAACTTTCATGGTATTAAAGAGAGTTGGTTAATCTGAATACAGGGCTCTCTTAATTGGACACATTTTATAATTCTGCATTCGTTTGTCAACACTTTTCTGTTTTAACATATGATGGAAATAATGTGTGACTCAAATTGTCACACAGTATGGCGGTGTTTTTACTTGGTTAAATATCATCAGAGTTTCCCGGAGGAGAGAGGGAGGGAGCTGGTCGAGGTGCTCACAGTTCACTGTGGAGAGTCTGAGAGTGCGTGGTTTATCTTCTGTCACTGAGCTTTCAGCGCTGCGCTGCGCTGCGCTCCGCCTTTCAGTGATTTACTGTCGTACAGCAGCCCTGGCACTGCACTGACGGAGTGTGTGCATTTCTTTGAGTGTGTATTTCCCAGCACCAAAAGAAACTGACGGTACGAGAACACATACGTGAGAACATAATAAAAAAAGTGTCTCAAAAATGTAATTTAATTGAAATCTTTTGATATTAACTATCTATATGTTGACAGCATTATTTCGCTAAATTAAGTAAACTGGTCTTCATACAGCCCTAGAATTTAATTTGATTTCATGCTATTAAAAGCATCCCCCCAGCCCCCAACAAAAAATTCTCATCTCATTTCCATAATATAGTACAACTTGTACGTTACTGTATAATTAATGGATTTGAAATTAGACTGAAGGACGGAGGGACAGGCTGTAGCAATGATGTCACCCAGAGACAAAAATCCAGGAGCTCCTCTGTGGACAGTGAATAATGGAACAATTACAAGGACACTGTGACTGCAGCCATAGTGGTTCTACTGGAATATCCCCTCCATTCAAATAAAATAAAATTGGCTAAGGGAAAAGAGGGAAGGGCAGAGCTGTATCAACCAGCCAGGGTTCAGAGAGTAAAGGCCCACTTTAATTTTTCCAGAGACAGTAATACTTTTTCACAGCTCAAACACTCTTCAATTCATTCATTCATTATTAGTTTTTTTCCCCCCTCAAAAGGTTTACACAAGCTACAGTATAAAATTATATGTCACACAATCCATAATTAAAAATAAGCAAATGGAAAATTAAAGGGTATATGATCTACTGCCAACGTTTCACAACAAATCACATAAATGCCCCACCACTTTTTGTCTGCATTTGCTTTTAACGTCTTTTTTATGTATGTGAATGTACCTTACATAGCACTTCTTTTACCAGTTTCATATAAAATAGCTATTTACTTACATATCACTAAAAATATAAAATATTTGTATTTGCTTTCTATGTAAAATGAAAAAAAACAACAAACAATGCAAGGGACAACAAAAGGATGGAACGGTAAATGGTACTAAAAGAAACAGCAGAAGGATGATTTTACAATGAATGAATGAATTAATGTAACTGGCAACCGGTCAATAATATAATTGCATTAAGAAACATAAATTCGTGAACAGACCGCGAATACCTCACAACCTATTCACTGAGAGTTTAAATATTACAATGTTTGAAATGTTCCCGGTGATCCAGCTACTGGAGGATTAGGTATTACTGTCCTCTTATGTCCACAACACCACTACCTTCTAAATGCCTGCAGAACTGAAAGGTACAGGTAATGAACCTCATCATGGATGAAGCCTATACACAAGTCTTACACTGGCAGCATAATTTCAGAAACACACAACTCCTTCAATTATAAAACAAAAGTCAACCTTTTTAGAGAAGACAGATGACTTTCTCATACTTATTTAAGCTGAAGTATTTGCTGTTTTGCTCTGTGATCTACTGGATGTAAAACATTTGTCTTTTTTTTATCGGTTTCTATCCTGCTCAACAGATGAGCACTTTGTAAATTTAGCCATGAAATGTGCTTTTCAGCGAAGCATATCTCTGTTTACTTTTTTTATTTATGAATTTGTCATTTATTAATTTAAAAACCGAGTGTAACATTTGCACTGACAAAGGCTAGCAAGTTTTAAACCAAACACTAACCACAAATTGTTTCATGAAGTTTCATCTTGACCATTTTAGTGATCACCACCTTGGTGTCTTGAACACATAACATACCGACAATTTGTCACGCCCCTGGGCATCACATAGTAATGTGAAAGGTACCCTCCCGCATCCTTATGCTCTGACTTCCCAATTGAATTCAATAGAATGCTGCTTGGTGGTAAGGCACGCTTCAAGCAGAGGCTCCAGCCCTCCATTCCAGCTCCAACCCTAACCTTAACTCTAACACATTGTGTTTTCCAAAGTGATTCAGGATCAGAACGTAAAACACATTTATATGTATAGATTCATTCCAACCAGCACTTATGCCTCCAAACGCATAACATACTGACGATGTGTCACATTTGTTGGTACGTTAAGCGTTGGGATGAGAACGTGTTGGTCAAGAAGGTGTCAGTCTGAAAAAACCAAAGGACATTGCACACTCACACAGTAGCGACTGTGCCCCACTGTTTGATTCCAGTGGGTACCTGTTAGAGTTCCTGGGTCATTGACCCAGTGGTTTCTGTTTTGTACCCTTTATTTGTGTTCTCTTCTTAATTTATTTTTGTGAAGGTTTTGGTTTCTGTTTTGCATTTCTATTTTTTCCCCAATTCCTCTTGGTGTTTGATTATGTAGTTCTCAAGTTTTGGTTTCCATACTCCCTCTGTTCTGTGTCCAGTCAGTGTCTGTGTCTGCCCTGTTTCTACATCTCTGTTTTTGTGCCTGCTTGTGAGTCTGTGTTTCCTGTTTTACTTTGAAAGTCTGTGTCTCATGTTAATGTGTCTGGTTTTGCTTCCTTTGTCTCATCAGCCCTGATTTGCCCCAGCTAAGTTTCCCTCTGTGTATTTAGGCCCTGTGTTTCTCTGTGTCCATGTCACAATCTGCTCTCATTCATGTTGTGTGTTCTGTCTGTCTGCGTAAGTTTATTTGGATGTTTGCTCCTTTTTCAGTTCAGCGTTAAAGCTGTATTTAAGTTCACCTTTGGTTTCTGTGAGTCTGCATTTTGGGTCCTTTTCCTGCCTGCACACAGCCTTCACATGACATAACCATAATTTACAATACAAACATTAGGTTTCATTCAGTATGACTTGAAACAAGTGACTGAGACAATAATGATGTCAGGAAATAATTTATTGAGGTCATAGATCAAGCAAGCTGTAGGAGGTATTTTTGCCCATGAACTTCTACGCAATGTGAACACATAAATCTCCCCCTACTGGCTATTAGAAAGTATGTAATTTTGAGCCATGCTGGCTTTACTTTTCACAGCATGTACTCACATTCATATACAGCCTATGATCTATAAAAACCATTGTGATATATGGTATATTTAGTGTGGCATATAACACTGAAGCAAACACTTCACATGCTTTATGTATTTCATGATTGTATTTTAATTTGCTGGAATGGTATTTGACCATCTCTTCACACATGTTGCGCAGAAACAGGATGATGGTGTAACTGTAACTAACTGTACTCAGGTTTCAGTTTCCACACCAAAAGCATATTTGTGATGCACACAACATGAACTCTTCCTCCCTGGTTTTAAGTGAATCAGATAGGCTACCCAGCCCCCACGAAGGAGATTACACAAATTTATGCAAAGCCTGTAAATGATTTATAGTGCAGAGCACAACAAGGGGCTTTTTTTCTTCTTTTTTCTTTTACACACAGTGGACAAGATGAGGAGAGAAAAAGCAAGAGACACCGAGACCTTCAGTAATCCTTACACTCACCACCACATGCTCTTCCTATGCCACTGCCAACAGGAGTGGAGCAATAAAACGTGATGGAATTTCGGCATTTTTTTATATCATAAAACTAAGAGTCTGCTTTCAAGGCATATTCAGCCATTAGTGTTATTTCAAAGGAAATGGAAGAAAGTGCTTTTTCTCCCAGCACACGGGAAAGCTATTGTGGCTAATTCTACTGCCATGCAGGCAGCAGAGTGCTCCAATGGTGGAGCCCCATTCAGGACCACAGCACTCACTGTTGGCCTTGGGTCTATGTTTAGACAGAGCTTTTAAGCACTCTGATGTCTTGTGTTGACTTCAAAAAGAAGAAGAAAAAAAGAGAAATCAAACAGCATGTGTGTGTTTGAGTGTATTTGTTGATTGCGCCTGTGTGTCTTACTATATGTTTGTATAAGTGGGAGTTCTTCATCAGGGGGTGGGTGGGGATAAAAAGCAGAAATGTTTTTTCTCCTCCCGTGGCAATGTCAACCCCCCCAAGGATCCAACGCGTGGCCGGGTTTATACACTATTCATAAAGACCACGGTGTGGGAGAAAAATAGGCCTATTATTTCCAAACAATAATGGGATATATTTATTTTCCAGCCCTGAGTGTGGGATTTTAGTGAGTTTGTATACATGTGTATGTGTGAGTCACATACAGTACATAACATCCTCAGACCTTCCTATATATCATGCAGTCAGCTGAAGGCTATGCTGAATGTGTGTTTGACTCACCTCACCTGGGCTTAATTATACACTGAAAAGTGTTTGTATGGGGTAGTAAAATAAATAAATAAAATATAATAATTTTAATCCTGTCACCAACGTTGACACTTAACCATATCACACAGTGGTTAGGCCCTTTAATTCAGCTAAATTTTCTTTTTGTTATTTATATATTCAATACATTTTTTTAAATCAAGGTGTAAGCCTGTTTTTCTGAGGTAATTAAAAATGTATTTTTTAAGCTATATTCTCATAGGACATCAAAGGCAAACATCATTTTACAAAATATAAACTATTATGGGAAATTTAACTGAATCTAAAGTATTTAAACTGAGCTAAGCTTCAATCATTGTTCATGCTTGCCTTTCTGTAAAAGTCACTGCTATCTGCTTTAGCTATGTGACAGATTGGGGACCTGCCCAATGTCTTGCCCATTGTCAGCTGGGACAGGCTCCGGCACCACTGGCCAACTGATAAGTGCTTAAGAAAATGGATGGATAGATGGAATGATTACAGAATCTTACATAAATGTAATTTAACTCTAAATACAAATCCCTAGCAAGATCCCCACATTGCATCAGAGACTCACTTGGGCTTTGTTCAGAGCCATGAAAGCATGGAACAACTGTAAGAATGAAGACATGTGGTAAACTCAGATTCATTCACAACACCTGTTGTAAAAGAAAGCTAGAATTTTCCTTTTCCCATTTTCTGAGTTCACCTGTGAGACCATGCTGTGCCCTTTAAAAGTTGGTAAGTTAATTCAATATACTTTTGGCACAAACCCTTTACAGTTTCTAATACTTGTAGCTAATTTCATTCACTCTTGAAAGCAAAATTTGCTGTTCAAAATATCAATGTAGCATCTTCTTCACAACCAACCACAGCTGACCCACAGTATTAAGCCTACAGAAGCTCTGAGAGGGTTTATCCTCATGATTTCCTATCCAGCAATCTTGTCGGTGCCACATTTCCCCCCAAGGCTCCTGAACACTGCCATTGCTGACTGACGGAGTGTGACCACCCTGCCTCCCCCCTTCAATTCCAACTCCCATCCACACAGCTTTACCAGGTGCTGAGCCCCCGTACTGTCCCCTTGGCCCAGTCAGCCCTCCTCTCCCATCCACCCCTTTAACCCTGTCCTTCAGACAGCATTGTCTGGACAAACAATGGAGTCATTGTTACCTCAAGGTGGCCTATTGTGGAGGGTGTTCACCAGGGGGTGCAGAGGTGACCCTGACAGTGTAACTCAGCACGCCCCTTAACCCTCACCCCACATACACATACACAGACACATGCACACGCTCACATATACTTCCCAAAGTTCACTTGTCCATTAGGGTTTCAGGTCACAGGGGATATCCAAAGTGGAGAACAGCATGTCCGTGCTGTAGCACTGTCTATGTGTTTTCAAGTCACAACCTTGTGTTCGCACTTTCTGTAAAGGCAGAAATACAGAGCCAAACTTCTTTTACTGAATGTTTTTTCACTAAATTATAAGTGAACTGCAAGGAAGCATCTTAAAAATGCTCTCTGGAGAGAATATTTTGAAAATGCTGACATGCAGCGTCAGCCAAACTTGTGTTCTCTCCCAGTCTGTCAACACTTGAAAATGAAAAGATTTTGTGGGAACAGTTAATGTGATTCAAACTAAAATACAAGTCACACAGAGATAATCTGTGCTGCATCCCATTGACAAACGTCTTTCACTTGTCTATGCAGACTTCAATTTCATGGAGAAACTGTAAAGTTGAAAAACTAAGAAGAGCTAAATCTCACAAGAACTAGTTTCATTCTCTACCTAATACTGTGTTCCAGCTGAAGTTGAAAGTTCTCAATGAGAATGTTCAAGAAGAATGCCGCCTCAGGGCAGATTTCCAACTCGGAATATCAGAGTAGCCCCACCAACCCCAACTTAACAATCCAAGATGGTGGCATTTAACTTATCATCAGTAAAACTGTAAACAGACATCCAACTTCCGAGGTAAATTGAACACAGCATTAATCATACTGATGAACAGAACAGACATTTCTTAGGAGTACTGTTCACACTGGACCATTTACATAGCATGTTACACACAATTCAAAAGTTTTTTTTTTTTTACAGTATGAGAAAACAGGTTAAACTTTTCCAATAAATCATCAAAAAGCTGCCTACTTTTCTTTTCATACACAAAGCTCATTCCTTGTGCCACCAGTGTTGCTCATATTTCCAGTTTAATACTCCTTCTCCATCTGTGAACTGTGGAGGGTCTGTATCAGCATGAATTCTATTCAAATAATCTTGAATGGTTATAGAGAAAACCCTGTTTGTCTCTTCAGGTACTTCCTCTAACTTTTCCTGGGGGATCCTCGGGCATTCACAGTCATTGTAGCACAACCCCAGAAGGTGTTGCCCTATCCCCGGGACTTCTGTCAGTTGAATGTGAGCAGAAAAACAGAATAATAGCCCCCCTTATCCTGCTCATTTTAAAGAGACCGGTTAAGTGGTTTGAATTAAGAGTGGCCTTGTCCAGATTAGAGAAACCTTGAGTTATTTTCTCTGCAGGCTAAAATATGTAAGGTGAGTAAATCAGATATTACAAGCCCTGAAATCTGAGTCTGAATTTTTAAATAGCTCTCTTTCAAACTAAATGTTTATTGGCTAATTAGGAACAGCCCCTTCTTAAAGGTAAAAGAGGTTTATTAAACATTAAATTTGTCATACTTATAAATATTTGCAGTTTCAGCCTAAATTCCAGCTGATTGTGATGATTCAAATGGTGATACAATTGTACTTGTGTACAGAAATATGTGGCCACTTTTTTTTCCCCTAGATTTTTCCCCTCACTTAGAGATACCGAGGCCCAACCACAAATACAGAATCTGTCACATAAAATACACATAAGTGTTTTTGCTTATGCAGAAACATTTGTGATCTAACAGGACTCATCGCTCATCGTAAGGTGCTGACTGAGAAAATAGGGTTTCAGGGCCATTGAGATAAGGCTTGCTCTGATATGCTTCAGCTTAGACCATTTTGATGCTTTAGATCATGTATAAGTGCAGTGAATTTCATGTTAAATTAGTTTATCCACCTTTTTCGGGAGATATTATTATCCTCCCCGACAACCTTGTTCCTAAAAATTCCTGCAGATAAAAACTTTTATTTCATGAAATGGAGTTTGGCTGTCTAATCCAACATTTCCCCTCTGTTGGTATCTCCGTCTGTAATGCTAGGGTGTAGATAGATGACCCATCTGCCCATCTCCCCTGACTGAATACCAGGCTATCATCTTACATACACACAGTATTCTCTGTCAGTCTGTCTCCTTCTGTCTGTCTGATGGAGTACGACATGGAAACAGACTCCCCTTTGTCAGTTTATTTTGCTGTTTTGCTGGGGGTTGGGGTAGTTTAAACCCACTTCCTGTGCTGAGATGCTAGAAGAAAGCATTTGGCTCTTAGAAATGGTTTTCAGCTGTGAGCTTTTATGATGTATAAGTTATGTCCACATTAGTCACCTATTCACTGGTTCTGGCACCCATTGTCTCTCAGGTGGCAAGGAAGTATCAAAAACTTTGATTACTCTTGGTCTAATTCAAGGCCCTATAGAGTTTAAGATTTGCTTCCTAACAGAAAACACTGCAATACAAATTTTCATCCAGTTTCTAACTTTTCACTTGTTCTATTAAGGCACTCCAACAGATCCTGAACCAGCATTCTCTGTCTCTTTCTGTCTCTCTTATATCAACAGTGCAGATAACATTGCAGGTGAACCTTTCATAAAAGGCTCCAAGTACCCAACTCAGCACTTATACTCTTTTATATGGTTATTAGGTTATTAATCCCATTAACCTTTGAAAATAGAACATGGTGGCCATTTTCAAGGAGTCTGGGGACTCCGGTAAGAAAAAAAATGTCAGTATTTATTAAAACGTTGTCGTTTTTGAACAATCACGATGCAAACTCATACTTGTTTGACCATGCAGGAGTTGGCCTCAGAAACCTGAAATTACTCAGAATTTTCCTTGTTTCAGATTTTGTATTTTTTTTTTTTTTTCAAATTAATTTGCTAACAAGGTGCTGGTGTGTAACAGCTGGGATAGCAATTTTGTTTCAGCCACATATAGCAGATGTAGCGCTTACCCAACTCTCCTGTGGCTCCAAGAAACTGTTGAAGCTGACTCAGGATCTAGAAGGTTCTCTACAATTTATGATGTTGGTGGTTTGGTAGTTGGCTGAAAGGTGGGGCACAACCTGGTTAGGCAAAATTGCAGGTTCTCACTATAATGATAGCAGCTTATGTTCTTGTGTATGTCTACTCCCTAACTCCTCCAAGATGTGTCAGTCAGTCTGGTTGATACTTACTATGTAAACTAACTAGGGTACAAGGATGGTCAACATCTATCTAACTTTTTACAAGAAATCCTTACAACTTAATTAAATTATGTGTAGTAGTTGATCACTAAACAATTGACAACATTATGAACATTCTGTGTACTTCACAATACAAGTTATATGTACATTTATGGGTACACACACAGTAGCACTTTGGGGGTCACTGGAATGTGTTGCCATTTCTGTAAAGAAGTGTTCATCAAACAGTGATGCTAATAGTTAATAGTGACTGTAACTGATTACTTTGTCTCATACAATGAATATGGATATGGATATGTAACCTGCAAAGAAGTTGAAGAATAAATATATGTTTTTCTCATTCGTTTGTTTGGTGTTTATGAACAGCCGTTTTTGCCATATCACTTTAAACAGCGATATAATGAAGCTCAAAATAATTACATGATAAATGAACATACATATATGTGTTTTCATACACGATTTAAATACATAGCAAAGAATTTCTAGACTGAATTAACTGTTTGAGAAATATAATTTTAAATTTCTGTTTACTTACATACTGTTCGTAATCTCTCAGACCAACACCTTATCAGGTTCACTCTCAGGATGAACACAATGATTTCTCGAATACTTCATATCTAAAATCTTTAAACATATGTTTTCTTGCAGGTTTTAATTTAGGCTAAAGACTGTGGTTAATAAGTAAAACTGTTATTTTAAAGTTATTATTATTATCATTATTTCATCTTCTTACCATCATTGGATTCCCTTTCAACAATGAATTAAATTTCAATGAAATCTTCTTATCTTGCCTTCCCCACATTTTTTTTAGAACTTCCTATCAGGTTCTTATATTTTTCCATGTCTAAAATTTGCTTTAATCTTTTCTGAGTCCACACCTGTTACAGGAAATTTGTTATATATTTGTTTTAAAACCTGAAAACATATAAACTAAAAAATTGGACACATGAAAAATTCAATTAACCTCAAGATTCAAGACCATGACCGTTGCAACTCCCAGAGTAAAACTATTGTTTTCTATGTTACAGAGAATCAAAGAAGGTCCATTTGCCAGGCAATTGCATGACTAAGAGAAGAAATAACTTTTATCCTCTATTCCCTTTTGAGATTTTTCCTTTTTTATAAAATTTGTACTTTCCCCCCTGTTTTTTCTTGATTAATACTGGAGACAGTCTACAAAGAAAATTTGTGATGTTTTCTGTTTAACAATTTGTGGAAATAGTTTAAGTTCAGAGTTCACATGATTTTAACGGAAGCCTACGCAGCATTAGATATTATATCCAGCATCAATTTGACATTTACATGTACTAATTATTTATGTGCTTACTGTAGTAGTCTGCATTAATGGTTCAGGTCTCCAGTCCTTCAATAGATGAAGTTGTCTTTGCACAGTAGCAGCAGTTACTACTAATGCAAATGAAGGATTTTCTACTTGGCTCAACTATCAAAACATGTTATTGCTTTTACTGTGAAAACTTACAAATGCAATGTGTTTGTCACTGGAATCACTTAGCAAACATACACTATAAAGAGTACTGGGGTCCATACCACGTTAAATACATTTTTTAAAGAGTTGTTAATTGTTGCTTCCACAACTAAGACACCGCACAATACTGTTGGCTGTGTTTCTGAGATGTTTGATGGGCCAAGCCTGACACATGCAAAATATGCAAGTCACTGTGTGCTAAGACCAGCACCATGTCTGGGTTTGTTTTGACAAACACTACATGGACAGAAGTATCGGGCCACGTGTTTCCAGCTCTGCAACAGGTGCATAAAATCAAGTACCTGAAGTCTGCCTTCACAAACATTTGTGAAAGATCAGGTCAGTCTAAAAAGTACTACTTCGCTGGCCTTCCAGGCCTGATGTTGGAATTGAACGCAGGACCTTCTTGCTGTGCGGCAACAGTGCTAACCACTGTGCCACCGTGGTGCCTTTCTTTGGCCAGTCTAAAAAGCTCAGTGATTTTTTTTTTTGCTTCTGGACAAAACTCATAGTTACAGTTTACATAGTTAAACAGTATGCAGTTTAGTGTCAGGAGGTGCTCTGTTATTGTCAGTTATGTTTTTGTCCATTTTCCTTAAAAAGCATGCACTGCAATGTCCCAGATATGTCTGAAAAACAGCTGTAAAGCCTTTAAAAAAGATTTCAATGTCACAGGATATTTTTTTAGCTACTGTCTTTTCAGCCAGCACAATTTTTTTCCCCAATAACTGAGTATTTGAAAAACTGAAAATACTGAAAAATATAAACTGGAAAAACAAATTATTTTACAATAACAATTATTGATTTATTAGTCTTCACATTACTATAACATAACTGCATATTAACATGGCGTTTTTCATATGTTGATTTCATTTGGTTGCCTTTTTCTATTTGTCATAACTGTAGTAAATGCAAATGTAGACTGTTAACAATAAATAAACTGCTCTCTAATTTTCAAGGCACTTTGGGAACCACTGCTCTAAAGTGGCTGTAGCGATTGTTAAAGAAGTAAAAGAGAAAGTTATATAGAGTCACAAAGTCAGTGTGATGAGGGTGGATAGAAAGGCCAACAAAAAAACTGGGTTTTAAACACAGGAGACAGCTGATTGTTTTCTGATTCAAGCCAACTCTCAACATTTGTTCATAACTCTTCTATAAGCTTGACAGCAGTTTTAATACTGCACACCTAACAAAAATGTCCTCTAAAGTAGAAGAGGTACTTATTCTAACCCCAAACCCAATCTTTTTCTAGCCCTAACTGAAGGTATACGTCTTCCTAACCTTTCACCGCATTGTAGCTCCATAAAGGGGGGTCCCTTGCCTGTTTGTTTGAGCTATCGTCTGCTGATAGTTCACTCTTATAGTTCCTGTGGATTAAGACTTTTGATCTTTTGACTTTTGACTAGGACTAGTCAAAGACTTGTTTGGAAAATATTGTGGACATTCTTAATCAGATCGCATTTTTTTTAAGTAGAAGTTCAAGTTAGCTAGTGGATTAGTATTACTTTAAACTTATTATGGCTAACAGTAAACACAGCTATCACCAAATCATTAAAACATTAACAACTGCAACATTAAAGAGTGATTAAAAAAAGGTTTTTGAACAGAAAAAAAGTGGAAAAAAACTCATGCCTGTCCTCTGATTTCTTGTTTATTAGAATCTGTTATATCAGCTGATGTCCATCAGTTAGAGAAATGCAAATAATGAAAGAGAAGGCTAAAGACTGCTGATGTTAACGGGCATGTGACTTCATCACCGGGGTCAGCAACGTCATGTTGGGCGAATCGGTGAAGTGGGAGGAGAAAAGGTAGATGACTAATTAGAACTCTAAAACACTGGGCAGGTCACAGAGGTCAGATGACATCATCAGGACATGTCAGTGTATTGTAGAGACCCCACTATTGAAGTGGACTCCACTACAGTTCATCTGACCTTTGACCTGTTTCAATAGCTGATTAGTTAGTGCAGATCATCAAAGTCTAACTACATGATGCTGTCGTTTTTGATCTGCTTCTGTGTTGTTGGACACTTGCTGTCGCTAATATTTTCCATGTACTTGTAGATGTTTCTAATTGTCAGTAGATTTGTCTCCCTGTTTGTAGAAATAAGGTTTCAGTGTACGGTGTTTACTCTCTGCCATTGGTCTGTAATGGGAAGCAGTTTCTTGATTGTGTCTGATTATGTCTAAACTAACGGGATGAGCCGGGGTCTCTTTGAACGTCAGCGTTTCTGCTGGAGTGTTTGAAGTGAAATCCAGTAAATGGCATATATTCCAACTTAAAGTTGTTGGAAAATATCTACTAGCACTGACAATAACCACTGACATTAAAAATAAACAGATATCGTGACAACAAAACCCATGATAACACTGTCATAATTATCGGGTATACACTTCTGTATGCTGTATGCTGGTTATCATCTGCTGTAAACGGTAAATGGAAAACAATGCAATTTTTGTTCTCTTAATTAAATGAACACGTGGGGGCTGACCAGAAGTGTAACATATTCACCTTAAATTGAGAGTAATGTCTTTGTTGGTCCAAAAGCTTAAGCTAACCCATTGATTCTCATTCCTGTCATTACAATATTCATACCATCCTGTTCCTTGGTTCCATTCGCTCCTCCCCTTTTGTCTGACTCCAAATGCTGACCTCATGGCTGCAGGAGTTGCTCTATTAAACAGCATCTTACCTCTTTAAAATTCACAGTCACACTAAAAATACAATTACACCTTACTCCTTTGAACTCCTCTCTCCTGCCACAAATACTTTTGTTGCCACTGTCTATAGAAAAGGGGAAAAGATGTTAACTTTATTTAACAAATCATCTAGCTGGGGAAAACACGACTACGCAAAAATCCATGCAACCTTGCATTAGAGTTTAGAAAAAAGACTGAGTCACATTATGATAGCACACAATAGGTCTCTGTTTGCTTCAGAGGTTCCAGTCTCACATTGTGAGCATGAATAAAGTGAAATAGTTTGAGTGAGTTAGCACTGTACCCATATAACAGACTGTTTTTAAGTGTCTCTTAAGAGGATTCCCCCACTCAGATCATCTTGCATTTTTATATCAGTGGAATTTAGTCTGATTAACACATAATTTCACAGTGATAAGTTTTCTAAATGTGACACTAGAAACAAAACCAATAACCCAAGCCACACCATATTTGAACTCTCCACCTGTCTCGTGGTTCATACCTGGCAGGTCTCATTTCTTTTTACTGATGAAACATGAATTTTGGTGCTCATGCTGCTGGTTGTGTAGCACGAATGTTGCAAGACTGTCACACTATCAGAGAGAATAAAAGGTCCACTGTAATCCTAGTCACAGTGATAAAATGTCAGTGCACCGCGGAGAGCTCTGCCTGGATGCAGCTGCTGAGCTCCTGACAGCTTTGTCAGTTGAGGTGGAGATCACACTGGCCAGCAGCAGAGGAAGCAGCAGCAACAACAGTCATTCTCATCGTTTCCATCTGTCCTTTGGGATATGATAGCTACACCTGCAAGCCTTCTGCCACAGAGAAAAGCGAGAGATTTTTTCACTTTTGCTGCTATTCTTGGGGACAAACAGCATATTTAAATAATGGCATTTCACAAAAGATACCTTGAAACTACAGGCAAACAAGAAATGTAGCACTTAGCACCAATATAGAGGACCTAAAGTGGTTATTTCTAGCTATATAGTTTTTGTCCTTGGACTGTTACAGAATTGCAGGTGGAAGAACCAAATGCAAACTCTTACAGCAACAGAATAAACTGAACATAAATGTTTTTTCAAACTGGTGGAAAAATCTGCAAAACAAAGTTCACACAGGAATCAGACAATTCAGGCAGTGGACACACAAGGAGCAAAAACAGACACTGTGACAAGTACTGATATACTGATATATATACACTACTATATACACACACAGAAGAGGGCTGTTAGGGAAAGTGAACAGGACATAAATTAAATATAGAACAAAAGAGACAAAGTTTTATCAAAATAAAAAAGGAAGTAAAACATGGGGAGAGAGATGAAGACTTGACAACAAAAAGACACCAGGGAGGCTGTACTAAACTGAAACATAGAGAAGTATATACAAATTAATACTCTAGATGTAAACAGAACCAAGAATACAAAAGCAACCCGAACTACAGCCGTAAAAACCCAGATACAAAACACAAAGAACCCCAGATGCTATGACACTCAAAGCCCTGGATCAGAGACCCAGGGTGTGAAAGTCACTAAAGTATCTTGGCATGATTCGCATTCACTGTTTTAGCTTCTGTCTCTTTAAGAAGTACCAGTGGAAAAATAGAAATATACTAGAAATATAAAAAGCAACTTTTGTCTCTATTGAAACTAGTTTCAAGCCATTCGATACTGTAGCTTGCCTCCACCAGTGTGTGAATGTGAGAGTGAATGAATAGTGGAATTGTAAAGCGCTTTGAGGATCTCAAAAAGCGCTATATAAATGCAATCCATTATTATTATCATTATTATCAACGCTACACTACACAAACATTGTTACAGTAGTGATGTTACTGAACTGATGGTAATTTTACTAATAGCTTATATTGTTTTGCAGCAAACCTGTCTATTCACATGAGCTTTGTTTCACGCTGGGATTTTGTGATGAAAGTGCTGTCTGTGAAGTGACACAAACGAGTTATTGACTTTTGACTGCTGTTGGTTAAAAAAAAAAAATGTTATCATGTGCACTCTTCCTGGAAGATAATATTTGTGCAATTTGGAGTAAATGCCATGTCACCATGTAGAAAAGCTATAGAAATACAGCGACTGTCAGGTTTTGACAATTTTGAAATCACCTCGGGGCTCAGGACATGCTTAACAAGGATGCATGATAAGGCACAAAGATATTATTCATATCCTCTTTTTTTCCATTATAAACTCATTTTTAAGTAAATGCAAAGATGCAGCAGACAAATGTGCATGTCACGTAATCCTGATATTTTTAACAGCAATTTTCTGCATAAATGTATCAGCTGCTTTTGTTCTGTAGAATGTGACAGTCCTCTTTCTAACGTAATATATTTTCAGCTGTAACATTTTGTAACAACCTTATTATAAATCACTTTTCCTCACTGGCAGTGGTGCAGAAATATTTCAGGATGTAACCAACTGCCTACTGAGCCGGAGGGACATCACAAGAGAAACCTGTGGGAGTTGGTGTAAATACAACACACAAACAATTGTGCAAATACTGAATGACTGAATAGTTGACCTCTAATGAATGTTTAAAAAGGTGTATTACAAGGTGGACAACATTTGTGGCTTCATTTTATATCAGTTATTGTGCTCATTGCAGTGATCAGAAATATTTATTGTTCATAAATGAAATGTGTTCACAATAGATTCTACCTCTAGGGATCCGTCTCTACGTATTGCACACAGAACAACAACAACAACAACAAAAGAAACTGCCCATGTCTCCATTTGCAGCAAACAGCATTTCAGCAGTGGGACTGTTTGACATAGCAGCTGTGTGTAGGCTGTGGCCTTTGTACAATAACCTTGATTCTCTAGGGAATCTGGATTCCATCTTTAGTTTGGAGCTCATTAAGCTGATTATTCCCATAATCTCTCTGATGGTAGGCTGAATAAAGAAAGGCACATTAGTAATTGCCTTCTTACATATTGGTCTGTTTGGCCTTGCTTCAGTAAGTGACACAACGATACAGTGCTCTAGTGTGTGGGCATGAAAGAGTGTATGAACATGATCTTACAGAGAATAAGACATGAAGTCTTAAAGAGACAAAGGTGGTTTTTCTATGCATAATTGGTTTCACTTGAATCTCTTCTTTTAGTTGGTATGCACACACACACACACACACACACACACACACACGTGCTCCTTTGTCTCTCTCCTGTCACAGGTTTCGTGGCATGACTGACAGCACTGACACCACCAATCAGCTGTGGCTCAGCAAGGTCACCCTGTGTTGCTTGACTCTAATTGGCTCGTGTGCTTCTACCTGTCGTCCCTGTCTGCTTTGATCACTGCATGTTAGTGATCAGTGATTGTGCAACCATGTACAATGTGTTTTTGTGTGCCCGTGTGTGTGTGTGTGTGTGTGTGTGTGTGTGTGTGTGTGTGTGTGTGTGTGTGTGTGTGTGTAGTGTATTGTAGTGTATGGTGGGGTTAAGTTGGGAAGGGAAGGTGGGTGGTGTAAATTCAAACTGAGAGAGGTTGTTAACGAAGGTAATTAAATTGCAGCAAAAGTCAATTAAAAGCGTGTGTGAGGCAAAAGTGGCTGGACATACACATTCACTTTTATAGCTTCCACTGTTTCCACAGTCACTGATTAATAGCTCCAAATAAAATGTCAGTTAAATTTTCAGAAAATGTAATTAGTTATTGCATCATTTAAAAATAGTTGCACTGTACCTTCACAAAGATTTAAGATAGCACTACAACAATGTTTTGTAAAAGTGTGTTTTTACTTGGAAGGTATGCTCCAACACGTTCTAGAACTTATATCATGTTCTTATGAAGCTCTGAATGCTAACCAGTGCAACACTGTGACTTTACTATACAATTAATCGCAAATTATTATACAATATATACACAGTGCTTAACAACCACCACCTGATGTAATGATTATGCCACAACTATCCTAAATTAACAGCACTAGTTAGCAAAATCAATTTTCATGTTTCTGTAATGGTTAATCCACCAGCATGCACAAGCTGTTTAATGGAAATTATATTTTTACTGCTAAAATATAATTACTGTTACATGAACATTCAAATGTACTGTTTTACAAAATAGCAGAAAAATTAGTAAAGCACACTTAATTTTTTTTTTTTAAATTACAGTTATCTACTTGCATTCCTGAACAGAAAAACAAGTTTCAGTGTTGAAAGTGATTCTCAGAGCAATGCAAAGTGCCAGCTCAGATTTATGAAGTATAAAAATTCAATTCAGTTTTATTTGTATTGTGCCAATTCACAACAACAGTCATCTAAAGGTGCTTTATATTGTGCAGTAAAGGCCCTCCAGTAATATAGAAAAAAAACCCTAGCAGTCAGATGACCTCCCCCATCAAGCACTTGGTGACAGTGGGAAGAAAAAACTCCCTTTTAACAGGAAAGAGGCTCCAGCAGAACCAGGCTCAGGGAGGGTCATCTTCTGCAACTGACTGGGGTGAGTGAGAAGAAAAGACAGACTGTGGAGGAGAGCCAGAGATTAATAATAATTAGAAATTACTAATGATTAAATCCAGAGTGATGTATAAACACAGAGAGTGACAAGAGGTGAGTGAAAAAGAAACAGTGCATCATGGGAAGCCCTCAGCAGTAGGGGTGCAACGATACACAAAATTCACGGTTCGGTTCGATACTTTGGTGTCACGGTTCGATATTTTTTCAATACAAAAAAATGTTCATGCCTTTTTAATTTGTCATTTATTAAAATTATAAATATATATTTTAACTCAACAAAACAAAATAATAAAAAAATATATATATCTGATCGAGAAATCACTCATCTTTGGAAAAGAGAGTTTATTACAGAGAAATGGCTCTTTCCAAAATAAAAGCTATACTATACGCTTCTTCTGCGCTATATTCTCAGCAGCATATTAAACATATCAGGTCCCTATAAGGAGAATCATGTGTTAACGGCTGTCTAAATGATGCGGGTAAAGTTTGTAGCATGCGTGCTTGTTGTTTTTGTCTGGTTCCACTTGTCTTTGCACTAGGATGATGTCGGTGTAAATGTGCAGTCATATTCATTGTGTTCCTCCGTTAACGAGTTACCGCGGATCGCCCCGTGCGTGGGACTGGACGGCGTCAACACATTAACAAGCTAACTGCGCTAACGCACTTGTTTCCACCAATTGAGCATTGCGTGGCACATCCAACATACTGTTTTACTTTTGTCCATGACGTGCTTACCATCAGGGTCATGCTTCACATGAAAACCAAGATAGTTCCAAACGCCAGATCTGAATCAGGGTGGGGGAGGTTCAATTTGCCATGTTGCAACGAGCTTAGCTTCTGTCTTGCTTGCTTGCGCTGCGCTCAGTGGATCTGCACTCGACAGTGCAGCCTAGGCGGAGTAGTCAAATGCAGATCCACTGAGCGCTCAACACAGACACCATCGTCAGAAGAAAAGTTGATAAAATAAATAAAAAATATTTAATTGTTCGATACATATGCGTACCGAACCGAAAGCACTGTATCGAACGGTTCAATATCGATACGAGTATTGTTACACCCCTACTCAGCAGCCAAGGCCTATTGTAGTGTAATTAAGGGAGGATTCAAGGTCACCTGATCCAGCCCTAACTATAATCTTATAAACAATAATCTTAAAAGTAGAGAGGGTGCCTGTGTCCGCAATCCAAACTGGGAGCTGGTTCCACAGAGCTCTGCCTCCCATTCTACCTTTAATATCCTAGAAACCACAGGTAAGCCAGTAATTTAGTCATTTTGGGTTTTAAACACATTTTTGACACATTTCTAAAATATTAGTGTTTTCTTGTTTTATGGCAAGTGATCTAATAAATTTATTAAGCACCGTATGTGTTATACATTTCATGACTGATTACTTTTATTTTATTGTGTTTTTTTTAAATTAGATTTTCTTCCATATATGGCAGGGCATTGCCATTAAAGCACACATAGTTTTAAACAGTTTGCTCGGGAAGGTAAATATATTCCTTGCAGCCATCAACATTTCAGTTTGCCAAACAGATGCAGTCTCCTCTTGCTTTAAATTACCCATCAGGCATTGGAAGCCCGGCTGCAGCTAGTGATCAACTCCCTAAAGGCCAGCACTAATCACCTCTGGTTAGTAAGCAGCAGGATCTGCTGCCAGATTCTCCTCATGCCCCTACTATTGTCTTGACCTTTGTGACCCTGCTGGCTGCCCTTTGACCTCTTGCCACATGATAAGTGTCTGTGACCTCTGACCTGTTTGGATAATTAAAGAGGCAGGACCTTGGGGAGAGATTGCATTGGAAATCTGTCGCTGATGATTTTGTGTTAGTATGAGGTAAGGATCCACAGATCAAGGCATTGTCTATTTTTAGGAGTAGCAACAGAGCATGAATGTTTTTGCTTTTCTTTACTGTTCCTCTCTGACTTACTGTTCCAACTCTAGCCACTTTAACTGGAAAAAGATGACTGAATATATTTCTGGTGTGAATTTTCATCAAGATGTAACCAGTAAAGATTGCAACAGAGCCTAACTACAGTGCATACTAGGAATACATTAAACACTGTACATAAATGAACAGTGTTTAATCCATCACTGCCTAGAAACCTCCAGAGGAATCCACAGTGTAAATTTAGTTTCAAGAAATTGTTATCCTCCTCTAAAAAGCCCCTCATTAGAAGGAAGTGCACTCCTAAAATCCAGGAACTTTGGAGAGCTTAAACTTTTTTTATTGGTCCAGTACTCTCAGGATTTTATTGTCAGCAGATGTGTGGTCATCTTTCTGTCTATTTTGGCAATAGCTAATAAAATCCTTTACTTTAATAACTTAATAGTTTAACTATGGTATTTTTTGGTGTTCCACCCGTGAATCACTACCTTACCATGGTGGAGGGGTTTGTGTGTCACAGGGTTCCCTGGGCTATGTTGTCAGGGGCTTTCCATGGCAAATTTGTCTGGGTTAGTGACCAGACAAAGAGCGATTCAAAAACTTCTATGAGTGAAAGACCTAGTGTCATGGTCCTGGGTCATTTGACCCAGCGTTTATTATCATGCGTACATAAGATTTTCTGGAGGAAGACAGACATGTGTTTAGAACTCTTAAAGATGTCGAAGAAGCAAGCTCCTTTAAGCAATTACTTTGGTGATCCTCCACCTCCAAAGAAATGTCAGAAAAAAAACAAGCGTGTATTCTCGGAAAAGTGGTTGCAGGAGGTGAGCTGGCTTCAAACAAATGATGAACGCACAGAGATGTGGTGCAGAATATGCCGTTTGCCATTTGTTTGAAGCCAGCTCACCTCCACGCAAACGTGTGTTGCAACTTCTTATCTGGTGCGCGTCTTTTGCATGCGCACCTGCGGACCACTTATGTACACCCCTGTTTATTATTATGATCTTGTGTTCTAGTGTATTCTGCCTATGTATTTGGGTTTAGACTTTTTAGTTCTTAGGGTTTTGGTTCCGTGCTTCCTCTGCTTTGTTGCCCATGTGTTCCCTCCCTGTTGCCATGTCTGATGTCTTGTGTTAAGCTCTTGTCTGTGCATACCTGTTGCATTTCCCGTTTTACTTTGATAGTCCCTGTCCTGTGTGTAGTGTGTCTGGTTTTCAGTGTTGGGGAGTAGCGGAATACATGTACCGCTGTTACATATTTAAAATACAAAATATGAGTAACTGTATTCCGTCACAGTTACTGTTTAAAAAGGTGGTATTTAGAATACAGTTACTTTGTTTAAATAAATGGATTACACGGCGGTACTTCCCTGTTTCATATTGTCGTGGGTCAGGACTGTTTGGGTTTTGTTTGACAGCTACGTTCTGTTGTTCCAGGCGGCAGCGTTACGGTTGCCATAGTGTCACAACAACAACAACAAAAAGGTGCTCTCTCACCCAGGAAACACACAGTCGCAGAGAGAGAGAGCACCTTTTTGTTGTTGTTGTTGTGCTAAGCTAATAGGCAGAATGCTACAGGCGTAGCCCTAAAGAATGTAGCCTTATAGGCAGTGTAGTCCGTGCTGCAGGGAGAATGGACTGCCATACCCGTTATGTGTCTGTGAGCACGAGGAAGGAGAAGAAGGAGAGTGGAAAAGTACGAGTTATCACCGAGCAGAAACGGGAGCTGGAAGCATGTAAATATAATAATAACCACTGCAGCCAAGAAGAGTGCTTGACGAGCCCAGTTGTAAGTAAGCTATTAAGACTCGCCTGTACACTGTGTTCATGTTTTCCTCCGAAACAATAAGTTCCGTTGGAGCAGCCTTTCAACGCCTCTCTCTGTCTCTCGCTAGCAAAGTTGACCCAGACAACAAAGTAAAGCTATTTTTCGGCTACAAGCCCGACACGGAACCCGACGTATTAGCCAGA
This sequence comes from Neolamprologus multifasciatus, assembly GCF_963576455.1. Taxonomy (NCBI): domain Eukaryota; kingdom Metazoa; phylum Chordata; class Actinopteri; order Cichliformes; family Cichlidae; genus Neolamprologus; species Neolamprologus multifasciatus. Next base: position 6,895,743 of record NC_140439.1, on the reverse strand, counting down.
GGTCCCTTTACTACGGTTCGGAGCCACGGACCTTCAGTAATAATAATAAATCACAGCAATAGTACATTCATGTAGTTGTAAAAAGCATGATAATATATTAAGTAATCCAAAGTATTCAGAATATGTTACTCTCGTTGAGTAACGTAACGGAATGCGTTACAGAATACATTTTGGGGCATGTATTCTGTAATCTGTAGTGGAATACATTTTAAAAGTTACCTTCCCAACACTGCTGGTTTTGCTTCCCCTTGTCTCATCAGCTCTGATTTCTCTCAGCTGTGTTTCCCTCCTGTCTCCCATTCCCTGATTGCTCCTGTGTGTATATAAACCCTGTGTTTTCTTCTGCTTGTTGCTGGTCCGTCTGTGTTGTCTCCCTGAGTCACCCTGTGTTTCCGCTGTGGGTCTTCTCGTATTTTTCCTTGCATTTCATCCTGTGAGTTTAGGCTTCAGTTTCATTTGTTGGATTTTCCCAGTTTAGGTTATTGCTTAGTTCCTGTCCTCACCACCTCTGTGTCAGTCTGCTATTTCATCTTGTTTCAATAAAAGCTCACTCATTGCATCAAAGCCAGTGCCTGCATTTTTGGTCCTCTGTCACAACCCCACATGTCTGCCGCCGCAGCCATGACACCTAGGGAACAGTTCATCCATCCCTGGATAGGGTTATCAACGCCCCGACCTGGAACCAGCCCCAGGGAGGGTCCACGAGGACGAGCACCTGGTGGTGGCCTGTCCTTAGTCCATGGAGCCCAGCCAGACACAGCCCTAAAAAATTACATGAGCCCACCCTCCTGTTAGCCCACCACCCACAGAAGGCGCAGTGGCGGTCAAGTGTAATATCTGCTGGCGGCAGCTAGGGGCTGAGACCCTGGCGGACTGACCAAGACTAGTGATTGGGAGTTGGAATATCACTTCTCTGGTGGGAAAGGAGCCTGAGCTAGTGCGTGAGGTTGAGAAATACCGGCTAGATATTGTCGGGCTAACCTCAACAAATGGCTTGGGCGCTGGAACCAGTCTTCTGGATGGGGTTCCTCTGCACTGGCAGAGCCAGGTGATTTTTTTCCCATCTTCAAGAAGAGGGACTAGAGTGCGTGCTCCAACTATAGCGGAAACACGCCCTGGGAATGTCTGTGTCAGGGTGCTTGCTGGAAAGGAGAGTCCGTCTGTCCAAGCAGAAGGCATTTGACCATGTCCCTGAGAGTGCTCTGTGTGAAGCGCTTCGGCAGTATGAGGTGTCTGATCCATTGGTACGAGCCCTTCGATCCTTATACAACCGTTTGCAAGGAGTTGCACTCCGCCAGTCACTGATTCTGTTCATATTTTTTATGGACAGAACTTCTAGACTTAGAATCTCAGGGTGAAGTGGTGAAGAGAGCTGAGCGTTAAAGTGAAGCTTTCAATTTACCGGTCAATCTGTCCCTACCCTCACCTATGGTCACGAGGCTTGGGTAGTGACCAAAAGAATGAGATTGTGCATAAGAGTGTTGGAAATGGCAGTACTTCCGGTGACATGCTCCAGTGAGCATGTAACACCCTCAGTCTCTGGGCAACCACTTCAGGTGACATGTTAATAGGAAGCAACCTGTCTCCAAACAATTATGATCTGCCTCAGGCTGACTGCAGACAGATTGGAAATTTTTCTAAATAATTATCGTTTGATTTATTAACACAGACAAAATGCCAACATGTTACAATCAGTCTGAGTAAATCTCCACCAATGAGTGCAACCCTTCAGTAGCAGCTGGTTTTAACTGGTTGCATTAAGTTATATTTCCACATGTAAACAAGGTTACTGATTTAACTGGAAGTAATTTTGCAGTTAAATCACCTTCCTGTAGCAACTACATCACTATTTGTGGAGGAATTTTTATATTTTTGTTCTTTCTTTTGAGGTTTTAGATTGACTCTGGATGTAAGAAGTGTATATTTCTGTGTTTGTATACAGCAACATATTTGCAAAAGACAATTTTTGCTGATTTATCACTACAGTTTGCATGTAATTGCCTCTGTCTTGTGCTCATTTTTTGCCATCTTAATTATACTATGCAATGCTTAACATGCTAACACATTAAACAGAGGAAACACTGTGTTTAATAGCGATGCTGCTTTTATTTAATTTGAGAGATTTATTTTTCATTTTGTTCACATGGTCATATTTTCAGTTATTAAGATAAATTTCAAAAAAATGTGCACTACTTGCAGAGATTAACACTCTGTCTGTGCTTTTGTTAGAGCAGTTGTCAGGCTGTAACATGAGAAACATCCATCAGACATTTAAAAGACCACAAGTATTTGTCACATTATCTTGCTTCACTCAAGGTGGCCAAAATGATTGCTTAACAAAGGAATCTTTGGCAGACATAGAGCGGAGCGACCGTCTGAGCAGACACAGCAGTGAATCTCTCCTGTACAATCAAATGACATTCCACACTTCTCCGCTCAACGTGGTTACTGTTGCTAAGGCTAGAAAACTTTATGCAGTAATAACAGCGGCAGAGGGACGTCCGTGTCAATGTGATTTTCCCTCTCAGATTCCGAGAGAGAAAATGAAAGCAGGGAACCAGTTGTTCAGTTTCACATTTTGGGGACAGCACATGTTTTGAGTCACTGTAAGGACAGAAACAGTCAAATGCTTGAGGTTTCATTTCAGTACTAATACACCTTGAGTTCACAGAAGCTTTGCCGCTTGTATCTTTGTATTTCTACATATGGGCTTTGAGGCTTTTAATGACCAGGTTGTGCGATACATCTCAGAGGTTTTTACTTTCACCAAAACATAGCAGGCTTAAATAAGAACCTTAAAAAAACATTAAGGATGTTGTTTGATATTTTTGAATGTTAATCCTTGAGACATATTCCCACCTGAGGGCAGAAAGACTGACAAATAGCTTTTTGTTGAAACCTTCAGCAACACTGACTGATAAACGTGTCAGTAAAATGATTAGGTTTAGTTTCTTTATTTTTGCTTGAAGCTGACCTTGTGCTTATTTTCAGTATTGTAATGTCAAGCTAGGAGAGCTTTGTATGATTCTTCTAACACTGTAGACCAGGGGTGTCACGGTCCTGGGTCAGTGACCCAGTGTTTTGAGTTCTTGTGCCTCTGTGATTTTTGTATTATGTTCTTAGTTCACTTTGTTGTCCCAGCTTATTCTTTAGTGTAGTGTCTTTGTTTGGTTTTCTTGTATTCTGTTTAGTTCTCTGAGTATTTAGTAGCTCCCCTCTGTGTCTCTTTGTTGTTGGTATTGTCTGTGTTTCTTAGCTGCTCAGTCTCCCCTAGTCTAGTTTGCGTCTTCCTGTTTTACTTTGAAGGTCTGTGTCTCATGTGAGTGTATCCTACTTTGCTCCCTGTCTCGTCAGTTCTGATTTCTTCCAGCTGTGCTCTCCTTCTGTGTCTCATTCCCCTCGTTACTTCCCAGTGTATTTAAACCCTGTGTTTCTCTGAGTCAGTGTCGCGTCGCCCCTCTTGATGTGTGGATCTCCCTGTGTCTCCCCGTGAGTCCTAGTTTGTTAATTCCCTGTGAACTTTAATTTATGTTTTTCCTGCCAGCAAATAAAGCTGCGATTTTGAGTTCATCCCCTGAGTCTGAGTCCTGCATTTTGGGTCCTACTCCTGCTAGCCACACTGCAATCCATGACAGAACGACGCGACCAGTACATGGACCCAGCGGACTCATCCCGGGAGTGCGATCTCGCCCGCGTCATGGCCCTAATGAAGCGGATTTCCCATGCAAAGGATACGAAGGTGATGGCGATCGGATTAAACGCTATCAGAACCATCCTCGAGGGAAATCCACATCTCTGCCAACTCCAGGGATTCATGGGCTTAATGGACGAGATGCACGAAGCCCAGGAGGTTCTTCAGGCTCGGGAGCTAGCGGCTTTTGCTCGTTTGCAGTACTCCACTCCGAGGCCTCCGCAGCAACAGCAGCAGCGGACGGAGCGCGCCACGAAGCAGCGTAAGCTCCCTGCAACACAGCAGCAGCCGAACACGGAGCTTTCTACGACACCACAGCGATCGCCGCGGCAGGATATCAACCCCTTGCCGCTGCCACCGAGTGAACTACCGACTCCGGTCTGTTCCGACTGTCGCTCGCCAGCCTCTTTCATTGCGGCCATGTGGGCGCAGGATGAGGAGTCGGCCTCTCCGCCATCGCCATTCTCCTCTGCGGTTTCCACTCCCACTTCCAGGAGGAAACGGCACCGGCGCCATCACCAAGCCAGCGCAACCTGTTTCATCCCTGCCAGAGGCCCGTGCGCCTGCTGGTTCTGTTTTGTCCCTGCCAGAGGCCCGTGCGCCTGCTGGTTCTGATCTGTTCCTGCCAGAGGCCCGTGTGCCTGCTGGTTCTGTTCTGCGCCCGCCAGAGGTCCCCGCGCCTGCTGGCTCTGTTCTGCGCCCGCCAGAGGTCCCCGCGCCTGCTGGCTCTGTTCTGCGCCCGCCAGAGGTCCCCGCGCCTGCTGGTTCTGTTCTGTGCCTGCCAGGGGTCCCCGCGCCTGCTGGTTCTGTTCTGTGCCTGCCAGGGGCCCCTGTGCCTGCTGGTCCTGAGACTGTCTCGTCCGCTGGAGGGCCCGAGGAGCCCGTCCAGCCGCCTGTCTCGTCCGCTGGAGGGCCCGAGGAGCCCGTCCAGCCGCCTGTCCCGTCCGCTGGAGGGCCCGAGGAGCCCGTCCAGCCGCCTGTCCCGTCCGCTGGAGGGCCCGAGGAGCCCGTCCAGCCGCCTGTCCCGTCCGCTGGAGGGCCCGAGGAGCCCGTCCAGCCGCCTGCCTCGTCAGCTGGTGGTTCAGGTGAACCCAGCCAGCTTCCTGCCTCATCAGCTGGAGGGCCCGAGGAGCCCGTCCAGCCTTCTGCCTCGCCAGCTGGAGGGCCCGGGGAGCCCGTCCGGCCTCCTGCTTCGCCAGCTGGAGGGCCCGAGGAGCCCGTCCGGCCTCCTGCTTCGCCAGCTGGAGGGCCCGAGGAGCCCGTCCAGCCACCAGCTGCTCCACCAGCGGCCGCATCCACGCCTGCAGCAGCAGCCGCATCCACTGTTTCGTCCACACCGCCGCCTGCTGCAGCGCCTCCGTCTCCGGCTTCCACGCTGCCGCCAGCTGCAGCCTCGGAGTCTCCACCATCATCGCCCACGCCAGCTGCAGCCTCGGAGTCTCCACCATCATCATCCACGCCGTCGCCTGGTCCGGCTTCACCACCATCATCCACGCCGTCGCCTGGTCCGGCTTCACCACCATCATCCACGCCGTCGCCTGGTCCGGCTTCGCCACCATCATCCACGCCGTCGCCTGGTCCGGCTTCGCCACCATCATCCACGCCGTCGCCTGGTCCGGCTTCGCCACCATCATCCACGCCGTCGCCTGGTCCGGCTTCACCACCATCATCCACGCCGTCGCCTGGTCCGGCTTCACCACCATCAACTTCGCCGTCGCCTGGTCCGGCCTCTGCCTCATCTGCTTCGTCTGGTCCTGGTCCAGCTCCGCCTTCGTCTGGTCCTGCCTCAGCTCCGCCTTCGCCTTCGTCTGGTCCGGTCTCAGCTCCGCCTCCGCCTTTGTCTGGTCCTGCCTCAGCTCCGCCTTCGCCTTCGCCTGGTCCTGCCTCGTTTGGTCCTGCGGTTGCCACACCGCCGTCAGAGCCAGCTCGACCTGTTTCACCTCGCCTCTGCCGGCCGTCTTCCGGGCCTCTGAGTTGGCGTCATGGCCTTCGGGGACGGCCGCCAGAAAGGGTTCGTCGCCGCCACTGGCATCGCGGCCGACCTCCGGACCTGCTCAGTGGCCACCGCTGCCTTCCAAGTGGTCGGCTTCCTGATCGGTTTTGCCTGTGCCGCTGCCGTTGCCGCCGTGTGCACGGCCGGCCCCCGGAACCGTCTCTACGCCGTCGCCGCCGTCGCCGCCGTTGCCCTCCGCACGGCCGGCCCCCGGAACCGTCTCTACGCCGTCGCCGCCGTTGCCCTCCGCACGGCCGGCCCCTGGAACCGTCTCTACGTCATCGCCGCCGTTGCCCTCCGCACGGCCGGCCTCGGGACCGGCTCTGTCACCTGTGCCACCCACCTGGTCGGTCCCCCGAACTGTTTTTCTGTTGTTGCCGTCTTCACGGCCGGCCCCCTGAACTGGCCTGTGTTTGGGCTGCTTTCTTGGGCTCCAGTGTTTCCTGTGCACTGCTTTTTGTTTTCTGTTCCTGGCCCTCCGTCCTGGGCCCCCACCGCCCGCCCTGGTTGGGTTGTCTTTTGTTTTTCCTGTTGGGCTGTCTGGGGCCAGCCCTTGAGGGGGGGGTACTGTCACGGTCCTGGGTCAGTGACCCAGTGTTTTGAGTTCTTGTGCCTCTGTGATTTTTGTATTATGTTCTTAGTTCACTTTGTTGTCCCAGCTTATTCTTTAGTGTAGTGTCTTTGTTTGGTTTTCTTGTATTCTGTTTAGTTCTCTGAGTATTTAGTAGCTCCCCTCTGTGTCTCTTTGTTGTTGGTATTGTCTGTGTTTCTTAGCTGCTCAGTCTCCCCTAGTCTAGTTTGCGTCTTCCTGTTTTACTTTGAAGGTCTGTGTCTCATGTGAGTGTATCCTACTTTGCTCCCTGTCTCGTCAGTTCTGATTTCTTCCAGCTGTGCTCTCCTTCTGTGTCTCATTCCCCTCGTTACTTCCCAGTGTATTTAAACCCTGTGTTTCTCTGAGTCAGTGTCGCGTCGCCCCTCTTGATGTGTGGATCTCCCTGTGTCTCCCCGTGAGTCCTAGTTTGTTAATTCCCTGTGAACTTTAATTTATGTTTTTCCTGCCAGCAAATAAAGCTGCGATTTTGAGTTCATCCCCTGAGTCTGAGTCCTGCATTTTGGGTCCTACTCCTGCTAGCCACACTGCAATCCATGACAAGGGGTGTCAAACTCAAATACACAGTGGGCCAAAATTCAAAACTGGAACAAAGTCGCAGGCTAACATTAATATTTATTGAAAAAAAAATCTTCCTCCAGATATAAGAATGAATCTTTTCTTATGGACTCAAATAAGTTTTGCTGGAAAACTGAATATGGAACAAGCAAAGCTTAATACTAAACAATATATATATTAGCTGTATAATACCAGTAGGCCAGCTCTAATAGTAATTTGGTATGGCTTCGCGGGCCAAATGTAATTCGGCTGCGGGCCAAATTTGGCCCGCGGGCCAGAGTTTGACACCTATGCCGTAGACCTTCAACTCATACACTAAAATTCATCTAAAATTAGCAAGCTCCCTTCCTTGCTGTTAAGCCAACTTTGATTGGCTGTTTTGAGTTGTCTGCTTTTAGCTATTATCTAGAGCCAAGAATGGAAAATCTATCAGAAACAACGTATTCAGGGGCATCCAAAGCCATATTTAATATCAGCATCCACTACTGTAACAGTGTATATACACAGATCAAGCATAACATTATGACCACCTGCTTAATATTATGCTGGTCCCCCTTTTGCTGCCAAAACAGCCCTGATCCATCGAGGTATGGACTCCACTAGACCACTGAAGGTGTCTCTGGCACCAAGATAGCCACCACTAAGTTAGTAACAGATTCTTTAAGTCCTGCAAGTTGTGGGTTGGGGCCTCCATGGATCTGACTTGTTTCTCCAAAATCTCCCACAGATTGGATTGAGATCAGGGAAATTTGGAGGCCAAGTCAACACCTTCGGGGAATAGCCTTTCCATGCAAGGGTATACATGGTCTCCAACAATGCTTTGGTTCCGTGCATCAACGTGCATGACAGGACCCAAGGTTTCCCAGTTGCTCGGTTGCTTAAAGCATCACACTGCCTCCATCCACGTGATGTTAAAGAAAACATAATCAGACTACGCCACCCCCTTCAATTGCTCCATGGTCCAGTTCTGATATGTGCCCTTTGTTTGGCTTTTTGTGCTGTGAATAGGGGTCATCATGGGCACCCTGACTGGTCTGTGGTTACTCAGCAGCCCCATTCTGACACCTTTCTATCAGAACCAGCATTTACTGTTTGAGCAGTCTAGCCACAGTAGCTCATCTGTTTGATTGGATAATATTGGCCAGTCTTTACTCCTCACAGGCATCATGACCCTGTTACTGGTTCCGCACTGTTCCTTCCTTGTATCACTTTTGTTAGATACTGACCACTGTAGACCGGGCACACCCCAAAAGTCCGTCAGTTTTGGAGATGCTTTGACCCAATCACAATTTAGTCCTTGTCAGACTCTCTCAAATCCCTACAATTTTCATCCTGCTAATGAATTTGACGACTTTGACGACAAAATGTTCACTTGCTCCTTAACATATCCCACCCACTAACATGTGCCATGATGAAGATATAATGTGTTATTCACTTCCGCTGTCATTGCTCATAATATTTTGCTTGATCACTGCATATATATATATATATATATATATATATATATATATATATATATATATATATATATATATACACAGTGGGGCAAAAGAGTATTTAGTCAGCCACCGATTGTGCAAGTTCCCCCACTTAAAATGATGACAGAGGTCAGTAATTTGCACCAGAGGTACACTTCAACTGTGAGAGACAGAATGTGAAAAAAAATCCATGAATTCACATGGTAGGATTTGTAAAGAATTTATTCGTAAATCAGGGTGGAAAATAAGTATTTGGTCAATAACACAAATACAACTCAATACTTTGTAACATAACCTTTGTTGGCAATAACAGAGGTCAAACGTTTACTATAGGTCTTTACCAGGTTTGCACACACAGTAGCTGGTATTTTGGCCCATTCCTCCATGCAGATCTTCTCAAGAGCAGTGATGTTTTGGGGCTGTCGCCGAGCAACACGGACTTTCAACTCCCGCCACAGATTTTCTATGGGGTTGAGGTCTGGAGACTGGCTAGGCCACTCCAGGACTTTCAAATGCTTCTTATGGAGCCACTCCTTTGTTGCCCGGGCGGTGTGTTTTGGATCATTGTCATGTTGGAAGACCCAGCCTCGTTTCATCTTCAAAGTTCTCACTGATGGAAGGAGGTTTTGGCTCAAAATCTCACGATACTTGGCCCCATTCATTCTGTCCTTAACACGGATCAGTCGTCCTGTCCCCTTGGCAGAAAAACAGCCCCATAGCATGATGTTTCCACCCCCATGCTTCACAGTAGGTATGGTGTTCTTGGGATGCAACTCAGTATTCTTCTTCCTCCAAACACGACGAGTTGAGTTTATACCAAAAAGTTCTACTTTGGTTTCATCTGACCACATGACATTCTCCCAATCCTCTGCTGTATCATCCATGTGCTCTCTGGCAAACTTCAGACGGGCCTGGACATGCACTGGCTTCAGCAGCGGAACACGTCTGGCACTGCGGGATTTGATTCCCTGCCGTTGTAGTGTGTTACTGATGGTGACCTTTGTTACTTTGGTCCCAGCTCTCTGCAGGTCATTCACCAGGTCCCCCCGTGTGGTTCTGGGATCTTTGCTCACCGTTCTCATGATCATTTTGACCCCACGGGATGAGATCTTGCGTGGAGCCCCAGATCGAGGGAGATTATCAGTGGTCTTGTATGTCTTCCATTTTCTGATGATTGCTCCCACAGTTGATTTTTCACACCAAGCTGCTTGCCTATTGTAGATTCACTCTTCCCAGTCTGGTGCAGGTCTACAATTCTTTTCCTGGTGTCCTTCGAAAGCTCTTTGGTCTTGGCCATGGCGGAGTTTGGAGTCTGACTGGTTGAGGCTGTGGACAGGTGTCTTTTATACAGATGATGAGGTCAAACAGGTGCCATTCATACAGGTAACGAGTGGGGGACAGAAAAGCTTCTTACAGAAGACGTTACAGGTCTGTGAGAGCCAGGGATTTTCCTTGTTTGAGGTGACCAAATACTTATTTTCCACCCTGATTTACGAATAAATTCTTTACAAATCCTACCATGTGAATTCATGGATTTTTTTTTCACATTCTGTCTCTCACAGTTGAAGTGTACCTCTGGTGCAAATTACTGACCTCTGTCATCATTTTAAGTGGGGGAACTTGCACAATCGGTGGCTGACTAAATACTTTTTTGCCCCACTGTATATATATATATATATATATATATGACAGAAAAAGAGGAAATGCATATTAGAGCCACTTGTAAGCAAAGCACTGAAACTGTGATGCTGAGGTGGTTAAAAGGAACACTGAGTGCTGGATCTGTTGCCTCTGTCTTTGTCTCTTGGGAGCGAGCCATAAAAGTTTATTGTGCACCTAAAAGAACTTCCCCCGATCAGGTTGTCTGAGGAGATGAGGGGGTGATGCGATGCTGCTGGGTAGAGGAGGATCAAAGTGGGTGACGGTGACCTCGTGTCACCAGGTTCGTCTAATTCATCTGACATTTTCTTATGTGCTTAATTGCCATTCATTTCATAATAGAGCGCATTGTGCTCATAATGGCAGGAAATGTCAAGTCAGCTTTTAAAGGGGAGGATCTCTGCATCTCTGCAAATTGCTTTCCTTTTAGATGAAAATATACACCTCTGTCCACGGACAAGGCTTTGGGCTGTGTGATGGCACTGTTGACACGTGTGATTTTCTACCTGATTCATCAGACCAGAGGTTGGGCTACTGTAGTTTTATTCATGGCATTTAACTTGCACCCCCCTGTCAGCTGGAAACACATAATTTCCCACACACTCTTATTTAAAGGTTAGGGCTGCTGACACACCGTTAGAACCACTGAGTTTTATTATTTTTGATGATGGATTTTCATGTTATTTTGTGTATGGTGCTCCCGCTAAGCAATGTGTCACCTCCTAAGTATTTTTCAAACTTTCTGACACTTTGATTAACATGAGCAATGATGCTGAAGAAAAGAAAGGACAAATAAATTATGATAATAAATACGTGAAAAACCTGACCTCAAGTATTGTAAAAGATGTAATTAAAGACTGCTCTCTTTGTGGCCGAATTTTGAGTGACTCACATGCGATAAAGGTTCGAGTTCCTATCTTAATGGGGCTCGCTTTTTGTAAAGAACAGCAGGATGTTCCCTTTTCATAGAGCACAACTCACATGTGCTCTTAGATTTTTAGCTCCTGTAGTCAGCCCCTTATTTGTTCGCTTTTCCGTCCATTTTCACAAGTATGAGGAATACAAAATGCCTGTGGGTGAAAAGACCTCTTATGCCTGTTGATGCAATCAAAATACCTCAGAAAAAAGCCAGAAAGTGCTCTGAGATTACCTTGAAAGTGAGGCACAAAGAAATCACGAGGATGCTGAGAGGTGGACGGAGGAGGAAAAGGAGGAGGAGAACAGAAGAGTGAAAAAGGAGGAGGTGGAGAACAAATGACATTCGACTCTGAGGACCACCTTGGCCACCTGATTGTTCCAAAATGAGAGCAATGCCCGACCCAGGAACGAAAAGAAAAAGAGAGAGAAAAATCAATATAGTGCAATTAAACACAAAGCAAGGCTCTGTGGAGCTGAGGGGAATTTGTTATTTATTAAACTCACTCCTCTACCTCCTTCTCTCCGAAAGCACATAACTCCCTTCAGTCTTTAATGCATGAGCTGGCCCTCTCTTCTCCTGTCCTCTCTTCAGGTAATCTGACCTTTGCAGTTCGGACTGGGTTGAAACGATTGCGAGAGAAGACCAGGGAAGTCAGGAGTGTTCTCACTTATTGATCCAAACCCCCGTCAGCTTTGCAGCAGACGACGAGTTGCTTTGATTTGGTAGAAGGAGCGAGTCGGCCTGGAATATTTTTACGCCACGGTGGTCACACTGCAGGGCACAAAGTGCAGTTCTGATTTGTTTTCTGTCACACCCACATGCAGAAACAAACACCAGAATCAACAATGTTTTTGTGTCCTTATTTTTCGGGGAACTAAAAGCATTAGTTCAACCCAAACTGCAAAACGCATTACACAGTATTTTCTCATTAAATTCTTCTTGCGTCTGCACACACAGATAGGAAGCTGGAAATCTCAGAGATAAATATTTGGGCAAGACTTTAATTAAAATTTCCTTTGGTGAACATCCAGTGGTGTCTTGCTTGCAAATAGCTGATAAATTTGGTGTGGTTATGTAATGGTTTCTGGCTTTGGAGTCTTTTTACTTCTTGTTTTTCTTTTTTCGAACCCTCTGATTAGCATTTAGACCTGAACACCCACATTTCACAAATTCCTGATATCATATGTTGGACTCTTACCCACAACAGTAATACTGTTCAGCTCACCAACTAGAGTCAGTCTTTTTGACACTTAATATAATAATTATGAAGTAATTTGAATTCAAAATTTTACTACTGACTGTATACCAGCCTCTCAGAGCGTTTGCAGTTTAGGCGAGCCGGATAAGTCCAGTGTTCACTCTCCTTTTAGGGTTTGCTTTGTTCTCCGCTAGCTCCTGAGAAAATAATCTGAAGATTAATGGGTTTGGGAGCTTTTCTGAGCCCACACTCAGAGTTTTCTGTTTCACAAAAGTGGCTCTCTTTTTACCTGACTAAATCACCACGCTGTGACTTATGCTCCCAAAAGGTTGATTCTGTTCATCTCGACGTAGCGTTTTCAGTGATAGAAACGTTTCGTCACTCATCCAAGTGACTTCTACATCCAGATGAACAGAATCAACCTCTTGGGACTTACTTACCTGGATAATTGAGCATGCATAAAGAAATTATGCTGAACACAGTACCTGGTTGGGAACAAGAAACGCACTACCGTATGATGAAGTCCAGCTGTAAAGTCACAATAGTACAAATGTGGTATTGCATTGCATGCATTAAGTTGCTGATGCAAAAAAAGCATAAATGATTTCAGACTTGATTCTAATATGTTGCTAATCTATTACACTGTAGAACACAGATTAGGAAACTGATTGGGCTATTTAGGACCAAGAACACAGACTCAATCAATAAAATGAAAATTATTGAAATTGATTTTGAATGGGAGGCAGATCCTTCAGTTGTCAGGCGCCTCTTTTATGGGACCAGTTCCCAGTTTGGAGTTGGAAGACAGACCGTATCTACTTTCAAACTTTAAAATTTACCTTTTTTGATAAAGCACATAGTTAGGGCTGCACCACCTCCTTTTTTCATGTGAGCTCACACAGAGCCTGAAGCAGAAAACCCGACTTACCAGAGAAAGATGATTTTGATGACCGCCATTGGGATGCTCGTGTTCTCTGACTCTGTTGAAATTTCCTTGTTGAACTTCATTTGTAGTATATATATTAGGTGAATGACCAACTTAGTCACTTACAATCTGAACCACTCATTTTATTGGTGCTTGCTAGCAACCCAAAAGATAATAAAGCACTTTGAGGTTTTTAGGTAAAAAATAGTAACATAGATAAAAGTATGTGGATTCAAAACTGCAAACAACTTTCATATGGCATCAATTAGGAGGTTTTTAAATACAAGAAAGTTTTTTGCTCCAGTCACCAGGCTGAAAGGGAATTTGAAACACTAAAAATCTCATGGAAACTCCTAATTGGAGAGTGAGTAAAAACATTATTCACATAATTTAGTTACGAATAAACCAGCCGTTAATCCCAATCACAGATTTACGTTCAAGGTTCAAGGTTCTTTATTTGTCATATGCATAGTTATACAAGTATAACACACAGTGAAATGTAGCCTGACACGCTCCTCGACATGTGCAAAAATGGGGGGGGGGGGGGGGGGGGGGGGGTAGAGGAAGAACATTATATATATAGTATATATATTGGGTGAATGTGCAGTAGTAGCAGCAAGCAGGTGAATTCTGAACATTAATATGAATAGACATCTGACTATTTTACAGAATAGACAATATAAACATATTTACAATTAAAGGAATTTGTATATAATGCAGAAAGAGAGATAAAGCAGGACACTCCCCCTTCCAATCAGATATCTTCACTAAATATGCCACACTTGGCAGATGTCTAAACACGGTCTAAATAGATGTGGCTTGTCCTGCTACAGATATGTGTAAGGTGAAAAGGGTTAATACAAAAATATTGATTATTCCAGTAAATGCAAAGAATAAAAAAGAGTTGGCTTTGATTTATTATTTTTTTTCCCAGGAAGGCTTCAGGTGTGGAACGCACACCTTAAAAGCAGGTTAATCTGACAGAATAAACTACTGAGGCACTGCTTGCCACTGCAATGACCCTTGATTCGGTACAATCAGCGCAGAGCAAACGGCTGATCCAGGAGTATCAAACACACACTGCTTCAGTGAGTCTAAACTGAAGTCTGGAGCAAGCGGCATGATAAAAACACTTGGAGTGGATGTCTTGGATATCTACCTAGATAAGGAGTTGGGAAGAAAAGATGAACATCTACATCATTTTGATTGCTTTAGAAAAAATATATTTTCAATATTATAAGGTTAGATGTTTGGAAATAGTTGGAAATACAACCTGTTTCATATGAGAGGACAAAAAGAAAAAAGAAGGAATTGCCTTAGAAATTCAAGCACAAGGACAACACTGTTTCCTCCTTTTCTTTTCTCCGATCATTGTGTTTGATTGGCACGCTTGTGGGACCATCTCTATACTATTTGTGCACTCACGCTCACATGCACACACCTGACCTCCGCAAGCATTCTCTCCAGAGCCCGTGCTTGCTTCCCCCCACCGCCCCAAAACCCAGAGGAAATTAGAGGCCTTGTGTCGTTGTTCTCAGTGGACCTTGTTTCTTTTCTTTTCTTCTTCCTTCCCTCCTTCGCCTGTTCTCTCCCTCTCTCTCCCTACGTCAGCTCGTCTTCGTGAATTTGATCCAGGGCCGGGATGGTGAAGCGGGGTGAGTAAATGAAATATTGATCCGCTGCTCCGTGGCCTTGCCTTCACCTTGTCCTGCGCGCTGAGTTACCGACTCTTCCGTTCTGCTTGTAATAGGAATTATTACAGGAGGCCGGGGCGAGTAATTACTTGGCATGGCGGCGAGGGCGCAAAGGAGGGGCCGTCGTATATTTCCTCTAAAGAAGTTATTTACCGCACTTGCTACCTTCAACCCAGCTCTGCCCCCTCCCTCCCCTCTGACCGCCCCTCCTACTGCAGCCATGTCTTTCTTAGCCTTAATTCAGTTCGGTTAACTGTCATTAATCATATGAGGCGTCACGGGAAGTTTATCAGCCAGCTGAGAGGCCGAGAGGCTAACTGAGGGACCACAAGGGCTGTGTTTGCAGAAATGTCAGGGATCCCGTCCTGTTTTTAGCTGAATATGTGTGCACTCGAGGTTTATATTATCTTTCCTTAACCACACTTACCACACAGGCTAACAGATGTTTAGATTAATAAAATTACAAAATTAAGAGGACTTAAAACGTCAGAATAAGTTGTAAAGGTGCAAAAATAATCTCTTAAGAAGGTGCTGATGTGTTTTCACTGTTGGATAAGAGGGGACATTTACTCTTTTTGTTTTGTTCTCTTCAAGACGAGTGCAGGTAGGTGCTCCATATAAGCCATACCCCCTGCGGTCTATTTTATTATAGAGTTCTGTAACTGTACAAGTGCACATCCGAGAATTTAATTTAAAAAGGTAAACCTTCATATATTCTATACTCACTGCATGTAAAGTTAAGATTTTCAAGCTCTTTTTGTTTTTGTTTTAAGATGATGTGCATCTCATCGTCCACTTGATCATACCGCAGAGATTTTCTACATCTTGATAGAACACAACGGTCCAATGTGACGCCCCAAATCATCACAGTCGTGAACAACGTCATGCTGAATTTCAGAGACCTTTGCTTCTCTACCTCTTCTCTCCTCTTTCAGACCTAAGAAACCTTCATTTCCAAATAAAATGCAAAATGTGATTTCATCTGAAAAGAGGACTTTGGACCTGAGAGCAACAGTCCAGCTCTTTTTGTTCTCAGTCCAAGTAAGAGGCTTCAGATGTTGTCTCTGGTTCAGTTTTGCTCTCAGGAATGTGACAGGAATGTGACAAATTCAGGAAATTTGTTACACTTTCCTGAAGACTTTTGCAAGTGATGGCTCTTGTGAAGTTCTCCCAAGTTCTTGAATCGACTTCTCTTGACCATTAATACGGTTTGACGCATTACTCTGTGAACAGCCAGCCTTTTCAGCAACGACCTTCTGCCTTGTTGTGGTGGGTGTCAGTGATTGTCATCTGGGCAACTGTGAAGTCAGCAGTCTTCCCCATGTACTGCATGTATGTAAGGTGGCCAAGAGATACATGGTATTTATACAGTTTAAATACTAATTTACTCAAAGTTGAAATGAAATATTCTAATAAATTGAGCCCATAATTATCAAAATTTTAAATTAGAAAAATGCTTAAAACTTAATGAGTCTTGAAAATATTAACTTTTCACTTCCTGAAATAATGGGTAGACAATGATAATGTTTTCACAGTATTCTTATTTTTCTGAGATGTTTATTTAAGATGCTTCTTCATGAGAAAAACGTGCTGAAAAAAAATTCCTTAAAATAAATTCCTTTGTGATAATCAGTGATAATGGTAAACATGGTTTGTCATGGTCAGTATAGGTTGTGTGACTGCCCCCAAGTGGTCAAAAACACAATCATTGCAGCTTTAACTCTACTGTTACATAATAAAGTGGATTCAAGCTGATAGTTCTACTACATTATGGGTTTCCAGACCTTCTACACCCTCAGTCACGCAAGTCCCATCATGCTCAGTGTTTCTCATGTTTGAAATGTAAAAAGTAGAACAAGTAGAACAATTCTGTTTTAGGTTTTGATCATTTGGAAAGGCTTGTATTGCACATTTCCTTCGGCATTTGGGATACATGCTGGTTGTTCAAGGTGTTTGTCAGAGTTGAGGATGACAGCATGTTCCCACAATGCTCTCGCTTTCTTTTGTTTATTGTTTCATAGTCACATGACCTCTACTTAACTCTCTCAGCTGAATGAAATCTTCGGAAAGAGACACAAAAAGAGAAAAAAAATCATAGAGACTGTAGCTTGCCAAACCATTGTTCTGTATGAGCAGAGGGTCTGTGGGAAGAACACCTGCAACAGTGACCTGCTGTTGTGCTTGAGTTTGATGTATTCTTGCATCGCTCCGCGACGAAGTGGCCGTTCGTTTACGTGATAGATCCGCAGCGGTTGCGTCCTTGCCTTAGCGGTGGCCCGTCTGGTGCTGCCAAGCTGGGTGATATCCCACTGCATCAGAGCCCCCGCTGAAGGTCACCACTGATGGGACAAAGGAACCAGAAGCGATCCATCCTGGGATAGGACAGAGGCTTAACAAGACTACTGGACTGGGGAGGGGAGAAGTGGAACAATTTATAAGGCAGTGCTTTATTTTGTACAAGACAGAATGATGTAGAATTTTCTTGTGGCTTTATTTTTCCCCCATTTTAAACAAGTTGCTTTGATGAAAAACAGCCTTGAGAACTTTTTTTTCCCCCAAGGAATTCTTGTCAGGCACAAGAATTTCTTTTGATGACATACATTTTTAAAATAATCATTCTTCTTCAGTGATTTTTGTATTTATGTAGTGATTGTGATGGGTTTCAATTTGTTACACTTAACCTTAAACTGACAGACAACTATGCTGTAGACAATAATGAAACTGTGAAAAATATTTAGCCTGTCCTTTAAACTAGCAGCTTTCTGAGTACTAAATGTTGGTATGCAGCACCTATGAAAATCTGAAGCATGAATAGCACATGTTCAATATCTCTCATATTTATGGTAACCTTGCCATTCTTACTGGGCCAGTTTGATCACAGGTTTTATAAACAACATGAAGCACAACAGGAGAAGCAACTGAGTGCAGCTCTTATGGAACAAAATCCAGATATAATGATAAACATCTTTTATAGAAAACCACAAAAGAGATCAGCGCTAAAGTTCTTCTGCTGTTATGGGGATTCACCTGTGTTAAGCAGTTTCATAATAAAGAGCCACGCAATCTTTGCTGGCTGTGTTGGCTTGCATGCATGCAGTCAAAAGTGAACAAGCCGTGAGAACAAACAGTGGCTTGTTTTAGTAGATAGCTATAAAAATAATTATAACTGCATGTTTGTCTGTCTCCATGAATGTTTAAGAGAATCCTGCCCCAGCAAACACCTCCTCTTAATCTGTGCTTCACTTGACCAAGGTTTATGGTTTTGTTTTGTTTTTTTTAATTACACACATCAGGTTTTCCCTCGTCTCCAGGGGTGGACCTGCCTTCTCTCTTTCTTTGCCTCTTTTTACTTTGTTTCTCACTCTTCTACCTGATGCAGGCAGCTTAAGCTTACCTGCTCAGCTTCTGTCAGTTACCTGCCTTCTCTTCTTCTAATGATGGACAACTTCCAGTGAGGCTGAATGGAAATAGCGCTGCAAAGAAGAGTAGGACAAAACTCCACATGTGATGTGAAAGACTCACTGCAGCTCATCACCATCACTTGAGTGCAGTTTTTGCAGATACCGATACATTTAACCTAAAAGACTTTGGGACAGCTTCTGTTTTTTAAATGTGCTAGAGGCTATAAAGAATTGACGTGACAGTCGACAGAAAAAGGTTCAGACATGTTGCATCATAGTGCATGTTTGATGTGTATTTTTTTAATTTAAAAAAAGGACAATAAAATGCATTTAACACAGTTTAGTGGGATACATATTGGACTGATCCAATTGCGTTGGTGTTGGTCTGATACTGAAACCAGTGTTGGTATTGATATGGATCTGCCCACCTCTACATGACGGGTTATTGTCAACTAATATTCAAATCAAAATGTTTGAATACTTGAAACATTTAAGTGTGACAAATATGCAAAAACTAGTGGGCAAGTACTTCTAAACTGCACTGTAGATAGATTTAAAAAAGTACTTTTTTCATTAATTTACTGTTTATAGCATGTAGAAGGCATTCATATTAATTTATTATGAAAACTTCCTCTTCCTAGTTTTGTGTAGTTGTTAGGCAGAATGTGAGAGTCAGGTACCAAATAGCAACACGCTTTCATGCTAATCAATTGTTATTTAACCTTTTCCATTTGCATTTCTCCCCGTGTCGAGGGGAGCTTGGCTTAGAATTGGTTTTGTTTGTATCCAATTCTATTCCTGCACATATTTCAACATACTTGCATCCATTCATTCATCACACCACTGCAGCCATTCCACATTTTCATGAGGTTCATTAATGAAATCAAATTTGTTTTTTTTTAACCATTAACTCTGTGCTCTGCCTGTTTCGTCTGATCTTTGATTCAATTACAGGCAATGGTCATTTCTAGTAGTTTTGGATCCTATGGATTCAAATACATTAATGTTTTCAATATTCAGCCCAGTCATATTCAGAAGCCCTCTAAACTAACTGGTGTGTTCAAGGTCATTTTGTGACACCTTTAGCTTTACAACATGGTGTAGTAATGTGCTGGAGGTTTTCATTGGATCATGGTAAACTGTATAAAGATTGCACATCGCCAGCAATTGTACATTCAACTCAAGACTGGATGGCATTAAGGATCTCAGTGTGCCCAAGAAAGCCGTCAGTGCACCATTACACTGGCAGCAGCAGTTTGGACTGTTGACACAACGGCGGTCCATGGAAACAATCCTGCGGACTCAGCAGAAATGTTGATTCATCAGACACGTTTACCTTTTTCCAGTCTTCAGCTGTCCTTTTTTGGTGAGTGTGGGGCCACCAGAGACTCAAATTGTTGTTTTTGGCAGATGCACATGGGAACCAAAGAGTTATTTTCCATTTCAATGTTGCTTCATGTGCTGGGGTGCTTCCCTGTAAAGAGTGTTCATCTCTGTGGCCATCATTTCTCAAATTATTCTCCTCTAACCTCTCGTCATCTGGACAACCTTGCTTACTGTATAATTTTTGTTTTTCATCATTCTTATTACTGTCTAGAAAATCCCATCAGCTATTCCAGAAATACACAAACCAGTCCAAATCAGCAACAAAGTGCAAACAATTAACATCACATTTACCTCTTTTTTTTTAAGTGATCATTAAGTGAGGCTCTTGACTATATGGAAAAGTCAGTTGGCTACGTGGGTAACTGCACTGCACAAATAAGCAGGAACTTGATGCATCTGTTGGATTTGTATTTGTAGGCTGGTTCTGATAAAAAAAATATAGCTATAGCTATAGATCACAGGTGAATAATCTGTGATCCTTAAAATTGTTTCAATATACATCTCAAAGTGAAAGTCTTGAATAAAATCCTCCTTCCAGACCCTCTGGATCCCGATGGAGCCTTTCCAGCCCGGCCCTCTCTAACAAGATCAGACCCAGCCCTTATAGATTCTATTACTCCACCACTCTATTACATTACATCTCCATTTACGAACCTTAAGCAGTGCAGAGCACGGCTGGGGCTCCGACCTTGTCAAAGAGGAGAAACTCTGACTAGATCAAGTAAGAAAGTGAAAGAGGGAGAGGAGAGAAAAGGTGGAATAGAAAAATCTCAGAGAGACAGGCTGAACTGTAGGAAGTGTTTGAGAAGATGGGGAGAGCTAGAGGACAGGAGAGAGGAGGGGGAGAAAGGGGAAAATAGAAAATCGATAGGCCGGCAGAGCAGGAGGATGAAGATTGAAGGATGATGTGGATGGGATTTGGGGGCTGGGGAGGAGGTGGCATTTAAGAGAGATTGCAGAGTAGCTTGAGCTCTGACAGTGATGGCCATCGCTGAAAACAGGGTGATGAAGGAGACGCCAGGACAAGGAAGCAGCTCCCCGAGGTGACCATCTAGTCTCCAGAGGCGCTCGGAGGGTTCGTGGGGTCTCTGATTTTACCTGAGACTCAAACTGAGTCACTTTCTGTTATTGAGACCTGTCCACTGATCTGAAATTGTGTCTCTAAAACAAACAACAACTCCATCTTCCTGATTGTGCACCACAAAAAGGAGGACATTCACTTTGTCAGTGATTTATTTTTTTCAAGAAACAAAGAAAATAAGTTAGTCGTTCAGTCCAGTGTCCAACCATTGATTACTTTTTTAGTGATTTCCCCCAAACAGGCCAGAAAAAAGCAATTTATCCTAAAAGCAAGGATTTATTGATTTCATTTACAGGGAGAGATCCTTTCAAACAAAATATAGCAATGAACATCAGCAAACAATCTTGGTTTTATTTTAGTTCAGATACCCATACAGAAAAGCAATAAGCAATCACTTATACTACAGCTGAGCACAGTTTTTTCACCAAGGCTACACCACTCCAACCATTCAAGCCATTTGATGTTTTGTTTGTCCTTCAGCTTTAACTTTAAAAGAAAAAAGACACATGTAAAAGAAAATGCCCTTGAAGATTTTGCACTTTTTTTTTCTAACCAAGAAAAGATTAGCAAACAACTGCAACAACCAACTTGCCAGCCACAAATTCTGGCTCTCAGTCGGCCTGAACTTTAAACTAAATCCAATTCAATTCACTTTTACTCATGTAGCATCAAAGCACATGAACAACCAACTTACATCAAGGGCTTTGTATTGTAAGGTAAAGACCCTACAATAATACAGAGAAAACCCCAACAGTGAGACAACCCCTATGAGCAAGCTCTTGGCAACCGTAGGAAGGAAAAACTCCCTTGTGACAGGAAGAAGCCTCCAACAGAACCAGGCTCACAGAGGGGCATCCACCTGCTGTGACTGGTTGGAGGTGAGGTGAAGGAGGCAGGACAAAAGACACGCTGCAGAAGAGAGCCAGAGATTAATAATAAGTAATCATTAAATGCTGAGTGGTTTAGTTATTGCAGCATAACTAAGGGAGGACTGAGGGTCACCTGATCCAGCCCTAACTATATTCTTTATGAAACAGGAACGTTTTAAGCCTAATATTAAAAGTAGACAGGGTGTCTTTTTCCTGAATCAAAACTGGGAGCTGGTTCCACAGAAGATACCCGAGTAACTACAAGTAAACCAGCAAAAAAAGTGCAAAATGCAAAAAAACCCAGTCCTAAATATTTGTTTAATAATCAACAAGATAAGAGATCAAATCAGTTGGATCTCTTGGTTTGCGGTTGCACAGCTTGCTCTAATAACAGACACATGCAGCCTGACGGAGAATGAAAATTCCCTTTGGGGATTAATAAAGTAAAACTGTCTATCTGTCTTAGATGTGTCTTTCCTTTGGCAGACTGTCAGCACAGAAATCTGTTGGTGGTGTCTCAGGTAAGAACATCCAGTGCAAACGACCTAAACTGCAGCACATACTGCAGCACAGCTGCAGGGGCTTGGAGCAGCTGTGTGGCCAGGAAACAATCGAAAAAAAGGGTTTAAAATCTAAACACCAGGTCCTTGAGACACTTGAGTACTTTGTAATTAGTTTTTTATTTCATTCTGAATTTTTGTTTTCAGTTCAGTTGACTTTAGTTTCATTTTTTTTAATATTTACTTTTTTTGTTCAGTTTTCATTAATTTCAGTTTTGGTTGTATTCTTTTTAATTTTTAGCGTATTTACTTGCACCCAGGTATTTGTCGGAGGCATAATTTAGGAAATCTGAATGATTATTACAATAAAAGTAATTCTTTGTCAAGGCGGTAAGTTGTGCAGTCTTCTTCTTTCACAAGCGTTTACATTTTGTGTCTATCCTGAAAATGTAAAAGTTTTAAATGAACTGAGTCTCACACAAAGACACACACGGTCACTGCAGCCAGCTATGTGCAAGGTGCTGGCTTGACCATCAAGAGTAATTAGGGGTTCAGACTTTGACATGACAAACTAGCATCATTAATAGAAGACAAATTGGACTGCCGAGGGAGAAATCAAAACTGATCACTTTTATACACTGAACCATAGCGGCACCACCTAAATGGCCACAGTGGCGACAAATACTCCCCTTCTAGTCTATACATATTGAGGCAAAGTAAGTCACGTGGACCCCTTTGGACAAAGAACAGCAGTGAGACTTATAAATTATTCTTCATTTGTCAAAATGAGTGATTGTAAATCCGAGACATCCATCCATCGGTGATAGTGATGCATTTCCTCTCCCAGTGTCCGCACAGTGATTATAACTCTCATTTGCTTCTCATATTACATCATTGGAAAGCTTGCCAGTGCTCAAGGCGTGCATTACTTACAAACTAATGTACCAACCCAGCCTAGATACACTATCGCCATGCTCTAATGTTGGCTGGCGCTCCATTATACAGCCATTATTTGCCAGTATACTGATGTCCTCTCATCATGTTTGGTAACAGAGGGATGCGCATGAAAATAAACACTTACATATGGAAACACACAAACTGTGTTTCCTCTGCTCCTAACTATCTGTGGTTCTCCCGTCTCTCCCCGTGCCTCTCAGCTAGCCCGTTTCTGAGGAAGACCTAATGAATATTTCCCTTTGAGTGAGGGAGTGTAAAATAAACACAAGTCTGGAGCTTCTTTCCCTTTGCGTCTTTCCTTGGAGGGAGAATGTGAGATGCATTAAAAAGGGGGTGAGAGAGAAGCACATGCAGCATTTTGGCATGTGCACTGCCTCCCCCTTTCACCAAATCCTCTCCAGTCCTCTGATCATCTCCAACAACATGGCAAACACTGATGGCTGAGACCAGGATTGAGGCTGATGTGAGAGACAGCACAGCCACAGCGAGAAATAGCCGTTTGATGATGAAAACATCCAGTGGAAACAAAAGAAGTGTTTATCTCGCTGGGTGAAGACGCTGGCCTTGAGCAGTCTGAAAACTGTGAGACTTTATAGAGTTTGTTATCAAACCGCCAACCTTTTTGTTTTTCCCTTTTTTGGAATCAAATAAAATGTGACTGTTAGACCAAGTTTAACCATCTTAGTTTGTACATTCACTGCCTACTTGAGATATGGCACAGATCCAACAAGATTTGTTGCATATTGACACGATAGCATCACGTTGCAGCATGCCGTGTGGTGGTTAGCACTGTTATCTCACAGCAAGAAGGTCCTGGCTTTGAATCCTGTGTCTGGGTGGGACAATCAGAAATGTAATTAGTGGGTTAGATTAATAAGTGTTTTTGAAATGAACATCTCTGTGTGTGAATGGTTGTCTGTCTCTGTGTTCAGGACACTGAATTGGACATGTACCACATCACAAAGGCTCTCTATTGGATTTAGATCTAGTGATTGTGAACTCGCACTCACTGTCATGTTAAAGAAACCAGTTTGAGATGGTTTGTGCTTTGTCACGTGGTGTGTCAGGTCAGGAAATGGGTACACTCTGGTCATAAAAGAGTGGACATGGTTAACAACAATATTTGGGTAGGTTGTGGTGCTTAAACAACTCTTAGTTGATCTTAAGGGTGTGCCAAAAATATCCCCCACACTATGATGCTCTTTACACCAAATTCTGACCAACCATCCAAATGCAACAGCAGAAATCAAGACTCCTCAGACCATGCGACATTTTTTAATCTTCTACTGTTTTATTTTGCTAGCTCCAGTTTCCTGTTGTTAGCTGACAGGAGTGGCACCTGGTGTGGCTTCGTGCTGGTGTAACCCACCTGTTTCTGCATACCTCGTTTGTAATGAATCGTCATATGTTAGTTGTCTTCCTTGCTTGCAGCCGGTGGGCCGATGGTAATTTTTCGTTTTAAATGGGCCGATGTTGTCACGGCTGGGGCGGCAGTCATGTGGAGGTGAGGAAGGAGGATCCAAAAGCAGACAGTGGCGGAGGTGCAAGTGGGTTTTATTTACAGTGCACAAATAACCAAGGTGTGGGCAGAACAGAACATAAACCTAAACTGGAAAAGCTAATACAAAAGGAGGACATGGAGCGAGGAGCAGAGAGACGTGGAGAAACACGGAATAACATTGAATACACGGCAGATACACAAATGAACACAGACGACGCGACGAGAAGCACAGGCAGACACCAACTATAAATACACACACCAGGTAATCAGGAAATGGCACACAGGAGGGCAACACAGCTGGGAGGAATCAGGGCTGACGGGACAGGGGAAATGTAAACTGAACATACTCACATCAGACAGAGACCTTCACAATAAAACAGGAAACTCAGACACGAGGAACCAAACAAGACACAGAACTGTTCAGTTCCGGAGGCCGACCATGCGAATGGCAGTGGCAGTGGGGCAGGTCCGGAGGCCGGCCACGCAGTAGGCAGTGGCGTGGAAACAGTTCTGGGGCCAACCGTGCGAACGGCAATGCGAGGAAGCAGTTCTGGAGGCCGACCGTGCGGACGGCGACGGCGGCGAGGAAGCAGTTCTGGGGGCCGACCGTGCGGACGGTGGCGGCGAGGAAGCAGTTTTGGGGGCCGACCGTGCGGACGGCGACGGCGGCGGGAATGTAAGTCCGGGGGCCAGCCACGGTGACAAAGATGCCGACCGTGCGGACGGCGACGGCGGCGGGAATGCAAGTCCGGGGGCCGGCCACGGTGACAAAGATGCTCAACATGCGGCCTGGCAGATGACCGACGGTGTTGAGGCGGCAGTTGGGGACCTGAAGGCTGCGTGGCCTTCGCAGCACCAGACGAGACGGAAGCTGAGGCTGGACCAGACGAGACGGAAGCTGAGGCTGGACCAGACGAGACGGAAGCTGAGGCTGGACCAGACGAGACGGAAGCTGAGGCTGGACCAGACGAGACGGAAGCTGAGGCTGGACCAGGCGACGGCGTGGGTGGAGACACTGACGCTGGACCAGGCGACGGCGTGGATGGAGCTGAGACCGGACCAGACGAAGGCGTGGGTGGAGCTGAGGCAGGACCAGACGAAGGCGGAGCCGGACCAGGACCAGACGGAGCAGATGAGGCAGAGGCCGGACCAGGCGACGGCGAAGTTGATGGTGGTGAAGCCGGACCAGGCGACGGCGAAGTTGATGGTGGTGAAGCCGGACCAGGCGACGGCGTGGATGATGGTGGTGGAGACTCCGAGGCTGCAACTGGCGTGGGTGGAGACTCCGAGGCTGCAGCTGGCGTGGGCGATGATGGTGGAGACTCCGAGGCTGCAGCTGGCGGCAGCGTGGAAGCCGGAGACGGAGGCGCTGCAGCAGGCGGCGGTGTGGACGAAACAGTGGATGCGGCTGCTGCTGCAGGCGTGGATGCGGCCGCTGGTGGAGCAGCTGGTGGAGCAGCTGGTGGCTGGACGGGCTCCTCGGGCCCCCCAGCTGGCGAAGCAGGAGGCCGGATGGGCTCCTCGGGCCCCCCAGCTGGCGAAGCAGGAAGCTGGCTAGGCTCTCCTGAACCTCCAGCTGATGAGTCTTGGGGCTGGACGGGCTCCTCGGGCCCTCCAGCTGACGAGTCTTGGGACTGGACGGGCTCCTTGGGCCCTCCAGCTGACGAGTCTTGGGACTGGACGGGCTCCTCGGGCCCTCCAGCTGACGAGTCTTGGGGCTGGACGGGCTCCTCGGGCCCTCCAGCTGACGAGTCTTGGGGCTGGACGGGCTCCTCGGGCCCCCCAGCGAAAACAGTCTCAGAACCAGTGGGCACTGGAGCCCCTGGCACACACAGGACAGAACCAGCAGGTGCGGGGACCCCTGGCAGGGACAGAACAGAACCAGCAGGTGCGGGGACCTCTGGCAGAGACGGAACAGAACCAGCAGGTGCGGGGACCTCTGGCGGGCGCAGAACAGAACCAGCAGGTGCGGGGACCTCTGGCGGGCGCAGAACAGAACCAACAGGTGCGGGGACCTCTGGCAGAGACAGAACAGAACCAGCAGGTGCGGAGACCTCTGGCGGGCGCAGAACAGAACCAACAGGTGCGGGGACCTCTGGCAGAGACAGAACAGAACCAGCAGGCACACAGGCCTCTGGCGGGCACAGAACAGAACCAACAGGTGCGGGGACCTCTGGCGGGCGCAGAACAGAACCAACAGGTGCGGGGACCTCTGGCAGAGACAGAACAGAACCAGCAGGCACACAGGCCTCTGGCGGGCACAGAACAGAACCATTAGGTGCGGGGACCTCTGGCAGAGACGGAACAGAACCAGCAGGCACACAGGCCTCTGGCGGGCACAGAACAGAACCAGTAGGTGCGGGGACCTCTGGCGGGCACAGAACAGACTGCAGCTGCGCGGAGCACCGACCCTGCTCAGGCAGCGACAGCCGGGTGCAGTCCTCAGCTGGGTTCTTAGCCTCCAGGGGTCCAGAGTCTGCTGGGGGCTGAAACCCAGCCTCTGGGGAGGCCCTGGGGCGAATAACAGTCTCTAAATTAGCCAGTTTCTGAGAAACTAGAGTGGTTTTATTGGGTTTGTCTCTCCGCTTAAAATGGGTGCTAGGAACGGGATTCAAAATGGGTGGCACAGACACAGCCTCCAGTATGGAGGGAACGAGTGACCGGGCTAATGGAATAGATGCAGGCTGGGCTAATGAACTGGCTAAAGGCTGATGTACTGTTTGAGGTGAGACTGGAGTTGGTAGTGGAGTGGATGAAACCCAATCAGTTACTGTTTTGGATGTTTTGAAAATGCCAACTTGTGAGAGGTCAGTTACCACGAAGGTAGGTAAGCGCCGTGAACTGTCTCTGCTCTCCCCATGAACAGCCCCAGAAAACACGGTCCCAGAAGCACCAGCGTCCTTAAAACTCACCACAGCTGGTCGCACAGGGGTCCCTGAATCCGGCTGTGGGGTGAAGCGCCGGTGGCGCGAATGTTTCCTCCCCACCGCTGACAGCTCCGACAGGCAGGGAAAAACCCCTGGGGGGTCGGGCCGTGAAACCTCCGGTGGGTGAATCTGAGACGGCTGCTTTGTGGCGGTCGTTGTCCGTTGTTGCGGGGCAGAATCTTCCGAAGCTTGCACCGCTTCCCGGGCTTTATGCAGATCAGCGATTAAGTCAGTAAATCCCCGGACCTGGTGGAGATAGGGATTTCCGGCCAGGATAGCCTCAATGGCATTTATCCCCACAACCTTCGCTCGTGCATTGGAGGTGTGGGTTACCCAGTCCACCAGGCGTAGGGCGTGTGTGAGGTCGCTCTCCCCGGACAAAGCTGCTGGATCCATCTTGTGGTCGTGTCGTACTGTCACGGCTGGGGCGGCAGTCGTGTGGAGGTGAGGAAGGAGGATCCAAAAGCAGACAGTGGCGGAGGTGCAAGTGGGTTTTATTTACAGTGCACAAATAACCAAGGTGTGGGCAGAACTGAACATAAACCTAAACTGGAAAAGCTAATACAAAAGGAGGACATGGAGCGAGGAGCAGAGAGACGCGGAGAAACACGGAATAACATTGAATACACGGCAGATACACAAATGAACACAGACGACGCGACGAGAAGCACAGGCAGACACCAACTATAAATACACACACCAGGTAATCAGGAAATGGCACACAGGAGGGCAACACAGCTGGGAGGAATCAGGGCTGACGGGACAGGGGAAATGTAAACTGAACATACTCACATCAGACAGAGACCTTCACAATAAAACAGGAAACTCAGACACGAGGAACCAAACAAGACACAGAACTAAACAGACAGCTTCACAAACAGGCGGGGTGACACGATAGACAGACAGAGACATAGACGCAGACTCAAAGGCAGACCGAATATAACACATAGAACTCAAACAATAATAATCAACATCATCATAATAAACTAGAAAATGATAATAAACTGAAAGCGCTGGGTCACCGACCCAGGACCATGACAGATGTTTTGTTATTGTTGTCTTTTTTTCAGATTGGACAGATGCTGGCAGACGTGTAAAAATAACTCAATTGTTTGGTAGTGGCTATGGTGGAGCTTTCACAGATTCAGTAAAATTAGCAAGTGGTGGAGGCCAGCAGGTGGATGGGGGAAAGGGGAGGCGGAGGTGGAGAGACCCAAGGCAGCCGCCGGTCCAACTGTCAGGTGAAATGATCTTCAGGTAAGTTATGACCTGCAGTTTATCTGGGTCAGATATAAACCAAGTTTAGGTGGAGTTTATTTTTGTTGTGCTGACTTTTTACAGTCAGTTACAATAACTTGTACTGTGTACTAGATAGCATGACAGTTTCTATACATTTGGGTGTGTGCTATGATGTTACTGATAGTGAACTCTATTTTATTCATATGGTTAGTTAGTAGAGTTGCCAACTGTCCCGTAAAAAACCGAATCCTCTGGTATTCAGAGTTAACATTACGCGTTTGTATTGAGCTGAAAATAAACGCGATTTGTCCCGTACTTCAGCTACAATAAAAAAAAGACAAAAAGCTGGAGTTATTCTGTGTCTTTACGCTGAAGCTGCCTCTTCTTCTTTCATTCTCCCCTCCCTCTCCTGCTGCTACTTCAATCATGAAACTGATCAATGATCAGCTGATCGGCGTTTCTGCCGCAAGTCCCTTCTCTCTTGCTTGTTTATCTCCTGCTTTGTGCCAGAAAGAGGAAACTAGCGGAGGTCGCGTTAAACAGCAAAAGCGCCTTTAAACTTGATCAGCTGTTGTTAGAATTTATTTAATATTACTTTCTAGTATCAGCTGATGTTTGTTGGAGCCACGGCCTTAAAAGCTGCTGGTCATGATATCGGTTTGGTTATCTGGTGAGAGGGAAACATTAAGGTGAAACCAGGAGATGTCCTTACTGAATCATCAGAGCTGAACAGGTGATGGAGAAACAGGTTTACCTTTTAGGTGACATGAATGGGTTGAAGGAAAGCTATGAACTGTTTCTGAGAGACAACTTACACCAGGATCCTTTTCTATGTAGCTGACAGCTGGTAACTGTGCAGGGCCGGGTCTAGCAAAGTTTTGCCAGGGGGCCAGGTAGAGCATTAACAGGGAAAGGGGGGCACAAAGAAATACTTTTCTTTCTTATTCTCATTTAAAATTTCTAGCTTTTAACAAATAATTATCCGAATCTTACAACCAAAGTTTTCATCTGATGTCAAATTTATAGAAATCCATTATTGTACGTAGTACGTTTTTTTCAGGGTCCCAACATAATTTCTTCAGAAGAAAGTACTGTACATGATGCCAGTATTTTCCCACATTTTCTAGATACTGTACTAGTACTTTGTGTAAAATGCCATCAAAAAGTCAGTTACGTTTTATTCTTTCTCACCTGTCTTTCTGTCTCCTTTCACTTTTAAAAGGTTGCCATGTTAGAAAAAATATTTTGCCCTGCCATGCTGTTTATTGATGTGGTAAATAAATAGTTTATGAAAATATCACTAAATCTGTCATTTATTATTTTTAATATTCAGTAATGGTCATGTCTCACCTCTAGTCTTCTCTGTCTTAATTTCAGGTTTCCACCATATGTTGTAGATAGTTCAGAAAGTTAACTCAACCAAGCAGTCTTTGGGTTTTGGCTATGTACTGTTTAGAATACCAGAATAGGGAGGATGGTGTAGGTTTAAGTTTATTAGATTGATACATTTGTGCTGATTTTTTGTCCCAGTCCAGCCCTGCTTGCAGCAGTCTGGCCATTCTCCTCTGACCTCTGGCAACATCAAGGGCAAGCCTGCATTTGACTTTGTCAACCAATGTCAAGCATAGGGAGACACACCTAAGGTGGGTTTCGATAACAGTATGTAGGCATGCTTTCTAAAGATATTTAGCATTCTTGCATAACTGTCATGTGACACCTAAACTAACTGACTTTCAAATGAGCTAAGGCCTTTATAAAACAACCATCATACCCTAAAATGGATCATTAGCTTATGAAGAAAACTGAATGCTCTCAGATAATGTCATGTGAAAAGATCCATTCATACAAGTCGTTGCTTAAGGCACAGGTGTAACTATTGCAAGATAAAGTCCCATTATCTGCAACCTGCAAAAAACCAAAACCCTGAAAGAAGAACAATGTAGCCAGTGTGTCAGCTGTGCGAAAATCATCGTCAGTGTTGCAATTTTGCCAGGGGATATCTAATCCTCATATCCTCCTTGTTGCGAGCCTTGTACCAACAAAATAGTGTCAGAAAACTCATAAAGAAGCCAGAAAATATGTGTTGGGTCAGAGGCCGAGACATAAACTCAAAGCTCATGATAGCTTGTTCTCGACTGGGAGTTCACATTATGTCTACAAGCATGTGCAAGAAGAGCAGAAACAGAAAGCTCACATGACAAAGTTGGAACATTAATCACAAATTAAAGGATGTCTCAGTCATGTCAATATGTTCTTTTTTCCAAAGAATGAAACTTGTTGGCATTAATTAGTAGTTTAATTGTAGCTTAATGTTAATTCAGCTTTTTTACTCTCTCCTGCACTCAGTGGATCTTCATGGTGGCTGTTCATCACAGCACACCTCCTTCTGGTCATGCCTAACTCTTCTCAGATCAAAGGGGCTCTGGCGGGAGATTACCCAGAAACACTGACAGAGCACTCCAGCCTGTGTTTCTGCTGGGCACAGATGGCACAATGCAAGGCTGAAGGCTCCAGGCATGAGCTGGTGACGAAAATCAGATGTACACACAGCGATGGGGCTATCTGGGGAGAAGAGCCCCCTGGCCACTGACAGTCCATCCAAATGGAGGCAATTTTACACCCCTCAAGGGAATGGCTTGCAAATGTACCCATTCCCTACTTGCGTGCCTCCATCTCGTCCATCTGATGTATGAATGAAGGCGAACGGGAGTGGGTGGGGGGTGATGTGATGTGGCAGAGAAGAGGCAGGCAATCTCTGTGTGTCCTCTGAAGCTTGTCTTATGGCTTTTCCCTGTCATGTGTTTCTCTCCAGGGACACTTAGGGAATCTGGCCGTGGAAGGCATCCGTACTCTCAAAATCCGAAGGTGAGTTCAAGCATCCAATCCAGAACGTCTCCGCAGTCACAGTATAACCTGTGACATTCGACCCTCCCCCCCCCCCCCCCCCCCCCCCCCCCCCCCCGCATGAATTGAAGCAATGTATGGCTAAAGTAAAAATCCATGTTGTCTGTGGTAGGAATAAATATGGTGTGCGCCTGCTGGGTACAGGTGCAGGGCAAACAAACATGACACAAAGGAAAAGCAAAACTCGTCCACACAGTGGATTTTGCAGGCTCCCAAAAGACTTTAATGATGGAACATTTTGGTCCAAGATGACTTCAGGGAGCAAACGTCATCCACTGACACTTTCAATTTTTACCTTTTTTATCTACTGTAGAAATTCTGCTGACAGGGAGATCACTAAACCCAGCTATACATCCGCAAAATGGATGTTTTCATGATGACTGCTGCTGCTTTGCTGGCCTTCCTGGAAATGTTATTTCAGTTTTTTTCAGTTTTTTATTAGACAGTAGATGAAAGTTAAACTAATTTATAATCTGACGCAGGTCTAGTAGCAGCTTTCTTTGCCTCACTTCTTGAACAAAGTTGAAGTCTTTCAAAACAGTTGATTGTACACATTAGAAAATCCATTTATCATTTCTTTGCCTTTGGAAAATTTTCAAAAAACTCAACAAGAAAAACATAAAGTACACAGTTTAATATATTTTGTTTGCACATTTGTGTTGTCAGTTAAATAGTTTTACTCTCAAAAATGTGTTTTACAGAAAATTAAATCAAATTGACTGCTGAGCACAAACATGTTAGTATCTAATATGAGCATTGTAAAAAAACAAACAAACATACAATTATAGAACTTGAATGCAACAGAAATACAAATTGTGAATGTGAAGGAGCATCAGCAGCCTGTCTGAGTAAGAGGAGTGAGGATGTGTGGAGGTGTAGGGAGGGGAGGAAAACAGAACCCAGGAAGATGCAGAAGAGTGCAGACGCATGCATTTAGCATACACTCCAAATCTCCGTCTGTTATGTTGGAAGGAAGAGCTTTAGGTGTGAGGAGTGAGAATCTGTGGCCAAAAGAGAGTGACAGGATGTCTAGTAATTGCCAACATTGTTTTGTTAGTACAAATAGTAGGCATAAGTTTGGTTTCCATGACATGTGATGCTGCCTAACTTTTATTTTCATTTTTAGATTTTTATTTTTATTTTTGTGAAATTGTAAATTATGGCCGACTTACTGGAGGAAAAATGTTTTTCCCATCACAATACCTGCAAACATTACTGCTCATTTTCTTTACAAAGTAGAATGTTGAACCTTCCGTTCTTAAATCAGCATCTCAAGAGTATATAAGAGTATATAGAATAAGAAGATGATGAGCACACTTCTATAATGCACAGTCATTCTGACAAAGTTTTAAACATTTTGACCATATTTTAAAATATTTTTACTCAAACTGACCTGGCACAGAAACCACCTGTGGAATATCAAGCCAGCAGGCTTTTTCTGATGCCATTTCACTGACCTTTGTGTAAATAAAATTCAAACTTTGATCCTTTTTAATTGTTTGTGATTGATAAAAATTGTTGGGGTTGGGGTGTGTGTGTTTTTTTTTTAATTACAGACTTTCAAATCGTTTTTTTAAATAAATGTAACTGTTTAACGGTTACATTTTTAGCAGTATGTATGTATGTATATATGTATTTATTTATTCAATTTTATTAGAAAATTGAATAAGTACAAAACCACAAAAAATCTCCCACGACCTGGGGCTCCAGGTAAGATGTTACCTTGTGAGGTACAAATGATGTTGAGAACGGTGAGGAAACAGCCCAGAACTACACGG
This sequence comes from Neolamprologus multifasciatus, assembly GCF_963576455.1. Taxonomy (NCBI): domain Eukaryota; kingdom Metazoa; phylum Chordata; class Actinopteri; order Cichliformes; family Cichlidae; genus Neolamprologus; species Neolamprologus multifasciatus. The sequence continues at coordinate 6,862,475 of NC_140439.1, read as the reverse complement.
GGGGAACTGGTCAATGACCTGAAGAGAGCTGGAACTACAGTAACAAAGGTTGCTATTAGTAACACACTACATTACGTCATGGATTAAAATCCTGCAGTGCTCGAAAGGTCCCCCTGCTTAAGCTAGCACATGTCCAGGCCCGTCTGAAGTTTGCCAGAGACCATCTGGATGATCCAGAGGAGAAGTGGGAGAATGTCATGTGGTCACATGAGACCAAAATAGAAGTCTTTGGTATAAACGCTACTCGCTGTGTTTGGAGGGGGAAGAATGCTGAGTGGCATCCCAAGAACACTATACCCACTGTGGAGCATGGGGTTGGAAACATTATGCTTTGGGGCTGCTTTTCTGCATAAGGGACAGGACGACTGATTTGTATTAAGGAAAGGATGAATGAGGCCATGTATCGTGAGATTTTGGGCAATAACCGCCTTCCATCAGTGGGAGCATTGAAGATGAAACGAAGCCCTGATCTCTCCCAGCTGTGTCTCCCTCCTGTTGCCCATTCCCTCATTACTACCCCTATGTATATAAGCCCTGTGTTTTCCCGTGCTCGTTGTCGTGTCGTACCCTCAGATCCTGCCTGTGTGTTTCTGCTTGGTTTCATGGTTTGGTTTTTGTTTCATGACAGCAATAAAAGCTATGGTTTTCAGTTACATTTCGTCTCGGAGTCCTGCATTTGGATCCACATTTCCACCTGCCCGCACACAGAGCCCTGACATGTTGCCCAGTGAGAGCCCCAAAACATCAGTTCTTGAGCAGATCTGCATGTAAGAATGGGCCAAAATACCAGCTACAGTGTGTGAAAACCTGGTGAAGACCTACAGGAAATGTTTGACCTCTGTTATTGCCAACCTAGGACCACAGAAAACAGGTAAGGTGAACAACATCTAACCAAGTCAAGAACAGGTGGTAGGCATTTCATTTTCTATCTGTCTATAATCCAGAGGTGCTTTCATGAACAGAAATACAAAGGGTTTACAACGAGGAACAGACATGGTTACATCTAAAAGAGCCTAAGCAGTTCTGGAAGAAAAAAATCTATTGGGCCAAAATCTTTCTCCCTAATGCAAAATGCAAACATAAAGTGAAAAGAAATGGGATATTCTTCAACAGCCAAGTCAAGTGAGCTGATCTTTATGAAGGACTGGAGAGTCACACACACTGAAATAACGCATTTATTATGAATTGTGCAAAAGTTACTGTATGTAAAACGTCTGTGTTTCACAAAAGTGAGTACACCCCTCACATTTCTGTACATATTTTGTTAAATCTTTTCATGGGACAACATTAAACATATGACACTTTGATACAATGTAAAGTAGTCAGTGTACAGCTTGTATAACAGTTTAAATTGGCTGTCACCTCTAAATAACTCAACATACAGCCATTACTGTCTAAACCGCTGACAACAAAAGTGAGAACCCCCCCCAAGTGAAAATGTCCAAACTCTCCCCAAAATGTCAATATTTTGTGTGGCAGCCATAATTTTCCAACACTGCCTTAAGTCTTTTGGCCATGGAGTTCACTAGAGTTTTACAGGGTGACACTGCAAAACTCTTCCACTCCTCCATGATGACATCATGGAGCTGGTGGATGTTAGAGCCCTTGTGCTCCTCCACCTTCCATTTGAGGATGCCCCACAGATGCTCAATAGGGTTTATGTCTGGAGACATGCTTGGCCAGTCAAATACCTTTACCCTCAGTTTGTTTAGCAAGGCACTGGTCTTTTTGGTGGTGTGTTCAGGGTTGTTATCATGTTGGAATTCTGTCCTCTGGCCCAGTTTCTGAAGGGAGGGGATCATGGTCTACTTCAGTATTTCACAGTACATGTTGGCATTCATGGCTCCCCTTAATTAACTGTAGCTCCCCAGTGCCAGCAGAACTCATGCAGCCCCAAACAATGACATCCTACCACCATGTGTGACTTTAGGCAAGAAACACTTATCTTTGTACTCCTCAACTGGTTGCTGCCACACACCCCTGACACCATCTGAACAAAATATTTTATCTTGGTCTCATCAGACCACAGGTAATCCATGTCCTTAGTCTGCTTGTCTTCAGCAAACTGTTTGCAGACTTTCTTGTACATTATCTTTAGAAGAGGCTTCCTTCTGGGATGACAGCCATGTGATGCAGTGTATGGCAAATGGTCTGAGCACTAGCAGGCTGACCCTCCACGTCTTCAACCTCTGCAACAATGCTGGCAGCACTCATACATCTATTTTCTAAAGGCAACCTCTGGATATGACGCAGAGCACGTGCACTCAACTTCTTTGGTTGACCATGGCGAGTTTGTTCTGAGTGGAACCTGTCCTGTTAAACTGCTGTGTGGTCTTGGCCATGCTGCAGCTCAGTTTCAGGGTGTCGATAATATTCGTATAGCCTAGGCCATCTTTATGTAGAGTAACAATTCTCTTTTTCAGTTCCTCAGAGAATTACTTGCCATGATGTGCTGTGTTAAAATTCCAGTGACCAGTATGAGAGAGTGCAAGAGCAATAACACCAAATTCAACACATCTGTTCCCCAATTGCACCTGAGAACTTGTAAAACTAATGTGTCACATGTCACCAGGGAGGGAAAATGGCTAATTGGGCACAGTTTGGACATTTTCACTTAGGGGCTACTCACTTTTGTTGCTAGCGGTTTAGGCAATAATGGCTGTGTGTTGAGTTATTTAGAGGTGACAGCAAATTTACACTGTTGTACATGCTGTACACTGACTACTTTACATTGTATGAAAGTGTCATATCTTCAGTGTTGTCACATTAAAAGGTATAACAAAATATTTACAAAGATTTAAGGGGTGTACTCACTTTTGTGAGATACTGTAGATATTATATCTGTGCAACAATTTCAGAGATCGAGAGAGAGAGAGAGAGAGAGAGAGAGAGAGAGAGAGAGAGAGAGAGCAACGACCACTCATCAGCAAGAAATCGTTCCCTTTCTACAGCTTTGTTTGAAAGATATGGGAACAGGCAAAATAATAAATACCTCAATTTCAGGTAGATGATGAATAGGGACCTGTGGCAGACAGAGTTCACATCCCTGAGCTGCCCTGTGCCAGAGCTCATAAATCTAACTTTACAATTTCCAGAAACAATAGCAACTTAAAATAAGACAGTTTACATACTTTGAAAAATGCTGGAGCAGGTATGATCTGTCTGCCAGAAAAAGGTCGAGTAAATGGCAATTTTTAACTTCCTGACACCATCAGTCCATTTTAAATTGGGACTTTTCTGCACTTTATACATCATTATGCTAAAACATGTTTTTCACTTTGTTAAAAGATGTTTTTTTAAAAATATATATATATTATGCTGTGGTTTTCAGTAGAACATGTGTTTCATAACTCATCCAAGTGATGAAGTGGATGTCATTTGGATAAAACATTTCTCCCACTGAAAAAAGATTGGCTCTGGATGAACTCAATCAACTTTTAGGGACTTGTTTATGTGGATTATTGAGCATGCATAAAGACATTCTTTAGCATTTCTTTTGCCTTATTTTCAGCCTTAACAAGCAGCAACAGTTTACAGAAGAAAAAACTGTATCTGTGATTTGCCAATCATCAAACAGCAAAAGATTATTCAGCCAAGTTTTATCCTCGAGTGTTTATTAGGACCGAAACTGAGCTGAAACAGTGAATTAACTTTATCCTGGAAAGCAGAAGGTGAAAGTAACACCAGTACAAAGGAAATACATTTAGTATTTGCATATAGTTTAAGGATCTCTAACAGTCAAAATTCACTTGGACTTAGGATAGGAAAATTCACTTTAGGATTTAGGATAGGATTTGATATGTAATCCAATCATCTCACAACATCATGCAAAATGAAAGAAAACATGAATTTGTGCCCTTATTTTTAAACTCCTGAAACAAGTAAAAGTATAAACATGTACAAGTCACAGACTTGTCTCCTAATAATTCTACACAGCTCTTTTGAAATGATTTTAATTGTGAGATTAAACGTGAGACTAGCAGATAAAGTAGGACACAGAGTCAAAAATCACTGAGGCCGGTAACTTTACCAGTCACTGCTGATAAACATATTTGTGCCATTTGTAGGCTCAGTCACATTTGATTAAACAAGGGGTATATAAATAGAAAATATATGAGGGTCAGGAGATGGCTAAACCATTAAGGAGAAATCCCAACTCTGACTCCATCCTCAAATGTCAGAGTTTGTGCCATTCCTGGGGTACACATTATTTCACGTCCTTTTTCGACATTCATAAACAATGAAAAAGCATCCACAGCTGATCTTTGTGGAATGAAGGCTCTTGTTTGCTTTACCCACATTAATCGCATTTGATTTACTTTCACTGCGGTGACCCTATCCATCGCCGCTCAGAGACCACTTTAGAATTTGTTGCTACCTTAATCTGGAAAACACACCAGCCCATTACCTTGATAATGTAAGTTGTTGTTAATTCTGTTTTCCAGTTAAATGTGTAAGGTAGCTGCAGTTAAAATGAACTTTAAAACAAAAGAAACTCAAGAGGAGAGCTTCATCTGTAAAATCACATATTATCAGAATCAACAGTAAAGCGAGCAAAATGGAAAGAAAACGTTTAGTTTAAAACGCTCTAAGCACACTGGGCATGTGTTTGCAGTCTTCTCTGCAGAGGTCTCCAGTCAAAAGCCTATCTTTAGCCTGCTGCGTGATTGTGGCAGAGCTCTGTAGGCCTTGTTTAGTCCCCTAGTGCAGAACTAATGTGCTTCAGATCAATAGTAGCTCAGAGGCAGGGCTGAGATGAAGTCTGCACTACAGCAACAGGAACACGGCCACTGTGCTCCCTCTCTCTCTCTTTTAACAGAGACAAATGCAGGGTGGGCTTAATTTCAGACTTCTTCTGCTTGATCTGAGGTTTCTGACATTCCAAACTTTTAAATTAACAGAAGAAAAAGTTCAGCATGACTGCATAAACAACCCTGGAGTACTGGTGCACTTGATATTTTCACTCACCGTGTCCGCACTGATTTTCCTTTCTTCTTTTCAATTCTGCAATGCTGATTCATGTGCGGCATTCTTCAAGCTTTGGCCAGGACTAAACAGCCTTATCTGTGCCCGCCTTGTGTTTGTGTACGGCATGTCAGAGACGATTGTTTTCAGAGGACATCACAAGCAGATGGACAGATACTGCCACGTGCCGACTCCTTGTCAATTCTCGGAGCGGCAGCGTATTCGTTCGCTCTGTGTTATCAGGCGGGAGATTGATTTCTGTGTCCATCTTGTTTACCCTTCCCTTTTGTGTTTCAGAGCTCAATTTAGAGAGGCCTATGATGTATTGACGCACGTACTGTGAATTACTCTGCTAAAAGATGCAAGCGCACAAAACATCTCGCCGAAACTGATAGGTCCTGTCCTTCCATTTCTGATGGCTGGTTGTTGCCGTTCAGGGCACGTCCTCATTGTGAGGCAGCGTGTGATGTCTCGCAGAGATGAGGCTAATGTTTGGCAGCCAAACGTCTGACTGCAGCAGCACTAACCAGATCAGGCTGCTCTAAAATAGGATGTCAATGGTGACTAATATGAAGAAACTATTTGCCTCGTGGCGACGCTTTTTTTCTCTCTCTCTTTCTCAGTTTCGCTCTGTTCGCCTTGCAAACACATTCATCACCGAGCAACACAATAAGCGAAGAAACACCATCACTCTCTACTCACTCTCTGAAACCCACCATCCCTCTACACACACACACACACACACACACATTTGTCCTCTCTTTATCCACTCTCCCTCCATAAACCTGGGCCTTTACTTCATTACCTCGACAGGCCGTTTGTAGTCCTGAATGCTGCACATCTAATTAAGAAACTTGCTTAATTAAAAAAGAGGCAATAAGCCCTTAATGGTGACTAAAAATAATGATTATGTCAGTGAGGGAACCAATAATGACTAAATGAAATACTAATGCGGTGGAAGGCGTCTGTGTAAACATGGCTAGTCCTCCATACATCCAACCACTGTCCTCCTCCACCACAGACGGGTCCTCCAGAATTCTTCAGCCCGCTGCTGTCGTTGTTTGGTCAGGAGGAAAAATGAGACCGTTAGTGACTGTAATAGATGTGGCTGTAAAAGCTGGCATGGCTGTATTAGCTCTGCTCTCTCTGCCATCAAGAGCGGAGCCGAATATCTCAGCCACTAAAGGCCTTGAGGAGAGGAGGCACATGTCCAGCATACAGAGGAGCATCCAGCTAAATGCCAGCGGGCCGCAGTCATTTATCTCACCATAATGTTTTGTGACTATTATTATGCCCATTCATACACTGTGATGTACAGAGTGGAGAGTTCAGTGGTGTCAAATGGGTCTAATATTGCCAGTTGTTGGGTTTTTTTCATGTTAATTGTCAAGCATTTGACCCTGCACCCTTGAATCTGGGGGGTGGGCAGACATTAAAATCTAGTGAAAATAGCTTGTCATCAGTCATCTGATTTCGTAAAACTCTGAAAGGATATGATCATCTGCACATTTGCTATTGCAAACTGAAATAAGACAAACTGCAAGATAACATATATTGCTCCGTGCTATGCTATATGCACAGACTCAATTGACTAATTACAACTGAGGAAAATCAGTCATCAAGCCAAATCAAGCCTATCACTATGAATGAAAAATATTTGATAATGTACTTAAAGTGGTGATGGCATCAAATCAGCTAGAAGGTAACAGGTTTAGATAACTGGAGCGCTGCAGCTGACACAGCTGATTGGTTGGTCCACGCACTGCTCAGCTGATCAGGGAAATGTTCAAATGGGTGATGATCAAGAAGGGACATGGTGAGGATAAGGAAAACTAAGATAAACTCGTATACACACTTTCTAAACACTAGGTAATGAACTCCATTTTTCAGCTTTAGTTTCAAAGTCCTGGTTGGAGCGCATACAGGCTCAAAGGCACTCCTCTTGGGCTCCCTGAGACAGTTACGTAGTAGCATCACTGATGTGCTTATTTTTCTGTGTCAACATGTCGACACAACTGATCAAACCATTAAGACATTTTGAATCAAACTGTTTTAAAAGTAGGCCATATTTGAAAAGTTGTTTCAAGCTTTTTCATGTGAATACTTCTGAGCTTAAGCTTAATTTTGTTCAGCTGAGTTTTACTCTTGCATGAACTTATGCCCATTCTGATATTTGGTCCTTGAGGGTCTTTGATTTAATTTTGAGTTAGATATCTCAAAATTTCAAGTGAATAAGTCAGGTTTTGAGAAAATAATTTAAAGTTTGGATAACTTGAAATTTTACAAATTTGAGTAAGTTGAAATTACGAGTTAGTTTTAGGATTCAGACAGGTCTGTGAAGGACTGCACTTCCTTGTTACCCAGAAGAAAATTCAGCAGATGCATGCGCACTCAAAATCAGGTAGTGACAGCATCAGTGAGCTACCCATGTATAGCACACTGGCACCAGTGAATGATAACTGAATAAAAGGTATAGAATCAGTGTGTTCATGGTGAACTGTTGGACAGCTGATGCCTTCAGCTTCTGGGTAACAAAGAAACTTCCGGACCTTCACAGAGCTTCCTGATTGGCAGACCTAACTCGAAATTTTGAAATATTTTACTTGAAATTTCAACTTATGGATAATAATTTGTTTTTCATTGCTAGAAAAAAGCTGACATACCTTGAAGTAGGGCTGGGCGATATATCGAGTTTTTTTTAAAAATATCAATATATTTTTATACGAGATATAAGATGTGACAATATCTTTTATATCGATATAGTCTATGTTATGTTATAATTATAGTTGTGGAGCCACAAGTTTGCCTCTCTTTTGTCTTTACGCAACGTTACTCGGCCTCGCCTCTCCTTCACTGAACACAACTCCCCCTCCTCCCCCATTGCTTCACCTGCAGGCAATGACAAGATGGACACGGCAAATCTCTGTTAACGAGTTACTGCGCATCGCCCCGTGCGTGGGGCTGGACGGCGTCAACGTGTTAACGAGCTAACCACGCTAACGAGCTAACCACGCTAACGCCATGCACGGCCTAAAATCCTTTCATTTTCTCAAAAATCGACAGCGCGCCTTATGTATGAATTCTGGTCGTGCTTGATGACCGCGAACCGATTTTATGGTGAACACGGCGCTCAGAAATCTGTCAAAAAATGTTTTAGTATGACTTTGCTAAGCTACGGAGCTGCACTGGCTTGATGGATTGTCGGAGCATTACGGCTACCGAGGAGTACTGTGCTTCAACGTAATATTACCGTATTGTGTGTGCATAAGGACCATAAATGGCACCTGTTAAGAGACACAGTTATGATGCAGATTTCAAACTCCAGGCTGTCAGTCACAAACTTGGAAAGAGAGCAGCTGTGAAATTTGTCTTTGTTATTCTGCTCAGCGTCTTTTTGTTTACATTTTGACTGCACAATTGTGAGCTCTTTGTTATGCACAAAAACAACATAGCTTTCTTTTATTTATGGAGCATTATTAATTAATAAATGCTCATAATTTATTTTTGAGTAGTTTTTTTATGTACATCTATGCTGTATGTTAATAAAAGTGCCTGTGTGACATCTGGGACACAACTTTGACTAAGAACTCTCTTTTTGTTCTTACCTTATGGCTTTAAAAAAATATCGAGATATATATCTTATATCGCCATCCAGCTAACAAATATCGAGATATGAATTTTGGGTCATATCGCCCAGCCCTACCTTGAAGTCTGTGCTGCTCACTAAGACTGTGTGGGCTCAGGGTCATTCCACTGTGAAATCGTGCATCTGGGAAAGTGGGTGCCCTTTTTGAACATTTTTTACTTTTTATGTCAGCTGCATCAAAATTAAATATCCGACCTCAATTTGTCAAGATCACACACGCACACGCACGCACGCACGCACGCACACACACACACACACACACACTTCAGCAAACTCACCATTTAAAATCTCAAATATGCATTAATTTTGAACACGTCCATTCATTGTTACTGATGGCAGATGTGCTTACTGTAAGACATCATGCTGCAAAAGCCACATGTCTCCGTGATTTGAAATAATTTACAGAGGTTTAGGTGTGGAAACTTGATTTGGCGTGTTTTAATTTAGCCAGTTATACTTAACACAAAAAGGTGGGAAAGCCACAGTTCATCTTTTCAACATTGTGAGTTATTTGTTAAATTCTCCCTTTAGCGAGAGCCATTATAACTTGGAATGCCATAAGTTCTGCTGTGCGCAAGGTGTGATAAAAAATATCGGCTTGGAAATGCATGTAAATACCTTCATGAATGCTAATAGCACATTTACAATACAAAGCAGTGCGCTCAAGAAGGTGAAGGAGCTCGAGCATCGTGCATTTGCTATATAACAGATGGTTACATCGGGCTGTAAATTTCCTCACACAAGGCCAGCGACTCTACCGTGATGTGACCCAGTCTGTGAGGAGAATGGGGAGAGGCGAAATGGAGGAGGGTGAAGTCAAGGATGAGTGTGCTCCACGCTCAGTTTCGGCCAGGCTGTAATTGGTGGGCTAGAGTTCTACAGCTTTGTTGCTATACCGAAGCAATAATCAGTGCCTTTCTATCACCATGAGAACGACTGTCTGAGGCCTGAGAGGAGAAAGTATGAAGAGCAGTGGTCAGGGATAGTGCTCAGTGTGAAATGCGACAGAGGTCATGGGCTTTCATGCATGACAAACAGGCCACAGTTGCTTCCTTTTAAACCCAGACCTTGAACTTAGCGATGAAAGTAAGTGCAGTCTTTCACATCATAATTATGGACATGAAAGAAGGGGAAAAAAACAAAACAAAAGAATTCACCTTGTTATTTCCTGCAAAAAGAACACACCCTTCAGTCCCTCAACGTGCTGTTTCTTATTTCATCCAAACGCATCTCGGCTCTGCAGCACTTTATTGTGTTTCGCTGTTTCTGAGTTGATTCAATGAACTAAAATGAGATGAGACACACTCATTCCCGCGGGACAAGACAAAACCTCTCCAGAGCAGAATCACTGATTGAAGCTTAAACAGAAAAAAGAAAAAGAAAAGCCCTCATGCATCAAGGTTGCGTTTTCCTGCTCAGGTAAATGACTCGTCATTCGTTAAACTGATCAGATTGTGTTTCTGTGCAGAGCCCTGCCATTATTTATTTAAAAAATTGAAGAAGAGTTTTACTTGAATCTTCTCCAGACATGACTTTAAAGTCACTTTTCTGTAAAAGTCTCACTAATCACAAATTTAAAAAATGCACCAGGCTGAACCAAGTTCCCATAACTCTTTCAGGAAAAGATAATTCTGAGTTTCTGTAATATCCATGATAAGATGTGTATAGAGGGACTGAATGTATAGGTAGCCAAAATAGGTCACCCCCACATGCAGCAGAGCAGATGAAATATATCTGCTTCAGTATTGTATGAGTCAGCCCAAGTACACTGAAACCATGTCCAAGTGCTGACACTGAGTCCTGTCTCTATTTTATCATCAGACATGGCCTATAGTTTCAGTGTGACCACACTTACCAAGTCTCAGCCAAGCCGGTCCAAATTGACACCCCCCCAAATCTCTCAATTTTTTAATGGGCAAATATGTTTGCCCCTCAGGTTTTTCCAAGTCTTCACACATCCCCTCACGTCATTTCCATAGATTCAGCAGGCTCCATCATGGCACTTGTTGACATTTCACAGTCCTTATATTGATGTCATCATTATTATTACTTGTATTGAGACAATGGCTGTTATTTTCTCACTGATCAATTCAAAAACTCTGGTGAAAAACTAGCTGGAAACGCACAGGAGGAATCAGGTCTGTCTAGTACAAAAAAAAGCTTGAGGGGCAAACAGTTTGCCTCCAAAAAAAAAAAGCTAATAACAACATTGGCCACTTATTTTGGTTACAGATACTACAGTGTCACCATTCAGTTTTATTCCACAAAGCATTCACAGCATGCACAGAAAGCTTTGAGCTAAAAGCTAATGCCAGCATGCTAATGATTAGCTTGGTTTCATGCTTCCAAAACACCAAGATGGCAACCATTTAAGCATTTAGCTCCAGGTTTCAAAACTAGATTTTCCTAACTTGGTGGTGGATACGTCCATCTTTTATACCGTCTACGCTGGAATTTGTGTTTGTCGCTAATGTGATTGAAATTAATTCTGCAGGCATTTTGTTCTAAATAAATTTGACATGGTGGTCTGCTGGGAGATTAATTGGATATTACACATATCCCCAGATTTCAACACCAGTGTGGGGATCACAGAAGCGAGGAGAAAAAGAATCTATGCCAAATGCGAATAAATCCAAGACACCCATCATCATACTATCTTGTCGTACTTTTTTGTTGTTGCTTGATTTGATACACACCTGATGAATATTTTTTATGCATTAGCCTGAGAGAACAGGAATCACTTTATTTCAAGATGGTTGGTAGAAGTAGTGAACTTCACAACCGCTGCCTCAATCAGTCATTACGGAACATTTATGTGTCTGAAAGACTAAGAGCCATTAGCTTGACAAATTAAGCCAGCCCTGTTATGTATTTGATGTCTAAAAGGGGCTTGGTCTGATTCACCGTTCATTTTTATTCCACACAGCACCGCGTACCCTGCCTTTACTAACGGCCGGCCGGCGCTGTCTGCCTCTATGATAAACAGAGCTTCACATGGCGCTCTTAGTGTTTGAGTGTCTGATGAGCGCATGGACAATGTAGCATTAATGGGTTTGTGAGTGCTGTTTTAATTTCCCATGTGGAGGCCAGGGGAGCCCGTCCTCCTGACCCTGGCGTGTGTCAGACAGCCCTTCCAGAGCTCAGTGGAGAAAAACGGCCTTATTAGCCCAGTTCATTAAAATCATTAATAGTCATGAAATGAGAGGCACCAGAGTCCAAAAGGCTTAATGCTCCATCCATATTAATTAGACACCCACAAATCTGAAGTGAGGGAAACTGGCCTTGCTGCAGCTCCTGGAGCAAACACACACATGCGGGCACACACGCACACACACGCATGCACACTCAAGCAACCTGCCTAGTGTGGCGTAACCCCCTCACACCCCTCACACTCCCCTCCTCCGACTGTCAGTGCCGCTACCCTCCTGTTACTACTCCCGATTAAATTCTGTTTTAATTAAAACTGATCACATTAAGAAACTGATGTGGTTAATTAACTGGACTCTAGTGGAAGTGCCTTCCCCTACATCTGACGGCTGCATTGTAGAACACTTCCTGCTGAGGGAAAGGGTGCTACATATAATACCACGGCCACAGTCCACCACTGCCGCACTCGCTCTCTTCTCCAACATGATGCTTATTTGTCTTCAGTTCATGGAAACACTCATCAGTCCTCACAATGCATGCAGACGTTTTCAGTCTCAGTTTAAGGTAAATAAAGAGTGCACAGCCAAACATCTTTGCTTTGATCAGGAGGAAACGGCTCTTTAGTAACATCTACTGGCAGCTGTAGAAAACCACATTAATAAAATGCATGTCCACCTGAATAAACCTGTTTTTTTTTTTTTTTTGTAGAATTTTGCATTCATTCTGTATTTTTATTCTGTATCTCAATCATGCTACTATTTACTATACAGGTCCATTTTTAATCTAACCATCTAACATGAACAAAGTTCCATCCATCCATTCGCTTCCGCTTATCCTTTTCAGGGTCGCGGGGGTGCTGGAGCCTATCCCAGCTGTCATAGGGCGAGAGGCGGGGTACACCCTGGACAGGTCGCCAGTCTGTCGCAGGGCCAACACACAGGGACAGACAACCATTCGCACTCACATTCATTCGCACATTCTCAACTAGTGACAATTTGGATTATCCAATTAACCTATCCCCACAAGCTGCATGTCTTTGGACGGTGGGAGGAAGCCGGAGTACCCGGAGGGAACCCACGCAAACACGGGGAGAACATGCAAACTCCACACAGAAAGACCCCGGCCTGATGGTGGAATTGAACTCAGGACCTTCTTGCTGTGCGGCAAAGTGCTAACCACCATGCCACCGTGCTGCCCTACATGAACAAAGTTTTTATTTTAAATGTTTTTGAGGATTCCAGACAAGCATAATGCGTAAAAACAGTGGAGAGTGTACAGGATGCCAAAATTAAAGTGCCAAAGTGTTGTTTATGGAGTGTGAGAAACATTGAGGTTACCCAGCAAATACACTAAGCCCATGTAGAATTCTGTTAACTTGGAAAAGTGGACCTGTCTCTGTAAACATCCTGTTTTAGTCTGAATTCTTTGGCGGTTACAGAGATCGACTTTACTAGATTAAACTTCAGTGGCATATTATGGTTACATAAAAAACTGGCATATGCACCGACCCCTGTACAATGTGAAGAAAATAATGTTCGATTATTTAAAAGCTGTTTTAAAAGTGAGAACAAACTTTTCTGCACGTTTTCCAATCTTTATGATCACCACTGTCCTTTCCCTCACCGTGCCTTTTCCCCTCCTTTCCTTGTCTTCCTCCCTGCCTTCTTTGCCAGCCTCCGACCACACAGCGCTGTTGCTAGCAGTTAGAAGTTATGGTTTGTGGCTTGTGAGCTGACAGTGCTACAGCAGAGGGCGAGATAAGGTTGCGACCTCTCTGGCCAGAGAGGATGAGATGAATGCATTTGCTCCCTCTGTGATGGGAAGCCGGGATGAGGCAAAGAGGGAGAGGAGGTGTGGAGTGTGCCGTCCCTGGGTGCCTGGCCCCCCAAATATATCTGCTCTATCTGAAGCAAGACGGCACAAAGGCGGGCGGATGTGGGGGATGGGTATATGCGTGTTCATGGGTGTGTGTGTGGAAGTGGAGGTGGGGAGGTGGGGTGGGGGGGATAAATATATATATGAGTGTGTATCGTCTCTCCTTTTTCCCCAAGGCCTGATATTGGATGATGTCCCAAAATCAAGGCCTCCTGGCCACGAGGCCACTATTCATCACCCTGAATAGATTTGCGAATGCATGTGTGTGTGTGTGTGTGTGTGTGTGTGTGTGTGTGTGTGTGTGTGTGTGTGTGTTTTCTACATGCACAGCGCACTGTATAGTATAATATTTTACTGCGTTTTTTTCTGCCTGCAGTACATTGGCACGGCATAAAAAAGGTGAATTAAAATAGCTTCTTATCTGATTTTGTAGATCTAAAGTGTGTCTGTGAAAATATTAAATATAGATCTGCTAAACTGTTGCACTATCCCTCTCTGGCACTGTTACTTATTGCAGACTGTACTATTTTTACTCTTTATCTGGCTATTTAACAATAATTTGTGGGATTGATAAAGTTTCTGTGACCTTACCTGGAATTTAACTTCATTTCGAAATGAGGTGGTGAGTGAGTGTATATTATATATATTGGCTTTCAAGTCTGACTAAAGTTCTGTCTAAACCAATAGAGATACATTGAAAAGAGACATTTTACTACAACACTCCATTGCTTTTTTCTGTTTTATGTATAAAACCAGATGTTAAACCCAAATGATTTACTGTCTACATAATTTGGGGGCTGTGGCTCCGAAGTAAAGTAGATCTTTCACCTGACTTTGGTCCTGACTGCTCAGAGAATCTGTGGAAGAAATTGAGTGCCGCGTCTTGCTGCATCCGTCATTGTGTGTGTTATAGAATAAGATACCGCTTCACATTAGGCTGGCCCCAAAGCTTGGGGTTTAAAAATCTCTCTAAAAGACATTTTAGAAGTAGCACCAAAGTTTTTGGTTATTTGGCCACACACTGATCTTTTTTATTTATTGTTAGTTTTATTTATTGTACAATATTTTGTCTGTTTCACTGTTTTACTATTATTTGTTATGTTTTATGGTTTTTATTATTTATTTTTCTTGTTTTTCCTGACAAACTGAAAGAGTAATATGTGGTGTTTCCTAGAAAAAAATAGAGTTCTTGCGTCAACTGTTCACAACAGTAAAAATACTTTAAGGAAAGAGGCATTGTTACTTTGTCTTTCATGGCTTTGAGCAAAGCAAGGTCAGTGGGCTACCTTGCAGACAAGAGCACCAGAAGTAAGGAGGCAGAGTGGTCACTGTTGATGACCGAACGGGTATGAATGAAAAACCCACAGAGTTATTTTATTTAGTTTTGTTGGAGATCAATATATACAGTGGGGCAAAAAAGTATTTAGTCAGCCACCGATTGTGCAAGTTCCCCCACTTAAAATGATGACAGAGGTCAGTAATTTGCACCAGAGGTACACTTCAACTGTGAGAGACAGAATGTGAAAAAAAAATCCATGAATTCACATGGTAGGATTTGTAAAGAATTTATTCGTAAATCAGGGTGGAAAATAAGTATTTGGTCACCTCAAACAAGGAAAATCCCTGGCTCTCACAGACCTGTAACGTCTTCTGTAAGAAGCTTTTCTGTCCCCCACTCGTTACCTGTATGAATGGCACCTGTTTGACCTCATCATCTGTATAAAAGACACCTGTCCACAGCCTCAACCAGTCAGACTCCAAACTCCGCCATGGCCAAGACCAAAAAGCTTTCGAAGGACACCAGGAAAAGAATTGTAGACCTGCACCAGACTGGGAAGAGTGAATCTACAATAGGCAAGCAGCTTGGTGTGAAAAAATCAACTGTGGGAGCAATCATCAGAAAATGGAAGACATACAAGACCACTGATAATCTCCCTCGATCTGGGGCTCCACGCAAGATCTCATCCCGTGGGGTCAAAATGATCATGAGAACGGTGAGCAAAGATCCCAGAACCACACGGGGGGACCTGGTGAATGACCTGCAGAGAGCTGGGACCAAAGTAACAAAGGTCACCATCAGTAACACACTACAACGGCAGGGAATCAAATCCCGCAGTGCCAGACGTGTTCCGCTGCTGAAGCCAGTGCATGTCCAGGCCCGTCTGAAGTTTGCCAGAGAGCACATGGATGATACAGCAGAGGATTGGGAGAATGTCATGTGGTCAGATGAAACCAAAGTAGAACTTTTTGGTATAAACTCAACTCGTCGTGTTTGGAGGAAGAAGAATACTGAGTTGCATCCCAAGAACACCATACCTACTGTGAAGCATGGGGGTGGAAACATCATGCTATGGGGCTGTTTTTCTGCCAAGGGGACAGGACGACTGATCCGTGTTAAGGACAGAATGAATGGGGCCAAGTATCGTGAGATTTTGAGCCAAAACCTCCTTCCATCAGTGAGAACTTTGAAGATGAAACGAGGCTGGGTCTTCCAACATGACAATGATCCAAAACACACCGCCCGGGCAACAAAGGAGTGGCTCCGTAAGAAGCATTTGAAAGTCCTGGAGTGGCCTAGCCAGTCTCCAGACCTCAACCCCATAGAAAATCTGTGGCGGGAGTTGAAAGTCCGTGTTGCTCGGCGACAGCCCCAAAACATCACTGCTCTTGAGAAGATCTGCATGGAGGAATGGGCCAAAATACCAGCTACTGTGTGTGCAAACCTGGTAAAGACCTATAGTAAACGTTTGACCTCTGTTATTGCCAACAAAGGTTATGTTACCAAGTATTGAGTTGTATTTGTGTTATTGACCAAATACTTATTTTCCACCCTGATTTACGAATAAATTCTTTACAAATCCTACCATGTGAATTCATGGATTTTTTTTTTTCACATTCTGTCTCTCACAGTTGAAGTGTACCTCTGGTGCAAATTACTGACCTCTGTCATCATTTTAAGTGGGGGAACTTGCACAGTCGGTGGCTGACTAAATACTTTTTTGCCCCACTGTATATTCATTTCCGGGAAAACAGAAGCAGGACCCACCTGTGTCACCTGTGTGTCAGTGGACCAGCTATGTGGATTTACACACATTCGCAAATAATGAGGGACCTTATTCCTCTAATTAGTAGTGCATTAGTGCACTTTCAGCTCCTTGCATGGCATTCCACATCACGCAGGTTTGTCCACACTATGAGATTACCTATGTCCAGAGCAGTTTAGTGGAGTTTAAGTTTAAAAGCCTATCTAAAAATTAGGTAAAGCATATTGGGTCCTTACAAATTGCTAGTTGCAATTGCTAATGACTTTTATATCAGATAGAATGAAGATGAATAATCAGCTGCCTGGAACAGAAGACAAAGTACATCCACATTTCTAAAACACAGCAGGGAAACGTTCAGTTGTGTAAAGGGTAATCAGTTTGTATTAAATGGCTGAAACATGCAAACACACTGGTGCAGTGTGCGTGTCTTTGTTCAAATGTGCTTGTGTCTCTCTTTTGGTTGTGTGTGTGTCCACCAAGGGCATCATTTATCCACCAGCCCAGAGGCAAAAACAACCTGCTGCCAGTATTGATGGTTCCTCCTGCAGCACCTGTGTGGATTGGGTTCAGAGGTCACCAGTCACAGGCAATCAGGAGTAAATGGAGCCTGTGTAACACTAGACAAACGGCTAAGAGCTTTAGAACAAAGCCAAGGCTGCGTCCCGAGTGTGCTGCTGTGTATGTGTGTGTTTGTGTGTGTTACTGCAACGCTCCCTTATTTCACCCAACCTTAGCCACTGTAACAGGATTAATTCCTGTTTATTTTTAAGCGTCTGACCTTCCTGATGATCCGTTTATCCTTATTTGTCCTCAAGACTGCAAACCTCACCAAAAACGCGCATCTTTTTTTTTTTTTTTACTTTTAACTCAATAAAAATGACCGCCAGGTGAGCCGTGGCAGGCCTGAACACATTTCCAATCCCTTTATGCCAGTAGTAACCTTTAACACAGTCAGCTGATACAGCCAGCATCTTCCCCCTGTTCATCCGCAGGCTAATCCAATGCTGTTTTATTGTCTTATTAACTCTCTGGGCCTGAACGCCAAGGCTCGTAACAGCTTGTGGGAAGCGTTGTGAAGCCAAGACGGCAAACACATCTCCGAGTAGGCTGAGCCGCGGAGGGGCTCGCTTGAGGAGGAAGACACATATCAAAGAAGGTTTTAAATGCACTGATCTGCCTTGCCTTAACTCACTCTTACATCATCATAAAACATCATCCAATTTACCAGCACTGTCAGAGAGGAACCATAACATATTTGCATAATGCAGAGTCTTCACTATGTTAATCCTCCCTCAACTCAGCCATGTAAAGAGGACTCTTTTGTGTTTAGGCTCATTCTCTCTTACTCTGTCTAGAGTGTGTGCATGAGTGCATTACACTGTACTTGCGTGTCGATGAATGTGAAAGATTATGGAGGTAAATGAGGCTCTCTACAGCCCCTCCAAGCTCTCCATACAGCGGTGTGATAGTCAGTGATACCGCAGGGCATCACAGGAGGAGCAATAGAAACGCATTACTGCTGAAATCACATTGCTCTCCTCCACTGAGGGGTGTAAGTTACTGGGGAAATGGATGAAGCTCGCAGGAGGAGGCGAGGGCGATGAAGGTGGGGGAGAGGTGCGGCCTCTCCACAATTTGCACTGACACGTATGATCTCTTTTTAATTTCCCTGGCAGTGTGAAATATGGATGATGACTTGATTAGATTGTGTCTCGGCTGGATTCAGATGCAAAGCAGCGCGTGTACTGACTGACTGGCTGCACACCCACCTCTGGTGCATTTGGAAATTCAAGTGTGTTAACGGGAGAAATGCTCCTTCAGACCCTCTGACACAGTTTTGTAGCATCGATTTGTGGCTTTCAGTGAAGTGCAGGAGTCATTATGTGGTGAGATGTTATCACTTTTAGCAATGCTGGCAGCTTGGCTCTGGCGATGGTAATATTGGTTTGCTGGTTGCACCAACACGTTGGCCCAAACTCAACTGTTGTCATAACATTATCTGCAGACATTCATAACAGCCTGATATTGCAGATGGATTCATCTTCCTGTAACAACATCATGAAGTAGATATTTTTTACTTTTAGTGGAAGAAGTAAAAAAAATTAAATGGTAAATGGGGTTTTACAAAGCACTTTACCATTTCACATTTAAACACACACATAGGAGGAGGTGGCCATAAACTACCAAACCTTGCATAAGTAAGAAAACAACATTACCTTCATGAATTGGTACAAAATACTGAAAAGATGCTCAAAAATGAGTACACCACATGATTCAGCAGCTTGTAGAACAACAATAACTTGAAGTCCTAATTTTCTATGTATATGTAAGACATTGAGAATGATGTGGAGGCCCACTCTTCTTTCCAAAGTGACCTCAGTTTAATTGGGTTTGTGGGCATTCATGTAGACACAACTCTCTTAGTCTTAGTCCTTCCGCTGGATTTCAGCGGAATTAACACCTTAATTCTTTTGTTGTAGTTGCTGGCGTGCTTGGGGTCATTGTCCTATCGTACGAGGACCACGATGCAGCCAAGCTTTAGCTGTACATCAGATGGACTCACATTTGACTCTAGTTGGCACACAATTAACTCACAGTTAATTCACAACTGAGTCACGGTTTACTCAGTTTCTTGTCCACTCAATGACTGCAAGATGCCCAAATCATCACCCCTCCTCGGCCGTGCTTGAAATTGGTATGAGGCATTTAAATGTGACACTGTACATTGATCTTGTCATTGTTCGGGAAGTTTTGTGGTTTCTTCAGGTGCAATTTTAGACAGAGGTTTAGATAAAGGCTGTCTCCCAGCAACCTTCCAAATGAGCCATACTTTTTAAAGACTTTTTTAATTGTGCCGTTATGACTGTTAACCTTTGGCATGCTAAGTGAGGCCTGTAGAGTCTGTGATGTAGCTCTTGGATCTCTTGCAAAATCTCTGAGCATTACAAGTTTACTTTGGGGTGAATTTGCAGGGAATTTTACAGCATTGTATTAACGCACAGCTGAATGCTCCAGATGTAAAAAAACAAAAAAACAAAAAAACAACTACCAAAACTTCTCCTTTTATTTCACGCTTGTTGATCACTTCATCAAGTGCATTTGATTAGCAGCACCTCACTGCTAAGTCATCTGGAAGCATTTTTTAACAGGACTTCATAGAGTCACATGAAAACTTTATATGAGTGTATTTTAACCAGTGCTAGGTCAAAGGTTTCCCTTATCCTATTAAATATTTCCAAGTCTACAAATTTACACCAGCATTTCTTCAGACAGTTATAGTCCCCAGTGGACACATTGTAATGACTGTAATGACTCTGGCAGCTCTGCTGACCTTACCGCGTGGTTGACATTTGTGGTTTGGAGTGAAACCTCTCAAGAACTATCAAATTAACTGCCGTTAAATTTAGTATTCATTAAATTCACCTTCAGGATTTTCTAGTTTTTCATCTAGGGTGTTGTTGCTCAAAACTTTTATCAATAATTTATTCAGTAAATGTTTCTCCAGCCAAATACCATCTTAAAAATAATACAACACTGCACCATAATGTAGATTGAAAACTATCACTTCACTTAGTTTTCGTCGCTATGCACTGACCCTAAGATGATGAAGTTACATTGAACTGAGTCTTTAGTCATTTTCTCTGTCATTTTTCAGTGGCAGGGAAGCAGCTGCACTGACGAAACTCTTTTACAGGCTAGATTAGTCTTTCTTGGTCATTTATTTATTTATATTTATCATCTATTAATTTTCTGAACATGACTGTGTTTGTCAGTTACTTTTTCTGTAGGTTTCATAGCATTTGACACACTATACACCAGCTTATAATTACAGTGAAACATGATACAGAATATTAAAAAAACAAACAATTAATCCAGTCACTAAACTGAGTGTAGTTTAATTAGTTTAGGAATCAATAATACATAATGCAACTGATTTATATTTTTTAATCACTTGTGCATGAAACACCTTTAGCAGGATTCCAAAGTAACCCTAAGGTGTACTACTACTACTTTCATCTCTGACCACTGATTTAGTATCATAATTAAATTTAAGTTTTAAGTTTGTCCAACATTTGAATACCAAATAGCTGCAAAACTAACACCATTCCAATAAGCCTGCATTTTGAGTGTATTTAGATAGAGCACATCTACCTTTATGGTAGATGCCATAAACTGTAAACCCTGCTAACTTTGGTGCAGAGGTGCAGAATCATCTCAAATCTGATGGGACATGGTTTGATCTCAATCCTTGATATGTGTATGTAGGTATATATTTACATGTACATATATAGATCAGTTTGCATGATCTCATTCTACCATGTTTAATGTTTTACTTTTATATATTTTATTTGCTGACCTCTAGAATATCCCTTTATTGTCTTGTTTTCTTCCAGTGTAACAACATTTAAGTAATTACAGCCACCTGTATAAACAGTTACATGTGTTTTTGCTGGTAACTAACACGCGAAAGTGCCCCACTAAGTATTTATGATAGATATGATTAATTGTTTCTGTTTCTGTTTACAGTAGTTGTCTCTTCTTGCCACACAAGATCATTCATTCATGAGGAATCTTCACTTTACAACCCCAATTCCACAAAAGCTGGGTCACAAATGCAAATAAAAACAGAATGCTATGATCTGCAAATCTCATAAGCCCATATTTTATTCACAAATGTTCACAAATCAAATCTTTCCCATGTTCAGCAAAAATTACCGCGGACATTGGGCCAGGTAAAAACAGATATACTTTCACCACACAGAAAACTCTGTATTTGAGCTCAATATGGGTCACTGAGCCATTAATCACACTTCGTAGTACACCTTTGTGTTTTAATGCATAAACAGGGTCAGTGTGTCATCAGAAGCTAACTGTACCAGTAACCCTGCAAAGCATCTGGAAAAGCAAGACCTTTTTTTTAATGAGTGGTCAGGCTTTCTGGCCAAAATCAAAAAATACTGGATTAGAAAAGAAGCAGTTCAATTAAATGTAAAGAAAACCTTAACAACAAGCCTGATGGCAGCAACATTTTGCTTTTTTGTTGTTTGGCTGCGTCTTGCACAAGAAGCATTGAATTCAATAAACAACTTCAAAAAACAGAAAATGACTGCTTTATGTATTTACTAAAATATTGTTTATAAAGAAATGGTCAATTAAAACTCTCCACTGAGACTTGATAAGAACAATAAACTTGAGATAACAGCAGAAAGACAAGTTTGCTCTTTTTTTCACTCAGATGCAAACTATTACTTGATGTGAAAGCAAATCGTGATTTAATTTTGTTTAGACTAGAAGAGATGCTCCTTCGCGTTTTGCGACATATTTGCCATCATGCACTTGTAAAGGGAGGTGTATGCATAAAAGGACTGTGGTGCCATCTGCTGGTAAATTCACCTCTTTGCACAAGTTGCAAAAATGTAAACCAAAAAAAAAGACTAAATAACAATGTAAAATGTAAAAAAAAGGTCTCCTTTTCTCTTTATCTGCTTTAAACAACAAACCTCTTTTAGTCACCATGTTTCCATGTCTTTAGTATTTAAATAAACAAACAGGAACTTGAAATTAATAAAACCGTACAGTGTCAAAATCATTAAAATAAAGACTGTGTTGCTTTTCTTTACTAAAAATGATGATTATGAGATCGCATTTAAGCTAAACAAAAAACATACCTCTCTTTCAAAAACCATCACAAAGAATATCACGTCAAATTTCAAAGACACATTATTGTTATGTACTTACTGTCTTTTTAGCCATGTACACATTTGCATTACAATGAAATGACAATATAACTAAATATAACTATGAAAATGCTGTGGTATGAAGATAATTTCCTCTCAGGATATTCAATCCAGTAATATACAATATTAGAGAAAGAAAACCCCCAGTGATGAGATGAACAGGAAGAGACCTCTGACAGACCCAGCTTCAGGTCTTGGCTGTCACTGGCTCTGACCAGGTGGGATGTGAAGACCTTAAACAACAACCGGGAATTTCAGTGGAAGAGTTCCAGATGAGACCCAGCAATGATGATTCTCAATACACAAGCCAGGTAACATTGAGTCCATGGTAATACTGCAAAATTCAAATTTATTTTAGCACAAGCTCTACAGCCACTGTAAAATAAAATATGAAACACTTACTCAGGAGGAATGATTTCTGGGCTTTTGGTTTTATTTTGTTGACGATAGAGCCATAGAGCTAATCACAGAGAGTAAAGAGTGAAAGAAGAAAGGAGCCTGACACTGATTTATGCCTCTTTTCTACAACATACATAACCCCTTTAACTACGGGTGACCACAGTAGTTCTGCTGGTAACTCAAACATGTTGGTGATCAGTTAAAATTCACTGATGATCAAACCCAGTTGCATTACGAAAAACATGTTTTTAAAAATGAATTTATTTGATTTAGGCATTTACAGACTATGTTAAGCTGAAATGAAATATTTACCATGTTTTTCTTCACACTTATTTGATTGTATTGTTTCATGACACAGTGTGTCATGAAACACATGACACACTGTGTCATGTGTTCAGGAAAACACCATGATCCGACCTGATTCAGGAAAACACCATGTTTTCCTGAATTTTTACAAGAAATAGCTTTCCATACTACCAGATCATTTCACAGAGACAACAGAAAACCTGACAGGAGGTGATACTGTAGCCCTCCCTGCATCTGGCCCAGTGATGCAGCCTAAGCTGCCTGCTAATTGAAAACATGACTTCTCTTTGATTTCATATGCCTCATTAGATTTGAAACCAGGCTTTTGTGCTCAGGAAATGGCAGATCACATCTAAACATGATAAAACTGACCTCATGTTGAACATTGCACTGTTGCCACAGAAGGATGGATTACACAGAACAAACTGTGCACCATTTAAAGTTCATTATGACTTCTGGTACTGTATGTTTAATTCACTGAGCTATTCTGGTGGATTATTCTACTATTCACTCATTTGATGTTATTAAACTGGTCTAATGATGCCACACATGAAACAAATCCAAACTGGGAGCTGGTCCAACAGATGAGGGGCCTGAAAGCCAAAGGCTCTGCCTCCCATTCTACTTTTAGATATCCTAATAAACACAAGTAAACCAGCAGTCTGAGAGCAAAGTGCTCTATTGGGATGATATGGTTTTATAAGGTTTTTAAGATAAGATGGGGCCTGATTATTCACGACTTTGTACGTGATGAGAAGAATTTTAGCCAATGAAGAGTATGGGCGAAATGTGCTCTGTGTTTCTAGACCTGGTCAGTGCTCTCACTGCAGCATTTTGGATCAACTGAAGGCTTTTCAAAGACTTTTTAGGACAACTTGATAATAATGGTGGTGCAGCCTAGTAATAAATGCATTAATTATTAATTATTTTTACAGAGTCAGTCTAAAACAGGATATTACAAATTTTAGAGATATTGTGCAGATGGAAGAAAGTCCTACATATTTGTTTAATATCTGTATACTGGAGGACATATCCTGGTCAAAAACAACTCCAAGCTTCCTCTCAGTGTTACTGGAGGCCAAGGTAATGCCATCCAGAGTAACAATCTGGTTAGGTACCATATTTCTAAACTTTTAGGGCCGAGTACAATAACCTTTGGATTTAGAAAGAGACAATTGGAGGTCATCCAGGTCTTTATGTCTTTAAGACATTCCTGCAGTTTAACTATTTGGTGTGTGTTAACTCACTTAAGCTAACTCAGAAAGAAAGAAAAAGAAAGAAAAAAAGTCTAGATAAATATCAATGGTACTGAAAATAGCTGTCCATAATGCTATATCTGTGAGATGGCTTGTGTGTTATAAGCCTTTATGAGTCATTTATGAGTCATTTTTTCTCTAATGGTAAAATTTTTATTTTTAGAGAAATTCATGAAGTCATTACTGTTCATGTGTGCTTGGTTAAACAGAGCTCGGACATTTTGTCAGCCTGGCCACAGTGCTGGAGAAAAAGTTAGGGTTGTTCTTGTTTTTTCAGTGATGAATAATAAGCTTTACAGTGGGCTTTAAAAAACAAAACAACGCAGTAAACTATCTTTCCAGGCTAAATGATGATCTTCTAAATTAGTGAGATGCCATTTCCTCTCTAGCTTACAAGTTATATCCTTTAGATCAGCGGTCCCCAACCTTTTTTGCACCATTGACCGGTTTAATGTGTTTTCACGGTGTCGGGAGTAAATACAACAAAATAAAATGACACGACCAAGACAAAAACTGTGGTATTTTGTAAATATAATAATAAACGCGAATTCACTGTGTAACTGTGTAACTTTATTAGCAGTGTCCTCCTGAAATGCACCAACAACAATGAGAGTAACATCCTCCCCTCTGCTGCTCAATGCTCTCTGGTCGCTATGGTAATGCACAAAAATTTATTTCAAAATAAGACACACAACTACAACCCAGGAAAAGACCCAGGGAAACCGAGTTAACGATAAAAACCACAGAAACCATAAATTTCACACCCGAGCCTCAACGCTCACGGCCCGGTACCAAATGACTCAGGACCGGTGGCCCAGGGTAGGTTCCTCCAGGAAATTCAGTTTCCAGTAGCAGAACACCGTCAGAAATTTGCAAAAAGAAATTAGAATATGAAAAAGGGGGGGAAAGAGAATATGAATATAAGCATAAGCATTAATGCATAAATATCGCATATATACACATATATAAATACAGAATATATAAATAGGGTGCACGTTTGAGAGTTATACCACGGAGTCGAGTACTTCTGATTTGACACTCTCTATTTTAGAGGAGCTAGCTAACACTGAAATGCTAAAAAGCATCCTCTCAGCTTTAGCTGATAAGTTAGCACTCCAAATATGGTAAATTCTGGCGTTAAAAAACACAGCTAGTATTGAATGTGGAGTCAAAAAGCAGTGAATAAGGACATGGTGGCTAACTTTCTGCTTGATGCTAAATGTCTGTTTTATGAGCATGCTGAATTGTTTTATCTAAAACAGAAGTGAAAGTGAAAAGCTAAATAATTGCAGTGGACACAGCTGTGATAACTTAAGTTCAACTGTACTGAAATCCACATCTTAGCATTTAGGTGCTAAGAACAAGAGCAGAGGAAAGCTAATTCTTCACAGGGTAATGCTGCCAAGATTTCAGCCAGGATCATGAAGATGATGATGTTAGAGCTAAACTAAATGAATCAAAATGCCCGGACATGACTCACTGTGGCCTCCGCTCTCTGTACCTGGGTTTTCCATATCAACTGCTGCAAGACATTCATGCACACACACACCTTCTGTGCGTCTTCATTTAGAGCAGGGGTCTCAAACCTAAATGAGATGTGGGCCACTGCTGGCAGTGTCATCTCATTAGATGGCCACTTTAGTGTTCAAATAGTACAAAACAAACAAGAAAACACCCTCCAATATTTCCGAAATTTGTTTTTTTATATTTCAAATATTGTATAACAAGACAAAACTGCAAATGTGAACCTATTTTTTGTTTACCCATCACTCCTTACTAACTGAAGCTTTTTACACACTGGTACTTTCTTTCTGGTCAGATGTGGCAGCACTTCTGCTTTAATTTTGTTCGTATTTAACAAAATAAAAATGCAGACATAAGTGTACAAATTAGTTTTCAACTGCTGCTGAAAATTGTTTTCTTTACAAATAACTCTCTTACTGCCAGTCCCTCAACACGTTTGTACTGTTTGCTCATATTATCTTCATATTAAATAATTTTTAGCCTTTCAAAGAACTTGTTTTAACATTGCACTCAACAACAAACAAATCCTCCCTGACAAACCGGTAACTTTAAGGGCCAAATTGCATTATATTTTTTTCACGTCAATATACCTGCTGTAGGGGGTGACATGGGCTGCAAGTGGCCACCGGGCTACAAGTTTGAAACCCCTGATTTAGGCCATACTGAGCGTTCACAAGAGCACATGTCATCTCAAATACAGACTTTATAACACAAATACTAAATGAAATGGTAAGGCATCCTAACAGACCCTGAATGCATTGCATACATATTGATATTGTTTTGTCCTCTTAGGTGTGACAAAAAGCCAAACAAACCTCGTCAAAGTTCAGATCAATGTCTTATTAAACTATGAGAAAGAATTAGCATTCATTGTGCCATGGTCGTAGAAAAAGTACATTTAAACTGAATCCTTTCAGTTTTCGAGTAACTTTGCCAGAATTAGCAAAACCAGAGACTCAAAACATTCTTTTCAAAAGTTTTTTTTTTTAACCATAAGGTGGCAGACTTTTACCAGAAAGTTTAAGTCTAGTCTAAGTCTAGTTTAAGTCTATGCAGTAGACCTGTGTGTGTGTGTGTGTGTGTGTGTGTGTGTGTGTGTGTGTGTGTGTGTGTGTGTGTGTGTGTGTGTGTGTGTAGTCTTGCTCTTTTCTGACCTCAGCTACCCCTTGTTTTCCTTGAGAAGCCAGCGTGCACGGGGCCTCACTCAGTAATAACCTGGTTAAGAGCTACTTGGTCAGTTAGTGTGTGAAGCAGCCCTGAGAGTTTAGAGCTGTTGTGATGTAATTTGTTTGAGCCTAATGTTGTTTTAGTGCTGCTAGCGGGGAGCTTGGGTTTGTTTCTTTTTTGTTTAACCATTTCTTTTTTCTTTTAGGATATTTAGGTTTGTTTTTAGCTGATACAGTGACACAGCTTCATGTTGGGTTTGTTGTCTGATGGTGTGCTATATTCTTTATATATCATTTTTGTCTGACCTGTCAGGGACTACAGATGAAAAATAGCCTTCTGGATAAATCTGGCATATTTACATTGGTATATGTTCATCAATATGCACTGTCCTTTTTAAATAAAAATATAAATAAATAATGAAAGCTTACTCTTTATGTACACCACTCAGTTTGACTTCTGTCTTTCCTGGCTCTTACTTCTCATTTCATCTTCTAGCCTTTTTTTGGGGACGTAACAATTGGTTAAGACATTTGCCCTTCATGAAAAAGATCCCTAGTTCGAGACGTTTATATCTCAGGGGGCATAAGCTAATATTTGCCTCATATTGGTCTCAAGCCTGGGTAAATGAGAGCATCGGGATCAACATCATACTTAAGATTAGGCTTAAAACTTTCCTTTTTGCTAAAGCATATAGTTAGGGCTGGACCAGGTGACCCTGAATCCTCCCTTAGTTATGCTGCAATAGATGTAGGCTGCCGGGGATTCCCATGATGCATTGAGTTTTTCCTTTTTCAGTCACCTTTCTCGCTCACTATGTATTAACAGACCTCTCTGTGTTGAATCATATCTGTTATTAACCTCTGTCTCTCTTCCACAGCATGTCTTTTATCCTGTCTTCCTTCTCTCACCCCAACCGGTCGCAGCAGATGGCCGCCCCTCCCTGAGCCTGGTTCTGCCGGAGGTTTCTTCCTGTTAAAAGGGAGTTTTTCCTTCCCACTGTCGCCAAAGTGCTTGCTCATAGGGGGTCATATGATTGTTGGGTTTTTCTCTGTATCTATGAAGCGCCTTGAGGCGACTTTTGTTGTGATTTGGCGCTATATAAATAAAATTGAATTGAATTGAATTGAATAAAGTCAGTGGTAAATCAAATATGCGGATGTTCTGTGAGGGGAATAAGGAGCATCCAAATACCTTTTATTTTTATTTTGAAAAATGACTTTGAAACAAATATCTGGTTGTTTGCTTTTGTGTTTTAATCTGTGCTTTCATAGGTACCAAAGTAAATTGGTGAATAACATGAATCACATTATATGCTTAACATTATCTTGAATAACGTTGGTATCAGTCCACTCCATTTCAAGTCAGAAGCTGATATTCTTGAGTTCCCAGTCAGAATTTTCAAATGGACCTTTAAGTCATATTTCCAACTCGGAAAGTTGGAACTTTCCCAATAACTCTGTGTTCACAATAAATACACATACACTGTTTACTGCACATAAACAGCAGTAAAACTGTCAACCTTGTAATCTGTACTGCAACTGCTGTTTATAATAAGCTGGGCCAGTTCCCAACAACTGTCGCCTCAAGGCACAACCAGCCGAAGTCCCCTTTCTGTCAGCCTAAAGGAGTTTAACTACATATTTAAAACCTGAGATATCTTAATACAATAAAAATAAATCTAATCTCAATTTTTCTACATGATAAAGAAATGCTGCTGAAGAAATTTAAAAAGTAAATAATCTGTCAGTGCGACTTTTTCTTCTTAAATTGGAAGAAATAAACGTGTGCAGTTACAGAAAAAGTTCTGGTAGCTCATAGCACAGACTGTCTTGTAATTATGACACAGAAAGTCACTGAATTGTTTTTCTTTTACTTAAGTACTCTGGTGTACGATGAGTATAGCAAAAGCTGTAATGTTTGACAGAAAATTCTGTCAAACATCCAGAACTGATGTCCTCCTTCACATTTTCCAAAGCCATGAAGCTGGGCCAGATTGGAGTCTTTGCTGGGCCGGTTCTGGCCCATGTGCCTTATTTTGATACCCCTGCCAAAAGCAAGGGCAACCCAGGTTCTACTTGCTGCATTGTTAGTGATGCCTGAACAGTGCTTCCTAATTCAAATTTTCTGAATTTGCTGCTGTGCTAGACTGAACACAGGTGTGTATCCCTCACAGCTCCAGATCCCGAGGCAGCGGAAAGACCTCTCTTGTTGAACTGTATACACTCACTCAGCTCCCATCCTGTGTTTCAGACTGGTACTAGATAAGATTAAAGCTGGCCCTGTTTCAACTTGGTAGAAATGCACAGACCTCTTGGCTATGATCATATACTGGTTCTCTGTTTTTCAGGTCTAGGTCATTTTCGAAGGTTTAAAATCTTTTAATGCTTTTTCCTTTGATATTTCAGATATTTTAACATTGAAGTCTGAGTGAAATGTTTTGTTTTGGAGCCAGATTTAAGTGGGCATGAGAGGAACTTGGTTTTGTTTGATATCAGAAAACGTGATGCTGTCTGTTCAAAACCTCTTTCCCGCTTCAGATGCAGGTTTATTTCACTATTTCACACAATTTCTGGGGAAACCACCAGAAGCACAAATACGCATTTACAGATGCTAACTACAACTAACTAACTGTAACTAACTGAGTACGATAAGTAAGCCAGCTTTGAAATACACATGAAGACTTGATGAATAACTATCTGGCTGATCAGCAGGATAATCGCTGGCTGCTGCTGTCATGATTAAGCAGCTCTGCCATATTTAAAGAGCTCTCACATCAGTCGCCATGTCTTTCAAACCAAGCCGGTCAATTCCCCTTTAAATTTTTTTTGGGGGGGAAGACACTGGTGCAGTTCTGTCCGGGGCTGAGTATGAGTAGGGGAGATGTGTATGTGTGTGTGTGGAGGGGGGGATACCTCAGTTTGACATATATCCCAGGAGACACGCGTGTTTTCATCATGTAGAGGCAGCCAGAGAGCCGAGCTAAGTCACATTCAGCTTTAAACTTCCATCCGGCCTGAAGCTCACACTGCCGTGACTGCAAACAGCGGCTTCTCTGCAGAAACAAGCAAAACAAATCACACGCAGGTAAGCACGTCACCGGTTTTGGGGCCGCTAACGCAGAGAATAGGTGTGCTCTTTCCTCCCGCATTATTTTTACATGCTGACCCAACGTCGAAGTCTCTGCGCACAGGAAAACTTTGGTGTTTTGGTCGACCAACAGCGGGTGGCGAGCTTCACAGTTTAAAGATGTTTCTTTCACAGCGACATTACAGGGTGCGTGGACGCAGACGCGCGGCTCATCTTTCAGAACCAAGGACAGAGGCTGCTGCGTAGTTTGAAACCAGAGGCTTTCCCCAGCGGCCCAGCACTCAGCTCCACCGCTGCTGCTTTGAAGGATACACTGACTCACTGCAGTTTGTCAGCGCATTCCTTCGAAGCTTCGAAAATTACATCGTTGTCACTGTTTTCTTTTCTTTCCTGATTTTCCAGACGCTACAGGGCTCCTCCTTGTTTGCCATTTCCGATAGAAACGTGTACAGAGCTGGCATGAGGGAAAGCCACGAATGCGTGAAAATATTTAAAGAGAAATAGAGAAGAAACTTGAGGAATATCAGCGGTGGGGCATTCTTTCCCCAGTACAGTTAGATATTGTTTTATGTGAATCGCAGAAAGAACAAAAGTGAGACGGCACGGTGTAAAACAGGTTAGCATTGTATTGTAAATAGATTAATAACTCATGCATGCTAAATATTATTTCATGTTCTCTGCATGGAACAGTGTCTGTGTCTCTGCAGGAACTGTAATGAGATTTCTCCACAGCTTTTCGTGTGCCAGCAGGAAATGGATAAACCTAAAGCTTTCATCAGTGACATTTACTGAGCCAGAGAAATAACTGAGAAATTAACATTTTGCTGGACCGGACTTTACCACTGTTAAAATTTTTTCCATTTGTGGATAATGGCTCTCAAAGTGGTTTGCGGGAGTCCCAAAGGGCTAGGAATTGCTTTGTAACACTTTCCAGACTGATAGATGTCAGTGGCTTTGTTTCTAAGTTGTTTCTTTAGATGATGGTATGGTCAATCTGTCTGTCACTGTTAAAATTATAAAAACTGTGAAAAAAAGTGACAGTTTTGCTTTTGTATCTGCAGGAATTCCAAAGCCTAAGTGAAATTTCTCCATAATTAGTCTTGTATCTGCAGGAGATGGGCTCAGTTAGAGCATCAGTAACATTTACTGAGCCAGAGACACTCTGTAAATATTTGAGACTTTATATTTTTGGTTTAATTTTGTTTGCTGGCCAGGATCTTAAACATTCAAACTTCACTGCTTTTGGCTTTCTAATTGAGAACACTTTGAAGTCATAGAGCAGTATTCCAGCTGGAACCACCTCTGTGCTGTTTTAACAGAAAAAGCTTCATTTTATTTTAATTGCATGAATTCTAAAGATTATCAGTCCTTTCAAGTTATGAAGCAAATTATTTAAATGATGTTTTGTGTGCATTTCCTTTCCATGTAAAGTCTCAAGCACAAATACACAGTTTGGCTAAAAGTAAGGTGATCTGTAAGCTCACTGTATCGATGGTGTAAATGTTGGGAAAATTAGATTTTTTGTGTAGCGTCTGTCAGGCTGCAGACTGACAGAGAGAGCAGTGTGCACACTCATTAATGCAGTCAGGACTCTCTCCAGCTTTTTGAACTCATTTGGAGCCTCTCTGAATGATTTACAAATCTGTCTTGGATTATATAAACATGCTCCATTTTCATGTTGTTTATATGCCAATTTTTCTTCTTTTTAATATTGTCTTTTACAGCACTGTGAAAAAGTATTTGCCTGTTTTATAGTTTTTTGCATATTTGTCACACTTACATATTTCAGATCATCAGACAAATGTTCAGGTTAAACAAAGATAACCAGAGTTAATACAAAATCCAGTTTTTAAATGATGGTTTTACTTTTTTAAAAATCAGGAAGGGGGCAGATACTATTTCGCAGCACTTTTTATCTGATTTAATGCACTCACTAACAGATGGACTGTGACTCCATTTTACAGAAACAGAAGAATGGCAGCTGCATACATCCTCTTCTTCACTTTGTGGGTCTCTACAGCCTTCACCACAGGACTGTTCTGCCCTCAGCTCTGCACCTGCTCGGTTAAATACAGCCGTCTCTTTGCAGATTGCTCCTACAAGGAGTTAGATAAAGTCCCAGAGGGTTTTCCTCCCAGTGTTGCGACCATTAGTCTCTCTGCTAATAAAATCAGTGTACTACTTCTGGGGACATTTGACAATGTCACCAGGTTGATTTCCTTGTGGATGTCACACAATGAGATTGTGTCCATTGAACAGGGGACGCTTGTGCCTTTGCTTCATCTGCAAAACTTAGACATCAGCCACAATAAAATAGTAGACTTTCCTTGGGAGGATCTACAGAACCTCACAGGACTGTATATGCTGAAGATGAATCACAATGAGATGGTCAGCCTGCCAATGGACGCCTTCTCCAACCTGAAAGATCTGAAGTCTCTTCGGCTCAACAATAACAGATTTGTGACCATAGCTGAAGGAACATTTGAAGGTTTGCTGTCTTTGTCACATTTGCAGATTTATAATAATCCATTCGCTTGCACCTGCTCCCTGGAATGGTTCAGAGTTTGGATTTCAACAACCACCATCTCACTCACTGAGCACAGCCCCATCACTTGTGCAACACCAGAGAAATTTAAAGGAATGGAGATCAGGAAACTGCCTGAGACAAAATGTACAAGCCCCAATGTCACAGTATGGACTGAGTCAGATAATGCACAATTCTATGAGGGCAGCAAACTGGTCTTGACTTGTGAATTCAAAGGAAACCCAAAACCACTAGTCCTGTGGAGCATTCACAGCAAAAGCCGAAAACAGGAGCTGGCTTTGTTGTTCGCTGAGGAGGGCTCTGCAGAATCCAGCGAGGACTCCTCGGTGTCCTACGAGTCGGATTCAATCAAAGTCTTTAATAACGGCACACTTCTCGTTTCAAACCTCAGGAAGGAAGATGGGGGCAACTACAGCTGCTCTGCCACAAATGAGCTTGGAAGAGCGGAGGATTCGGTTTTAGTTGAGGTGATGGCGCTGTCTACACCAACACCCACAAAGCAAATGACCACAGTACCCACTTACACTAAAACAAACCCATCTACACGCCAGGAAACAGTCAAAGCATCTGCTTTTAATGCTGTGCAGAGAAAAAAAATTACGAGCATCATACCCACTCACCCACCAACTGCAGACAGCGTTTCCGAACCTAATGAGGATTTAACAAAATATCTATCTAGCAAATGTGGTTTGACGGCTAATACGAGCTATATTTCGAGTCCTGTCTCAAACGGGAGCCTAGATGACATCAAATACATGTTTGACTTTGGTGTGATTGCATTAGGAGTGTCAGAAACACAGGCAACAGTGCGACTCAATCCTCTTCTCATGGCCAGACAAAAGGGCAACCAGGCAGCTGATGCCACCTCTGACAACAAAGAGCACCACGGCCTTCCAGACATCTCAGAAAAAGCCCCTTCAAATGGCTTGTATCTGTGTGTCACCGCGGACCTAAAACATTCTGCCGTGCAGTGGTCGAAGATCAGGGATGGCGTCAACTCGTATCAGTTCAGCGGTTTGCGACCAGGCACCAACTATTCCCTCTGCCTGACCTACAGAGGGGAGGACTGTGAGGTCCACGTGCTGTTCACCACAAGAAGGAAGGTGCCAAACCTTTTCATCATCATCTCAGTCAGCATCTGCCTCCTGACCGTGTCCACTGTGCCTCTGCTCGGGGCTACGTGCTTCCACCTGGTGTACAAGTACCGCAGCAAGACCTACAAGCTGATCCTTAAGGCCAAAGACCAGTATCACATAGAGAGGAACCTCACCACCAACTTCAACATCTACGCACCTCACGCCGAGTCTCTGAAGAAGATTGACAGCAGCCAGCTGGATGAAGAGGAAGACGAGACGGAGAGCGGAGATGGGGACAAGGAGGCCGATACGGAAGAGAGTGTGGTGACCGACTCCTTTACTTTGTCTCAGTGCAGGGGGAATTTGGACGACTGTGAGGTGGGATCTGAGTACAGTGACAGGCTGCCTCTGGGAGCTGAAGCAGTGAATATTACAACTAATTACAAATATCCCAATCAGTAACTTGTCACTACCTGTGATATAATGTAACTTGCTTTCGTAACATCCCCACCACCTCAAAATTACAATCCCACACAACTAAACGACATCCTCCAGAATGATTGTATTTGTTTCATTAATACTGATTGTAATTAACATATCAGTTATATTCTCACCTTTCTCTGATGCTCCATTTTTTATCAATTATGTAAATATTAGCTGCGCAAGACCAGTCTCCATGGAATTTAACCCAAACCATGATAATTTAAATCAAAAGGTTCCACGGAGGAGCTGAAACACAGTGCCCTGGTTTAAATTATCGTAGATGATGCCTTTGGAAACCATATTCCCCCTAAAATGTGACTACTGATGTAGTTTAGATGTATGAATTTAATTATCTTGGATCCAGGATTGTTTATCATTTGTTTGTTAATCAATATGTTGCTTCATTTGTTGGTGCCATTCAGTTTCATAGAAATATGACTTTACTATACTCGCTTGAAACAACAATCCATGCTGCAGCATTCAGTGATTGGATGGGCAACTGGTTGCCTGTCTATTGATCACTTGTGGAAATTTTCCAGATTCTCCAGTTCAGCAAATAGGACAACAACGCGCCGATAAAATCCCCTCCATCAAAGCAGGAATTGTCTGTACACTTCTTACTTGTTAAGAGATGACTTGAAAATTATTATTTTAAAATTTGGGAAGAAGTTTCTCTTCTTGGTGAGAACATGATTATCACCATGGTGACCATTGATTGATCTTAGCACTAAACAACTAAAGGTAAAAAGAGTTCCTTTGCTAATGGCCATTTTCACACATGTAAGAGAAAACAGGGGATTGTCTGTACAGATGTGTATTCACTACTGAAAACACTCCTCGCTATTGTGAGGAGCGTGCAGGAGGTAGGATGTGATGTTCATCACCGGGCACACTATCGCCTGCTCTGTTCACACGTGGGCAAACCACGCAGTGTGTAGACTTTCTAATATCACGCTTGTAGGGTGAAGTGTATTTATTGCAGAGATCTGTTCTGCCTGGTGAAGTTCGAGGTTACAGTGAATTTACGAAAACTGTAATAAAAAGTTGGAGAAAGTTGGAGAAAGAAAGCAAACTGAAAAGCATAGAGGAAGTATGCACTGTCACCATATCTGCAGAATTCCTGATTTTCTTCTTTGAATAAAAAAAGTCTTTTAAATTTTTAAATGTGCACCTAGATACAGATCTACACGAAAATACACATAGTGATAGACAATCACGGGGAGCAAGTATACTATTTAAACGTCTTTTTAAAAATTTATTTCAGTACTGGTGATCTTGAGAAAGAAAAAACAGCCCCACAAAACATGCACGGACTTGACCAAATTTTAGTAACTCTATCTCAGTAAATGCTGTTTACATAAAATCAGAAAGGTACGAGTTAAGAATTCACGGTATGACCACAAGAGCAAGAATAAAATCTTCTGTGGTGTGAAGGTAAAATTTCCACAGTAGGGATTGAATATCTATTAAGAATTTCTATGACTAACTGACACTAAGTCCTGTATGTAAATGTTTTTTCAGACCAGTTATTCAACGGTTATATCCACATTTACATGAGTGCAGGTATGACAAGAAATGAAAGCCTATGTAACCTCAGAAACGTTGATATCTCATTCATTTTTAAGCACTGTTGCTAAACCTGTTTCTAGATAACAGTAGGCAGGTCATGGATGAGAGCACACATTTCTGCCTGTCAGGATGAGTACAACAGTCACAATCAAGGTTTGATTAAGGGAAAAAATGCTGATTGACTTGTGTCACATATGAATTGCAGCGCAAAGCAGTGTGCGTAGTGAAATCAGTACTAATAAATATGCCTATATTCTGCTTTAAAGTAAATGTGTGTGTTTCTATTAGGAGTGTAGTGGCTTAAAATAGACATTTAATAAAAAATCACTTAATGGAGTTTAAATGTTAATGAAAACTGTGTTGTTTCATTAAAAAAAAGATCAAATCTTTGTGTACTGCAGCTGTGAGCACTTTGTTCAGCTATACGGTAAACATGTCCAATAAGGAGAAGTGTGTTGACTCCAAATATAAGGCTGCTTTAAACAGACTCCATCGTGATAAAATGTAGACACCCTACTCCAAACATAGAAGCACCTATGAGTGTGTGTGTGCTCTGTTATTGCTCTGTTGTATCTGGGCCATGTGTCCGTCCTGATGTTTTTCCCAGGGCACAGTGTTAGAGGACCTGCATGCTGCCTGTTGTGGAGTCACCGTATGTTGTGTCTTAAAAATGGCCCAAATAATAACTTTAGATCAGTATTTCTTGTTGTCTATTTTCTGTTGTTTTTTGTTTTTTTTATCCCTGTGATAAAGGAAACAGTATGTTTTTACCAAAGTGTTTAAATATTGTAACTGCCCTATTCCTATGTGCCTCAATAAAGTTTGAAAAAAAAAAAACCCACATTATTTTCCTCTCTCTCAAAATTCAAAGTGGGCTACGACATGCTGCCAGCACAGCTGTCAGTGTACCTTGGCATACCTACAGTATATTCTCCAAGTCCTTCTAATCCACATAGCAGGGGCAAAGCGCCATTCTTCAAACAAATGTCATGCTTTTGATGGTGGAGAGCACGCTAACGTGTCTAACCCTGTGAACGCCATAGCATATGATTTGTGTCATATTTATATTCATCAGATTATTCAGTAACCAGTCTTGGGATGTGGCTGGAGTCATTCCTATCAGAACATAAATGTTTCATGACAGGATAAAGATGATCACTCAGAACAATTTTTAATTGATGCTTTGTGATGAAATGGAGCAATTGAGAGTGGACCTAAGAGAACGCCCGCAGCAAAGAAGTACCCATACAGTTCAAGCATTCTGGCCTGTACTTCTCATGTAACTTGTCCACTTGTCCGTGCACTGTGACTCATTGGAACGTCTCTCTATCACTCTCTTTTGTTTATTTCTTTTTTACAATTTTTTTTTTTTTTTTTTACAATTTTTTTACAATTTTTTTTTTACAAATCCTACAACAGCATGTATTATTACTGCTGCACTGAAGGCTTACATATGCGTTCATGTTAAGGAGCATATGGCCTGTTAGAATGGCCTGTTAGCCCTTCTAAACTTTCTGTCAGTGCTTTTGTTTATGGGCTATTCATGCTCACTCAGATTTATCATGCTCTGCCTACACATATTCAGTCACCTAAGGAACAGTTATGCCTAATGCTAATGCACTGAGGGGCTAATGTGTACCTCAACTGTCAGTCCTGTTTACTTTTAAAAAGTAATTTCTTATTCATTCAAATTTAATTTCACAGTGCACATCTTGAAGCACTGACATTGTTTTGTTAATCAGAAAATAATAATGCAATAGGTGAAATGTACATGCATGGAAGATGATGCACAAGTTCTTGTAAAAAATGATCATGTGAACAGGAAGTAAAAGACTTTACTTCTTAGTAAAAACTTCCTAATGACTAGATCAAACAAGAAAGCTGCTTAATGATTAAGATAATAAGATCAATAAACACTAAACATATGATAAATTCTGGTATTTGGAAGAGTACACAGGAGGAAAATGTTACTGTTAAATTACAGTAAAGTAGTATATCCTTACCCTGGTCAGCATGTCCTCCATTATTTACCCTTTTATTTTATTGTCTTTCTTTAACAGTAATAAGATGTCAGCCCAGTCTGAAACATTTACATTTCAGGATATTTTCACTCACCAAGCAAGAACTGTATTAAACCATAAAAACATATAGTATTTAATATATTTGCTTAATATTCTTAGTACATTGGAACCCCGACTTACGAATACCCCATTTAATGAAAAATTCAAGTTATGAAGGCACTTAACGGCAATATTTCTGCCCCTGTAACGGCAAAATGTCCGTGTAACGAAATCCGCTGGCTCTGATTGGCTGAGCCCAGAATGCCTACAATGCCCACAATGCCTTCTGAATCATGTGACTTGCGCTTTGCTGTTCCACTTGAACTACATATTGTTGTTACAGTTAGCAATTAGCCTATAGCCTATCATTCACTCAAAAGGTGCGATGGGTGCTTCTACTTACAAAAATTTTCGACTTACGAAAGACCCTCGGGAACGAATTAATTTCGTAAGTCAGGGTTCCACTCTATTTAATATTAATTTTTTTAAAAGCATTAGAATTTACAGAATTCAGCTGCATTCACCAGGAATGGGAGCAGGGGAGATGCATGCATTATTGGATAGTGATTTACAGTCATCAACAAAATAAATTCATATAAAAACTGTGAATTTTCTTTTAAAAAAATATTGACATAGATTTAAAAGAATGACTTAAAAAAGAAATATGCAAATTTACTAGCACATTATCTTTTTGCTTTTTTATTTATCTTCAGGACTTGTATGTAAAACAGCAAACATAATAGGAAACTAATAGGAAACTGTAATTAGGTCTCTAAATATGAGATAACATGCAATACCATCATTATGACAAAGCTGAAATGTAAATAAAAACATACACACATACAGTCTTCTAACAGCATATTAAGATCATACACTGTATTCTGCAGCAGAAAACAATGTTTATACTAGAGTAAATATAAATTATTTGTATCTTCAGCTTGTGAGATTTTGCTGTGTAGTTGGTTTATATATAAATTTGCCCGTCCATGGTCTTAAAAATCCTCCTACACCACTGAGAACACAAATATGCAATCAGTATGAGCTGGCATAGCTACCTTAACCCCAGACAAAAATAAAGTAGGACTGCTTATTGACTCCGTGCTGCATGTCTGATGCTGACATTGATCACTGCCATCAGACTGTGCGCCATGCAAGTCAGTATTAACTAATTAAAAAGGCTTCCAGACTAATTGAACAATACTGTAAAGGTTAACAAAACTGAATTATATTTTTCATACATGAGCTGAGACCTGCATTGTTATTAATATTTCTTTTGGAATCCCATTGGATCTTCTTTTCGCAGCCACATTTCTTCAGAGTTCCTTTTGGTTGGTTGAAATGTGATGTACACTCTGCGGGGATACTTTAGTGATAGACACTCCAATCAACCTCAAGGTTATAACCACATATTAAGTTGTAGACTACCTAGGGTCTCTGACCCTTTGGGTCACCAACTGGGAACTTCTCAGCACATCCTTTATTCTCTGGCACCGAGAAATGCACAGTGGTTCCTTTGGGTCAGGCTTGTTTTAGTGTGTCCCTGCAGCACTTTCAGTAGTTTTAACTGGTGGAGTCAATTTGTGGCAAAGAGAACTCTGTCGCTATAACTGTTGTGTGAGGGAGTTCTGTGAGCTATCTCAGTAAACACAAACTTCACATACAATGCCTGTGATGTACTTTGTTACACATACAGTAACAAAGTACAAAAACTTACTGAACTTGAGTAGCATTTTCAGGTATTTGTACTTTACTTGAGTAGTTTTTTTTCTGACAACATTTTACTTTTACACCCTACATTTTAAAATAAATATCTGTACTACTTCTTAACAGACTTGTTACTTTTGTTTTAAAACATTTTACAGGGAGTTATTATTTTACGTCACTGCGGGCCTTCAAACATCAAGCCGATTTAAGCCTGAACAGTAACTCAAGACAGGCAGTCCTGTTCATGTATTAGTCACCAGGGGAAAGAGATGAAAGAGGCAAACCTGTGTGCCAAAGTCAGGGGTTAAAGTGGTTTGTGCTTTATTTTTTTCTGGCACAACACCAACACAACACAAGTACTTCAGCATCTAGCTAGCCTAACAGAAGAGGACAAAACAAAAATGGAGTGACATATTTTTAGTGGCAGGTAATTTCAAATACAACATTTTTATCAGCACAACACGCATCATCAAAAACACTGTTTGTGCGCAGTTTGTCTGCTGCTACTGCTTATTTCACAGGGAGAGAAAAGTCAGAGAGCTAAATTCATTCAGAGATGGAGATAAGAAAGACAGGACAGGAGAGGAAGAAGAGAGATAAGGACTACAGCTATTTCCTCAGGATTTGATAAACCAGACGTTTAACTCTTACATGATGTCATCATGTTTTTAAATAATAATTTCCATACTTTTATTGTACATGACAATAAAGGTCTATTTTATTCTAAATCAGATATTGGGTCTGTACATGTTACATGTTTTTTCATATTGTGAAACAAGCTGCAACAAAAACTGAGGTAGACTAACCCTAACTGTGTTATTTATGAAAATACTCTACAGATTAGTGCAGGGTGAGAAGGTTAGTTAGTCTGTACTGTGATGCATTTGAAGTAAAGAACGGTGTGTGACTTGTGCACAGTGACTGTCTAGTAAAAAGTTAAACAGAATACTGTCAGGATAGAAATCAGTCAGGACAGCTTATGAAACATCTGCTCACATCTTGTTAATATTAGGTGTATAAATCCACAAAGAGCAGCAGGTCAGCTGATCACAGCCTGTACACTAAGAAAATCTACTGGAGCTCACATTAGAAATTAATGTGAGTTGTGATTCTTTTCTTTTCCCCACTCTGAGCCATTAGAACTGATTTTAGGTTTCCTCCACCTGGTGAATCTCACTTTAACCCCTGACTGTACTCATTTTTAGAGGCAAAATCAGCCTCTACAATGTAAGCAACAGAAAACAGAGCTATTTATTTTATTTCCTTCTTTTTCTCTTTTCATGTTCTACATAATCGATTCAAGCTGAATACATTTATTAGAATTAAAAATGAGACTGAAACAAGTTTATTGTTCCCTCTACTGATATTATTTTATCATTACATTAATACAGCACAGAGTTCAGCTAACTTTGCACAAAAATAGGTGGTAGAAACACTCTCCAAAGAGCTACTTTTATTACTTTGAGTTCATTTCAGAGCCGGTACTTTTTTACTTTAGCATAGAAGTTGAATCCATACGTATTTTTTAACACTAGTATCTGTACTTCTGTTTAAGTACATATATTCTGTACTTTTGTGCTTTCTGGATGTGATCTTAATGTAATGTTTTTGTTGCCTAAAGCTAACCTAAGAGAAATAAACAGAATCATTTAGACAACTATTTACGTAAGTTAAATGCTAAAAGATCTCTGAAGCAAAGCGGTCGATTGCAGTAGTTATATTTAGCACTTGCAGGTTTGTTTAATGCAGATCACACCCAGTACAATTTTGAAATATATTGCCAACTCAAACTCATTCTGTTTTTTCTTGGCTTTCAGGGGGCTCTGCTGGCTCTGCGCCCAGCTTGCTGGCCTCCGTCTTGCTGCCCTTTTTGGAGGTTTGGTTGGGGGTGCCATTCAGGACGTTCTCCGAGTTCTGCAGAGTCTGAAAATGCTTCCTGGAGCCCAGCAGGGAGGGGTTGTTAACCAGTGTGTACATCAGCTGCCAGCGAGAGCGAATCCTTTGACTGCTGTTCGCCTTGCTTGGTTTATTCTCCTGAATCCCTGAAAGCATGAAGGAGGAGCAGGCTGAGGGCAGAACGAGACAGCAAACCAAGGGACTGAATATGCTTAGTGTCATGTATCAATGTATGCATGACGTATTTTGAAAACAGTGGCTAAGAAATTGCTACAACCCCATGTAGCATGCTTTATGTGTGTGTCACTGAAAAGAACACATTGTGGAGAAACACTCAAAGCCGTCTGTATTTGGCAGCTCTGTGGGTTTAGAAATTGTAGTCAGTGAAAGCTACACAACTAAATATCCATTTTGATATTTGTCATTACAAGCATATTCATCTGAGAGTCAGCAACTTATAATATGATGTAGAGAAAAGTGGATTTAATGAAAACACAATGGTCCTGTGCTAATTTTGGCATGCCATTCTAAAGTGATAAATGTTGCTCTTTCCTGTAAGCTAAATTTTTTATCATTTATACTAACAATGTTACACAATTACAACATGCAGTAGTAATAATCATAAAGTGAGGATTGCCAGGATGCATATTTCAGCATGGCAGCATAATAAGCAGAAATGCTAAATAATAAACATATTATTATGATTGGACCACAGCATTAGCATTAGCAATTAGCTGAGTCTATTGTAAAAGCTCTTCCTGACAGTGAGGATAATTAAGCTGGACAGTGTAGAGCTGAGCTTGACATGTTGAGAGTAACACATTGTGGCCTTCAGCACAGAAGTTAAACCACGGCTGTATTAAAAGAATAAGTCAGCACTGCTTAATTTTTTCCAATTGTGATCATTCTAGGTATTACAACAACTCCCTCTCCTGCCCACAACGCATTTTTTTCCATAAAGCACTATTATTACATTCTTATTAAATACTTAATGTTCAATATGTTTTAAATGTAGTGGCACAAAAGCTGGACTGTGTTTGTGTGTGTGTGTGTGTGAGAGACAGAGGATGTTTGTCTTTATGTGTTTCCAGTTTAGGATTTCTACCTTCCTCTGCATCTTGTATTTTCTGTCCAGCTCTCCCACCCCCAACCATCATGTCCAGCAGCAGCCCACAGAAAGCCTTCATCACCGGGTGCGACTGACTGACCTCCACCTTCAGGAAGTGTGTGTAGTAGCAGTAGGCTAAATAGAGTCAAAGGTCACAGAGTAGAATTTAAATCAGACTGTCTGAAAAATGCAATTGCATACTTTTGTTATTATCATCAAGTCATTCAAGATGATTAAAATTAGTAACAGTGTTACTGTACATAAAGGATGTGTTCACAAAGGTCTATATAGCCTATTCCTCAATACTCCGGGATTCTAGACAAATTGAATGAATCGTACCTGGGTCATAGGACTCTGCTGTGCGATGCAGCAGACTGACATCAATACGACCAAGATGGATGATGTTGTACAAAGCTGTTATTACTATTCTCCATATGGCAACAACCAGCCCCACCACAGTGTTGATTAGGAACAGCAGGTACGTCAGGAGGAACAGACTCTCTCTGAAAAGCATCATGGAGGAGACTGTGAGAAAAAACTGAGTGTAAACATGAAGTTAATTACATTAGCAATACAAAGCCTGTGACAGAGCTTGTGACCCTGAAAGTGCTGACCTCTGATGAGTGGAGGCTTCACATTTTTAAATGAAGTAATAACAAATAAAGGATTCTGAGTTGCATTGTGGGAAATGGTATTTGAGGTTGGACCATAATAGGTCCTAAAACTCAAGAAATCTCAACCCTTTCAGCTAGATTTGTTCTTTGTTCTCCAACTTTATGCCCCAGTACAAAATTAAATAAACCCACTCATTATTCTTTAACAATTAAACAATAAATTAATTAAACAATTTCTTTGTATTAAATGCACGTTTTTGAATCAGTTTTCAGCATAAAGCTAAAACTACTCAACAGAAACTCTCTGAGGCCCCCTCTCCCACAAAACAAAGACCCCAGTGTCCTCAGAAGTAGTTGCATGTCTCTAATTAACAAGTTGAATCCCAGTGAGAAGGGTTTCATGTTGTAATCTACTTAATCTACTTCTTTAGTATTTTTTGACGATACAGATACAAAGCCTTCAGTACTAATAGTTGGAAAACCATTTATTTATTTATTCAGTTCTTTGAAAGACATCATTTATGCTGTAAAAGAGCTAAACTAAATAATTGACACTTGTTACTAATAATTAAACAGTTTCATCCTCAGAATTACATTGCATTTTTATTAGTATCGAACAAAAATAAAATTACAACTAATAATTAAAATGTCTAAGTAATAAACAAAACCTAATTAAACTGCATTCCAACAAATGAGTAGGACTAAACAAACACACCTGTTGTTCAGGTCTCTTGTGCCGGCTTTTTGTTTGATGAAAGCGAACTTAGCAGTCACATGCTGAAGCCCTGTAATCAGTATCAGTGTGACCCAGGCCGGCCTGAGACATCACAAAGGTGGAAAATGAAAGTGTTTTGAATCATTGATTCATGAAAAGAGAAAAAAGGAAAGAGCTATATGAATTGTTGCTGACTCACCATGCCTTTCCTGCAATTTCAAAGACAATGATGTTACGGCCGTAAAACACTGGGATAATGATCAAAAACACCAGGAACAAGAAGCAGATGAAAAACACAATGGTCTGGATAGCCATTCCTGCAGAGTTAACACAGAAACAGGCCACTTTGAATATTAAAAGCATTTCTAAAAGTTTTTTTTTTTCATCTGAGCCATTTTTTTAACAAATCAGTCCATTTGAAGTGTTTTGTGGTTGTGGCGGTCTAAAGAATGAATTCTGCTATTTCTGCATTTCTAATGTAATTAAATGAGCAAAAAGATCAAAAGTAAAAATCTTAAAATCTTATTCCATTTCTTCAAAGAGCTTCTTCTATTTGCCCTTAAGCCTTTTTTAAATGGCCAGCACTATAGGTTT
Source organism: Neolamprologus multifasciatus (assembly GCF_963576455.1). Taxonomy (NCBI): domain Eukaryota; kingdom Metazoa; phylum Chordata; class Actinopteri; order Cichliformes; family Cichlidae; genus Neolamprologus; species Neolamprologus multifasciatus. Next base: position 6,817,957 of record NC_140439.1, on the reverse strand, counting down.
TATCAAGCATCACTCACAAGCATTTGCAAAGCTGGATTACTACATAGTTAGTACTTTAGTAAACTACAATGAGTGCATTCATGGTAATAAGGGAACATGCCATCCAGATCAACAGCCTGTCTTTTTTAGTTGTAGTTCTTTTCTTCGGACAAAAAACTTTTTGAGAGACAATCCCTATTAAAAGGACAAGCGAAAGGGTTTTTTTTTTTTCTTTTCATGATGTGGTATTTTCCAGCATTATTCTTAAAACTAAAGTCAGTTTATTCAAGCTTTACCAAGGCTGACGATTGCAGCCTGGTATCCCGTCAAGCCCATCCAACAGACAACACCAGGTCTAGACGGATGCATGGTTTTCTGGTTGTTGCAAAGCTTGTAAATGTCTCCCTTATACAGTCCTCTTAGGTTTGATCTGAAACACATTAAGCCAGTGACACAGGTTCAGACAGGAAGGCCTAGAAAAATCTAGAGAAAAATAAGTAACAAAGTTGAAATACTTATCATCAGGCAACAATGAGAAGTCTGACAATATTGGGGTTAGACTATAATCAGTATTCAGAATAAGTAAACTTTTCATGGAGAAAATAGAGTTTCCTTTAACCAATGCCTCCAGTCTCTGAGGATTTACTGCACATACCTGTGGAGAACCATGGACCTCATGAGCATAATAAGGCTGACCAAGCAAGACAGGGTCATCGCACAGAGGTAGCATACTAACAAGCAAATGATGCAAAAGAAAAAACAAATTAGTCTTACTTTAAAACAAAAATACTTTGGTATTTTGTTTCAGGGACAGCAAACAGACACACATACCTTCCAGCAGCCATGTGTAAAGAGTTACAATTCTAACAACCTCCATCCTGTCATCTGATAACACAATCCCAAAACCCAGTAACAAGAAGGCGATATTTTCATCAATACCAGCACGAACAATGTGGAGAGTGGGCACCACCAGGACAACTATCAAGAGTGCGGTCTGTAGGGTGAAACAGGCAATGGTGAAAGTAAAACAAATGAACCAAGATGGTATGACATTTTAAAATAGGTAAAGGTATTATTGGCTTATTTAAGCTCACATGGTATATAGCCACACAGGTAACAAAAAATGATACCGCCAGCTTCAGTGGAAAACGAAACACTGAAAGGAAAAATGATCAAGTAGGTTACTGCAGCATTTCCAATATGTCAGATATGCAGAAGAAGTTAAGTCAGCGTTACATAAAAAATATATCTGTATGAGAACACTCACCTTTTTCAGGAATATAAATGTAACCCTTAATCACCTCCAGAATTCTCTCTGCAAGCGCTGGTTTGTCAGATGCTGACGAACTACAAGAGAACAAGTCGTGAGAGCTGCAAAATACATGAATGCGATTTATATTTAATTTATTTAACTTATTTACTTATGTATTGTTGATATCTGCAACTGAATTAGAAGTTCCCCTTCAAGCCTCCCCCAGTACCTCACTGTGGGAAGAGCCCTCCGGTATGATCCATCAGATAATCACAATCAGTATCATAGTTTTCAGAGAATCTGGGTTACGCTAGTAACCAAACATTTTCTACAGTAACAATTCAAGGCCACAAGCTCCATTGCAACACTGTAGTACTATATTTCCTCCTATTCTGGTTCACATCTAACTCTTACAGTAAGTATTTATTCAATAAATGCTTAAAAAATATCTTTAAATAAATAAAATTTCAACAAGGATATTAACTTAGTTGTTTATTTATGCATATTACAGTTCTCAAAATTTAAAAAAAACCTTGTCTATAAATAATTTAGAAAATACTACATTATGTATTCATTTGATCTTGATTAGATTAATGCACTGTTCTCATTTTTTGCTCACACAACAAAGACAAAGAAAACAAACTTGAGCTGATTCAGAATTAAAGTAAGGTAAAGTTGAATAAATATCCAAATCCCATTTTGCAATGATCATTTCGGTTATAGAGGTTTATCCCCCGAAATATACGGTAAACCTTCTGTAAGCACCTTAATTGTTCAATGGGCTGGATAAACAAAGCTAACACTTCATCTTTTTTAATTCAGCATTTACTTTATTTTTAAAAACTGTCACTTGCTTTTGGCCTGTCTTTAAATAATACCTTCACTCATACTTCTTTAATTGCACGTAAACTTCTTTGTACCTTGTTTTGAAAATAAATTTGTTCTTCCTCTTCTTCCTATCAGTCTTAACAGTAATCTGGATCTTTAAGGTGGATTACCTATATTGCAAGCAAATATACAGTGGGGCAAAAAAGTATTTAGTCAGCCACCGATTGTGCAAGTTCCCCCACTTAAAATGATGACAGAGGTCAGTAATTTGCACCAGAGGTACACTTCAACTGTGAGAGACAGAATGTGAAAAAAAAATCCATGAATTCACATGGTAGGATTTGTAAAGAATTTATTCGTAAATCAGGGTGGAAAATAAGTATTTGGTCAATAACAAAAATACAACTCAATACTTTGTAACATAACCTTTGTTGGCAATAACAGAGGTCAAACGTTTACTATAGGTCTTTACCAGGTTTGCACACACAGTAGCTGGTATTTTGGCCCATTCCTCCATGCAGATCTTCTCAAGAGCAGTGATGTTTTGGGGCTGTCGCCGAGCAACACGGACTTTCAACTCCCGCCACAGATTTTCTATGGGGTTGAGGTCTGGAGACTGGCTAGGCCACTCCAGGACTTTCAAATGCTTCTTACGGAGCCACTCCTTTGTTGCCCGGGCGGTGTGTTTTGGATCATTGTCAAGTTGGAAGACCCAGCCTCGTTTCATCTTCAAAGTTCTCACTGATGGAAGGAGGTTTTGGCTCAAAATCTCACGATACTTGGCCCCATTCATTCTGTCCTTAACACGGATCAGTCGTCCTGTCCCCTTGGCAGAAAAACAGCCCCATAGCATGATGTTTCCACCCCCATGCTTCACAGTAGGTATGGTGTTCTTGGGATGCAACTCAGTATTCTTCTTCCTCCAAACACGACGAGTTGAGTTTATACCAAAAAGTTCTACTTTGGTTTCATCTGACCACATGACATTCTCCCAATCCTCTGCTGTATCATCCATGTGCTCTCTGGCAAACTTCAGACGGGCCTGGACATGCACTGGCTTCAGCAGCGGAACACGTCTGGCACTGCGGGATTTGATTCCCTGCCGTTGTAGTGTGTTACTGATGGTGACCTTTGTTACTTTGGTCCCAGCTCTCTGCAGGTCATTCACCAGGTCCCCCCGTGTGGTTCTGGGATCTTTGCTCACCGTTCTCATGATCATTTTGACCCCACGGGATGAGATCTTGCGTGGAGCCCCAGATCGAGGGAGATTATCAGTGGTCTTGTATGTCTTCCATTTTCTGATGATTGCTCCCACAGTTGATTTTTTCACACCAAGCTGCTTGCCTATTGTAGATTCACTCTTCCCAGTCTGGTGCAGGTCTACAATTCTTTTCCTGGTGTCCTTCGAAAGCTTTTTGGTCTTGGCCATGGCGGAGTTTGGAGTCTGACTGGTTGAGGCTGTGGACAGGTGTCTTTTATACAGATGATGAGGTCAAACAGGTGCCATTCATACAGGTAACGAGTGGGGGACAGAAAAGCTTCTTACAGAAGACGTTACAGGTCTGTGAGAGCCAGGGATTTTCCTTGTTTGAGGTGACCAAATACTTATTTTCCACCCTGATTTACGAATAAATTCTTTACAAATCCTACCATGTGAATTCATGGATTTTTTTTTCACATTCTGTCTCTCACAGTTGAAGTGTACCTCTGGTGCAAATTACTGACCTCTGTCATCATTTTAAGTGGGGGAACTTGCACAATCGGTGGCTGACTAAATACTTTTTTGCCCCACTGTAGGTAATCCACAGTTTTAAAATGCTTTTACTTTGAATGAAAATCATGCATACATGTGGTGAGGCATGTGGTAAATTTCAACATATTTGTGGGTTTAAAGGATTATACACCATTACACAATTGAAGCCAGTAGGAATCTCACTTTTAAAACACACACAAAAAAATAATTTTGGCATGTGGCTTGAAAGTGCAATTAATTTGATTTGCATGAAGCTAGAGAAGCAAATGATCAGTTGATTTAATATCAAATGCTAGACTCCACTAATCTCATTTTTGAAGTTACTCCAAAACAGTGATTATTTTAGCTTATAACTTGTGGAGCCTGGGCTCTGAACCAGTGACAGTCAGCTAATACAATATAGAAAGAAAAGAATATTCTGAAAGGAAAAGAAGAAAATCTTTAGCAAATACTACTCTATAAATATCTATTAAAAATAAACCTACAAACATTATCAGGCCTTTGTCACATATCACATTCTGAAACTGAGAAGTCAGAAAATGATCACACTGCAATAAAGAGCTGCTAGCTCACTGTAATGGCACAGTTAATGGAACTGGAAGTGAACACATTAAAGTCAGCAGCAAAACTGCCAGTGAGCAAGCTTTCATTATAAATTTTGTCGTCTTCATTGAAATATGATCCCGACCTCTATCATGTTTTTTATGTGTCACCAATCTGAGTCTCATAAAATAAATCACTCTTTAATCTCAGCTCACCTGGCAGTTGAGGACTTTTTCTTGAGAAGTAACTTCACATAGTTGGTGTAGTAGCTGCTGTCAAGGTCCTGTGAGCAAAAACATTTTAAGGTGTCAGTATTTCAGAACATAACTACAAGTTTAATTTCCTTCATAACTCTGTAATTTCAATGTTACCAATTAGTGTTTGTTGGAGATTTAATCTGCTTTTGAAGTATAAGTCTTGAATTAATATATTTGAAGGTGGGAAAATGTCACCTCTCCCGTCATAATCTGCTGAAGGACACAGCATTAAACCTGTTCTTTTTCTGCACAAGCTGCTCATTGTAATCACAGTTCTGTTTTACATAATTGAACTATGTTACGTACTTATTCATGTGCACCAGCCACAGCCAGAGATAAATATCATACATTTTTAGAATGTTGAAATTTAGAATGTTTGTGTATTCTGACTTTTCTCACCTCGTCCGTCTTTGGTCCTCTCACAAACAGCAAAGGGAACTGAATGCAGAGATATGCAAGGCAGGCCAGCTGAGGCAGACTTGCGAGTAGAGCATAGTATTTATAGATCTGTAAACAAATAAAATATGCTGTCCTTTAAAGTATCAGTTCTTTCAATTGTAACGTGATGTAATCACTGTTTTTATACAAACCCAAAATGTTATAAAATTATCAGTTACTAAAGGACTTACTAAATGACAAATCACAAAAGTTAAACAACTATAACCAGACTTGGCTGTTCCCATCTTGTTTGGGTTTTATTTCTTCCAGCTTTTGCACTGTTTTCAAACTTTTTAACTGGACTAGCTTGTGTCTGCTACAACTAGAAGCAAGATCAACACTGTACAAGCATGTCATGAAAGTGAAACATGGAAAGGAAAATCTTTGGGATTGGTTGAGTTGTTGCCACAGTAGCTTGTTCATGCACCTCAAAATCTACCATGAGGTTGCATAGCAACAAATGTCTTTAAATTCAGCAGATATTTGAAATCTGTGTAGGATTTTTTATACCAAGTCTGACGTTGAAAACAGAAGTGCAACGTCAACTTTTAAAGAAAGTATTCTTCTCAGATATGAAATTCATTTGTTTCCCTTAAACATTATACATCAGTATTTTTTTGTTGGTATTTTACCTCTGGAGTCTTTGGACAGTCAAATTTCTGCCACACCAGGACTCCAAAGTGAGTGAAGGAGAGCAGTGTCCCAAATACATAACCTGCTTTGCGCTGCAGAGTTCCACATACCAACAGAGGATAATACAGGATTGGGTAATAAAATATGGCGATTATCTTCATGTACTCTGGAAAAAAAGGACCCAAAAAAAGACAGGGCATATCAGTTCCTAAAATGAAACCTCTAATCTAATCAGTATAGACAATATGGAAAAACAAGGACTCTCTAGAATCCTCCACATAAATAATCTGATTCATAATAATAAAGGGATAATAATAAATGCAGTGTATGTTCAAAAACTACTGACTGGCATGATAATCAAACCACCATATAACTGAAGCAATTACAATCTTCATTACAACTAAAGAACAAACAAGCATTCAGATGTCTACCTTTAATATCTGCTGGAGTATCTTTGGAGAAAGGCAGAGGGTCTGGGGTGATCACCAGCATTGCCAGCTTGCTGAACACCAGTCCAAAAACAGCCATAACCACTCCTTTTTTCTGAGTCTGATCCAGGAAGTTGGCTGGACTGTGATATCACACAGGGAGGCTCAGATAACATGAGACAAATGTGCAGTTAAATTTGTATTTACCAAATTTACCTGAAGACGCTTGAGGATCCTCTTGCAAAACCCTGGCAGAATTTATTTTTCCTGGTGAGACCTGCCAGGATTAACATGATCACCAGCTAGATGGAAGGACAAATTTTTAGATCTTCAGTTACGCGTCATACAGTTAATGCCACATCAGTGATTGTCATTATATACTAATACAGTAAACATTTTTTTACATTACATGCTGTAAACGCAACTTTAGGCTAGCTTGTTCTAAAAAGTTTCCTTTTGTCAAAAGCTGCCCCAAAATGTTGGCAGATTCATAAAAAAAGACTGTTTGTAACACACTTGTAAACAAGTGTAATCGAATGCTTCCTTGAAATGATAGGACAGGATTATGACATTCGTTTCAGGTACAAATGGTGAAATGCAAACGTTATTCTTAATATGCTGTCATGTCACTAAATGATAAGGCATTACTGTGCCCCCTATCTTTCAGGGCTAAGTTGTATTTGATTGCGTTTATCAGTTCCGGTTATTCTCAGCCTTTGCCAGCTCCAGGAGCTCATTAAAACTTCAACTTTCCAAAATAACACAGCACTCTAGATATGTCAGGAACTGACCTATAAATCAGAAGAAAATAACCTTGTTTGGTAGAAAACATATTTCATGACCCACCTCTAATAGTTTTTCAGATTGTTTACCGTACAATGAAATTGGGTCGTGTCCATTCTATATACAGTAGAAGGATTTTTATGACTGAGTCAGTTGTGTTCATTCGTAATTGGTTGAAGGCTAAATGACAGTAAAAGTCCCTAAATAGCATATCCTTTGGGAGCAAAGACAACTGACGGATTCCTGGAAAATGCACCAAAGGACGTACTGGGACATGAACCTCTCTCATCTTCTCATTATGTTCCACTTAAAAGGAGAATAGTTTAAATGTTCAAGCTGTGTTGGCAGCAAACATTCAAATCTAGAATTTTAGCTGATACTGCATAAAAATTTATTGGCTTGTGAGTCAGAGCTGACCCCTGCTTGTTATGTTTGTTTGCAAAAAGCTATCTTAAGACTAAGATGACTAGCGGATTACATTGGTGACAATGTCGACTTTTTTTATACAGTCTATGATTGCAATCAACTGCTTAAGCCATGCATTCCCAAGAAACTACAAAGTTATCAGTGTTTTTCTTGTTCATTCTGCCTTACTGTAGAAACAAGCAGTGTTGGGTGTAACAGAATACAAAGTAACACATTACTGTAATCACACTACATTTTCAGCAACACAGTAATGTAGCTTGTTACTGAACTAAATTCAGTCATTTCATTACAGTTTAAACGTTGCCACTGCTTGTGTTATAAACTGCATTCTTCAGTCATCTGCACACAGGTGGATAAAAAAAACCCATCTAACAAACTTTTTTTTTCTGTGCACTTATTAAAGTATTCTGATTCTGATTCTGATTCTGATTTGCGCCACAATCAGCCAATTTCAGTTCTTGTGCAGGAGGAAAAAAGCTTGTGGGGTGATACAGCCTTTGAGGAGTGGATATGCATCCTCTTATTTTTATTGCATTTTAATGAGTAGTGTAATGAATTACTAATGAATTACTAAGTAATTAATTGCATTGCATTACTTCAAAGAAAAGTAAAGAGTAATATATAATACTTTACTTTTTAAAGCTGCATCTCCTTAGACACCTTTTACATTATAAAGGGACTTATTTTAGCCTAACTAACACAACAACAATTTGCAGTTATACATTAATGAAGCAAAGCTATAAATACTACATTTCATTGTGCTACTACAGTAGCCTATAGGTCCGTTAAATTAATGCATTATTAGCATTATTTCCCATATGATCATAACTTAGATGGTGACAAGTTAAAGAAAAAAAAGCAACACTCAGTGACTTGAGTAAGGTGTTGTGTCACCATGTACAACCAGATCAGTGCACTGTAATATTGATTCTCCACGTCTGTGGATCTGTACTGGATTAAGAAGAACATCATTCTTCTAAATTATTCCCTCTTTTGGTGTTTGGAATATGGTGATGGAGAGTGCTAATGTGTTCAACAAGTTTGATATTATACTGTATTTTAAGTGACCCCAATTTATCTGCAGTAACCCAACAAAACAACCCCCCGCCCTTAAGAGAGTAGTCAGGTCCAAGTATACTTACTGATATCGATAATATACATATATGGAAGAGCTTGTCATCTGCTGTCGGGTCACATGGTAAAATAACTCTGCGACAAAAAGAAAATAAAGAATAAAACCATCATTAAAAAATGTGCAAAGTAAGTCTAAAACAAGTCAAACCACCACATCTCAGCACTTTCCTGACCTTGTTGATGTACCAGGACCCCACCTGTGCAAATAATCAATGCTTATGGCCCCATTTGACACCTTTGACTCAACTTTTTTATACTCACTCTTTGGGTGGTTTTGTAGGCTCTGCGTTGTTTGAGTACCAGTCTGAATAGTCATAATAGGAATATTGAAAAGGCTCAACTCCCTCTTTGCTCTGATTCATTGCAGCTGTTTAATCAAGTCATACAGGTGAAGCAGGACAAATAAAGATCCAGAGGACTCCTCCTGGTCCAGCTCCAGTCAGCAGTCTGTTGGTGCTGCTGCAACGTGTCAGGACAGCTTGGCCCAAGAACCCCAACACATTCCAGTCCAGCTAATAACTAAACGCAGCAGATTAAGGGCTGCACAGAAGGGAGGGAGAGTGGAGCAAGGTTTAACATTCACGTGAAATGAAGCAAGTGGAGGAACAAATGTTTTAAACCTTGCCACTTAATCATTTAAAAGTGATTCATAGAATAACATTTGGTCAAAGACAATGTAGCATCACGTTTAGGGATTTAATTAACAGTCAAGTTAACAAAAAAAATGTATTGTTGAGTTTGGTGGTGCAGATATTTAAATGGTTAGTAAGTAATAAGTCTGAGTCCAGTAAATTCTTCACATCTGGCTGGTACCATTTCTACAGTGAAACACGCTGATGGTAGTATCATCCAATGGGAGTGCTACTCAATAACAAGACTACAGTCAGGAGCCATGTATTAGGCACAATCACTCTTCAGCACAAATATGAATTCAGCCAGTCACATGGGAGAAACATCAAACTGAGCATCAAATTAGGTTGTCGTTTGGTTGTTGCCAGACACACTGGTCCAGCTATTGCTGCTCATCTAATGGGACATCTCATGATCTTCACCTACGACTCTATGGGTTTGTCATTCAGATTAGGTAATGTTATTTTTGCACAGCAAATGGCACCAACCTGTTTGCCTCCCTCCGCTTGTTACTTAACAGACTAATCTTTTAAGATGAAAATCTCTCACTGAAACAAAGGCAACCTTTGTGTGAACGAGAGACAGAAAGGTGAAAATGAGAATGGGACACGTTACGTAAGGACCTCAACTTAAAGTTTTATGAAATAAAAATGAGACAGAAAGAAACCATGTGACGAGCATCCAGTGCCGCTGCAGAGGACGAACACTAACAACAGACCTCACCTTCTCCAAACTGCAGCTGAAGCAGGACTTTATGATGATTTCCAGTGCTCATGCTGTGTATCTTAAAAGAAAATTTAATGGCACCATTTGAGTCGAAGCATATTTTGCTGGGAAATCTGGTGCCTGTGGGAGCTGGAAGTGTTTTAATCTGGACTGGTGAGTTTCCGTCATAAGGCTGCAGAGGGCCAACTGATCTGATCCAAAGACTGGGACTGTAAGGGCCTGGCACTGGATCCAGATGGCTCAAATGCTGCTATTTCATCATAGAAAAATCACCACAGATGTGCTGGATGCTGTTCTTAACTTCTTAAACTCCAGACTTCAAGCTCAGTTTCAGCTTAGAATGAAAAATATTTGTGTTAAAATAAGAGTTTTCAGTTTCTTGCTCTTTAAATTCAGCTTACAAGCATAAAAAAACAAGTTTGATGTCTCTATGAAATGCAGCAGGGGTCCACTTCCTCTCCTCTGCTGTGTCTCTTTGATAGTGGCAGTGTGTTTGAATGAAAAGGTAAAGAAATACTGACTGACGTTTCTTATCAAGCTGACATTTGGCTGAGGTACACCAACGCTCATTTAAACCACATAGAACTCATCATTTCAAACCTCATTTCAAGGTGGAATTTACTTCATTTTAATAATACTGTTATAAGGTCACTGTGTAGATGGCAATGTGAAGACACGTGGTACAGAGTGTAAAGATCCTACTACTTCTTGATGTAGTCAGGTGTCTGACTACAGTCTGGTCAAAATATTTTTGCTTGTTTGTTTACCTTTTAAATATTGGAAGGGTGACAGTCAGAGGCATAGAAATACATGGGAGTATAATACATATACTTATATATTCAAATGTGTATTTGTATTTTGAATTTAATGCTTTTCACAAAAAAGACAAAATACATTAAGCAGAAATAACGAAATAATGAGCAGTTACAGCATGATAACTGATGATAAGTTGTAACTGTTACTTTCTGTGACCCGTGTTTCAGTCATGTGTCCATGTTTGTTTTGTCTAAGTGTGAGGTCCCTGTGTTATTTTGAAGGTCCCCTTATCCTGTGTGCATTGTTTTCAGTTTAACTGCTTTTGTTTCCTCTTCCTTTATCGACTGTATACCAGCTGTATCTCAGTCCATCCTTCAGAGGCCGCATTTGAAGGCCGATTACGTCACAGCGACGCAACGTAATTTGAAGGCTGCTCCAAATGCAGCCGACAAATGCGTCCTTCAATTCCCCGGATTTGAAGGATGGGTTGGGTGTATCCTTCCTGACCCAACCTATCCCAGAATTCATAGCACGGCCCAGCCAATTTCAGTTTCCAACAATGGTGGCAGCTACTTAGTTGTAAAATTACTCTTATTACTCTTTACAATACTTTATTAATCAAATTAGTATTCCTAATATTTCCATAATAATATAAAAATACTTTTCAAATGCGGCAATGGTGAAGAAGTGCGGCTAACGAGTTTGAAATATTACTCTTTCTGGGTCACAAAATAAACTTTTAACATATTTTCAGGCTAGAATGTAGGTGTGTAAACTGCAAATATCTGCTCGATTTATCAAGACATCACATATTTGCAAAAGTGCTCCAACGTTTTCTGAGACGTCTGTTACTCACCAGCTCAATAGCTGACCGGGTGGCCAAGGCTCACTAGAGCCGGCGAGAACACCGGACTCCCGGCACATCGTTTTCAGACCCTGCGCGGTCTTTCACTACTCAGGTTAAACATGATATATAAGTCACTTAGATAACTTAAAAATGTTATTGTTTGGATTTTTTCAGTGTTCTATTTGTTCCTGAGTAAGTCGGTTTGGCTGAGATTAAAGTTTCATACAGCTGAATAAACATCAAACAGAAAACTGATTAAACAGAAAACTGATTAAACAGAAAACTGATTAAACAGTGTGAGATGGTAGAGAATTTACTCCAATGTCCTGTTATATTTTAGATAGCAAGGAGCAGACGGCTCAGTTTATTAAACTCTACCGAGACAGCTGGCGAGGCAAATCTGAAGGCTAGACCGTCCCACTTCACAGCCTCGCTTCCGGCCTTCTCGGTCTTCGGAGGATCTGGCCCATGTAGACCGCGAAGGCCAGGTCCTCCGAAGAATGCAGCCCCTGAAGTGAGACACAGCTATTGTCTTGGTGTCCCTTTGCCCTTTGTTGTGTTGTCCCTCATTCCTGCTTGCTGAGTGTCCTCATGTTCCAAGTGTCTCGTGTAGTTTCCTAGTTAGCAAATTCCTAGTCTCTCCCTAGTTAAGTTCTTTTCTATTTTTGATCCTTGTGAGTCCAGCACAAAAAGCTTTATTTTGAGCTCAGTGGCGATTCTGAGTCCTGCACATTGGCTCCTAATCTTGTCAGTAACACAGCAATATATACCTGCCAAAAAGCTGCAAAAGAATTCAGAAGCATTTCTGTCCCGTATTTGCAGACAAACTGTCAGTGTGTGTTCTGCAACATTCACACTAAAATTTGAGTGAAAATGGTTCATCTGGAGTAAAAAAAAGTGAAAAAGTAAAAAGTGTTTTTGCTTCTACCAGCAGTCTTAAAGATGTCTCACCAATGTTTTTCAGTTTTGTTTTTTTCATTGGTTGTCACTGAGAAAGTGGATGGAAAGGTGTCACATACATAGGGATGGGTATCGTTTAGGTTTTATCCGATACAGGTGCCAAACCGGTACTTTTGAAATGGTGCTTAAACGGTGCCCAAACCGGTGCTTAAAGAATGGAAAACACAAAATTGGTCAAAAAACCTCTCATGTTCAGCTGTTTTTTTGTAAAAAGATAACAATGTTAGTCTTTTCTGCAGGTATAGGGCATACAGTTGTGGTCAAAAGTGTACATACACTTGTAAAGAATATAATATAATGGCTCTACCGAGCGTCCCGTTATTTCTAAAACTCTGATTTTTCCCTGATAGAGTGATTGGAACAAATACTACTTTGTCACAAAAAACATTCATGAAGTTTGGTACTTTAATGACTTTATTATGGGTCAACAGAAAAAAGTGATCACATCTGCTGGGTCAGAAATATACATACAGCAGTGCTAATATTTGGTTACATGTCCCTTAGCCATTTCCACTGCAATTAGGCGCTTTTGGTAGCCATCCACAAGCTTCTGGCAAGCTTCTGGTTGGATCTTTGACCACTCCTCTTGACAGAATTGGTGCAGTTCAGTTAAATTTGATGGCTTTCTGACATGGACTTGTTTCTTCAGCATTGTCCACATGTTTTCAATGGGGTTTAAGTCAGGACTTTGGGAAGGCCATTCTAAAACCTTTATTCTAGCCTGATTTAGCCATTTCTTTACCACTTTTGATGTGTGTTTGGGGTCATTGTCCTGTTGGAACACCCAACTGCGCCCAAGACCCAACCTGTGTGCTGATGATTTTAGGTTATGTTGAAGAATGTGAAGGTAATCCTCCTTCTTCATTATCCCATTTACTCTCTGTAAAGCACCAGTTCCATTGGCAGCAAAACAGCCCCACAGCATAATACTCCCACCACCATGCTTGATTGTAGGCATGGTGTTCTTGGGGTCAAAGGCCTCACCTTTTCTCCTCCAAACATATTGCTGGGCATTGTGGCCAAAAAGCTCGATTTTTGTTTCGTCTGACCACAGAACTTTCCTCCAGAAGGTCTTATCTTTGTCCATGTGATCAGCAGCAAACTTCAGTCGAGCCTTAAGGTGCCGCTTTTGGAGCAGGGGCTTCCTTCTTGCACGGCAGCCTCTCAGTCCATGGAGATGCAAAACACGTTTGACTGTGGACAATGACACCTGTGTTCCAGCAGCTTCAAATTCTTGGCAGATCTGCTTTTTGGTGATTCTTGGTTGACTCTTCACCCTCCTGACCAATTTTCTCTCAGCAGCAGGTGATAGCTTGCGTTTTCTTCCTGATCTTGGCAGTGACGAAACAGTGCCATGCACTTTATACTTACAAACAATTGTTTGCACTGTTGCTCTTGGGACATGCAGCTGCTTTGAAATGGCCCCAAGTGACTTTCCTGACTTGTTCAAGTCAATAATTCGCTTTTTCAGATCCATGCTGAGCTCCTTTGACTTTCCCATTGTGGCGTTTGTGGGCGTTTGTATCCAATGAGCCCTATTTAACTGGCCTGAGAGAAGTCACCAGCTGTCGTCACTCATAATCACTCACAAGCAGTTACGAGGCCATGCTATGAAGCTCAGTTCACTGACAACTTTCTAAGTCACCAAAATTGCTAATTCATGTTGCTGTATGTATATTTCTGACCCAGCAGATGTGATCACTTTTTTCTGTTGACCCATAATAAAGTCATTACAGAACCAAACTTCATGAATGTTTTTTGTGACAAAGTAGTATTTGTTCCAATCACTCTATCAGGGAAAAATCAGAGTTTTAGAAATAACGGGACGCTCGGTAGAGCCATTATATTATATTCTTTACAAGTGTATGTACACTTTTGACCACAACTGTATATGGTATCACTCTGGGCTGGAAGCAGTGCTTAAACAATGGAAAAAACACAAACTTTGTCCAAAAACCTCTCATGTTTAGCTGTTTTCCACTTTTTCTTTGGTCATTTTAGCCTTTTTGGCCAGGGTGAAAGGAGTATCTGCCATCAAACAAGAAGACAACCGCATGTAGCTATGATGGTGTTTGCTAGTTCACGTTACATGCATTAATTTAATAACGTGGTTAGCTTACTCAACGTAAATTACACACTAACAACATTAAGCTACTCACGCAGAGAAGAACGGCTGCTGCTGCCATCATCATTTCTGCTACACTGGCAGGGCTAGGGGCCAGGACTCTCCTCTTCGGGTTCTTGGGGGATGTTGCTAACTCCGGTCCAATAACAGGCACCACACCAGCAGTAGATGTGCTCGGTGTGAGGTCTGGCAGCAAGCTATCAAATACGGCGCATTTCTCGGCTTTAAAAAAAATGCATTGCTAGGTGTTTCATCGGATTTAAAGTGTGACCTCCTTTGACAGTATCAGCTTAAAGCACTTGTTGCAAGCTGCTGAGTTTGCATCTTTTGCTGTGAAGTACAGCCAGACTTTTAACCCTTTGCCTTGGGCATTTTTAATCTGTAGCTCTGCTCTAAAAGAACGTACGTACCTGGACCCGCCTACTATCCTCGAAATGTAAAATGATTGGCTAGAATCTAAAGTGTATCATTCCATACCAGTTGGTGGCGGTAATGCACCTTTCGGTTGTTTGCCAACCGCCAATACAAATGTAAGGAAGAAGAAAGTGTATCACAGCTCAGGAAAAAAAAAGCACCGAAATAAAGCACCGAAATGTGCGCTGCTTTTCGGTCTGGTTACTACCGTTTATGTCAGAACCGGTGCCATGATGGCACCGGATACCTACGGTGGCCCCTAGAGACAAAGCACGTACAAACTCCAAAACACTTGCAAACTCCAAAACACATGCAAACTCCAAAACACTTGCAAACTCCAAAACACATGCAAATGCCAAAACACTTGCAAACTCCAAAACACATGCAAACCCCAAAGCACATGCAAATTCCAAAACACAACGGAAGTGCTCCAGGACGCTAGGGGCAGTGTTGAGCTCGATTTGCAAAATAAACGGCAAGTTTGTCTGTATGGGACGGTCTAGTCTCTGTCGCGCTTCCCAGGTTGCCTAGCAACCATGATAATAACCGCTGGTAACGTGTCATACAATTTTGTTTGACAGAAATGAAGGAAAACATATTTTGTTCATTTGTTTGTTTGTTTCTACAAGAGCTTTGTGTGATTTGATAAGTATCTGAGGTTGAGACCACAGGACAGTAAAACATGATTTTTGGGCTTCATTTCTGTACTGAACAGTCATTTAAGATTAGTTAGTAAATAACAATTAGCTAATGTTGTTCATGAGACTAAAGTCATATCACTTTGGTAATGTAAATATAATATGGCCAATATTATAGTTATTATATTAATCATTATTAGCTATTACAGCAGTGAACATGAACTCTGTGTCAAATACTGAGCCACAGTAGATTCAAGTTGCAGTTATTTATAGGTCTTATCACCTTAAATCTTCACTCAAAGACAAGTATCTTTGACAGTGCATATATAGGTGTATCATATATAAGAGAGAAATGTTGTTCCTTCAGTATGTTGGCATTACTAAATTTGGCTCATTGCTTACATACGTGTGTAAAAAGAAATTATATGAGCTGTGATAACTGTTTCTGATAAAATGAAGAGTAGACTGATATATTGAATATTCCTTTATTGGGTGAGAAAATCAGACCATGTCATAACTGCTTTAAGTCATACAGAATAGATATCAGAGCCTTAAACAGGCTGACTTCTGCTAAATGGGTCAAACTGGGCAGAAAGTATACAAACACATAGCATCATTATAGAATATGATGTAACACTATAGATCAACTTACCTCAGAATATATAAAGCATATAAACAATTACAGCAATATGATGCAACAAACACAGCACTGCTACTAATCCAAAATACTCAAAGCTTCATAGAACTGAAACAAACATTTATTTTTAGGTCCATTCAGCTGCTGATACATACTTTAGGTTTCTGAATATTAAACTTGTTTCTTCCTTTCATAGTGTGTAACTTGAAGGCCCTGAGTACTTTCTCCCACACTGCAAACACTGGAATGATAAAATTATTTGAACATTACCTAATAAGACTGATTCAGGACAGACAATTAGTTATGTTAAACTTTCCTAGCAGTCCTTCACAAACAGGGAACAGTCTGTCTATTCTCTCCATCTGTCAGCTGCTGCTGGCTCTTCCTCCTCCTCTTCCTCACACACTGCTGAGTCCTGGTGGATCATCAGGGATGCAAAGCCTCACAGATGATGTGCAGCAGTGAGTCCCTCAGTCTGTCCTCACTCTGGACACTTGCAGTTGTCACACATGGAAATCAAATGCGTGATAAGCTGCAGGATTCAAACACAAATGTAACTTATAAATACATGTTCATACTTTTATTACACAATCAGAGAGAAAGAAAAAGAGAGAGAGTGCAGGACAGACAGACAGGTGACAGCCTCAGGTGTATACACTGCTACAAAACAGCACAAAAGAAGGAGGACTGTGTTATTACGAAACAAGAAGAGTTCCCAGATGGTACAGTGGACACGTGTGTGACTCCTGTGATTAAAGCACCTTTCTTTCAGCTTAACGAGTGAACTGTCAGCTCGTTCAAACACACGTTAAAGTCCGTTTGGCTCTACACCACCGAACAGTGGCAGCAATATAACATAGCTAACATTAACAGTGCAGTGAATCCTGCTTGTGCCGTGATATTCAGGACTGCAAACCGAGCAGCATCACTGACTTTCAGCCTGTTGTGTTTGTGGATATATGACTGACTTTAATTATCCATAAAATCATCACATTCTCTGTAAGATTAAAGTCAACTATTGAACGGCGTATATTTTGGAGTAAAGGCTTTAAAACAAGTTAGTACAAACATCGCTAATGTCACATAACTTTCCCGACATGTGGCCAACAGTAATGTTTTAATGTTCTTCATTATAAAAAACATTTGCGCATAAATAAGTGACATAATATTCAGTACTTACTTCTGAAAGTTTACTCTTGGCGGCTCCGCTTCAGCCGTTTTTTTCGGCAAAATTATCCACACCACAGGCGAGCTATGAAATCTGGGATATGTTGGGCCATGAAGGCTACAGCGACCCATTCTTAAAATTCAGGGAAATTAAGGACGCATTTGAGGGCCGCATTTCGAGCAGCCTTTGAATTGGGACAGCCTTCGTCGTGTCGCTGTGACGTAATCGGCCTTAAAATGCGGACTTTAAGGCTGCAGACCCCAAATCCGGTCATTGGTACATCCTGGCTTGTGTAGTTACTAGGTAACAAAAGCTCAACACTGCCCCTAGCGTCCTGGAGCACTTCCGTTGTGTTTTGGAATTTGCATGTGCTTTGGGGTTTACAAGTGTTTTGGAGTTTGCATGTGTTTTGGAGTTTGCATGTGTTTTGGAGTTTGCAAGTGTTTTGGAGTTTGCATGTGTTTTGGAGTTTGCAAGTGTTTTGGAGTTTGCAAGTGTTTTGGAGTTTGCATGTGTTTTGGAGTTTGCATGTGTTTTGGAGTTTGCAAGTGTTTTGGAGTTTGCATGTGTTTTGGAGTTTGCATGTGTTTTGGAGTTTGCAAGTGTTTTGGAGTTTGCAAGTGTTTTGGAGTTTGCATGTGTTTTGGAGTTTGCATGTGTTTTGGAGTTTGCAAGTGTTTTGGAGTTTGCAAGTGTTTTGGAGTTTG
This sequence comes from Neolamprologus multifasciatus, assembly GCF_963576455.1. Classification (NCBI taxonomy): domain Eukaryota; kingdom Metazoa; phylum Chordata; class Actinopteri; order Cichliformes; family Cichlidae; genus Neolamprologus; species Neolamprologus multifasciatus. Next base: position 6,799,895 of record NC_140439.1, on the reverse strand, counting down.
CATGTGTTTTGGAGTTTGCATGTGTTTTGGAGTTTGCAAGTGTTTTGGAGTTTGCATGTGTTTTGGAGTTTGCATGTGTTTTGGAGTTTGCAAGTGTTTTGGAGTTTGCAAGTGTTTTGGAGTTTGCATGTGTTTTGGAGTTTGCATGTGTTTTGGAGTTTGCAAGTGTTTTGGAGTTTGCATGTGTTTTGGAGTTTGCAAGTGTTTTGGAGTTTGCAAGTGTTTTGGAGTTTGTACGTGCTTTGTCTCTAGGGGCCACCGTAGATACCGGTACCCATCCCTACACATACATGATGCTGTCATTCCAACACACCAAAATAATGAAGTTTCACTTAAGGCTGAATGACAATGTTTTCAAATGACTCCACAGCTGTATTTAAGAGAAACAATAAGAAAATTGATACAGTTAATGCTTAACACAAAGACATAAAGTGAAATGTCACTCTCCACGTCTGTGGAAAGCAGTAATGCTGATACGCCAGTATAAGCATTAGTCTTACTCACACTTTGCTTAATTTTCGTAATTCTAATTTAAATAGCAGGTACAGATTAAAGGGGCTCAACTTACATCTTAGTCATCTTTTTTATTATATTCATTGTGTGTGAGAGTGTGTTGAAGGATCTGTGTATTAACCAGACAGAAGAGGGCACTGTTTCATGGTTTCAGTGCAAGCTCTTAGTAACATAGCAAGTATACTGAAAACATTCATGTTCCATAGAATTAAAGCAACAGGTATATTTTTGATTTTTTCTTCTTTGTTTTTACTTTTTCAAGGCGTAACAACATAAATACAAGAGTCACATTAACGTCAGCAGGGCCACACACACTTTACCAAACAAATTACACTATTACCAAACAAAGTATTTTTATTGAAACAAACAACAACAACAAAACTAGTATGACCATAACTTCAAATCAGAGACTCTTGATATAATACAAAGAAAACGCATTATGACAAAAACTGAACTGAATTTTCTTCTTTGTCAAATTAACTGATGTGGAAGTGACAAAAGAAGACAATAAAGTGGCCAAAAAACAACAGCATGCAGAATCTCTTATACAAAGCAAATATCTGTCAGTCATCATCCCATCCAAAGCAGGAGATTACTGATGACTGCATGGGTTTCTCTGTGATACTTTTAGTTTTTGAACATGTCACACAGCAATTTCTCCATGGGAGTGTTTCCAATGGTTCTGTGGAAGAACAGCAGCTCTATCCGCTCAGAATTCACAAAGCGCAGAGAGGGAAGGAGAAGAAGCAGCTTTCCGAACCTAAACACAAAGATTATAATAAAATTAAGGCCATGTCAAATGATTTAAAGCAAAAGCCTTTCACATTGTAGAATCAGTTAAAAAGAGAAATCAGTTTTTTATATAAAACCTCAAATTAAGGATGCTTGTCATGAAACAGAATGAAGGATTGAAGGTTACTTTCAAATCCAGAAATCAACTTTTAAACATAATAAAGAACAAAAATTCTGTGTTTTGTTGTAAACACACTGGAGTTTTGTTTTGTGTTCCATTAAATTGGTGACCTTTATCAGGTAGGTTGTTACCTGGCTGGTTGGCTAGGGTAGTGTGACCGTATGTGTTGTCCCAGCATGACTTGCGACTGATCCTGCAGGTTCTCCACTTGTTCTGGATCTTTCAAACCTCGAGTCTCTGTGAAGCAGAAGAAATACTTTATGGAATTTTTGCTTTCTAGGGAAAACTGTTCCTGACAAAAATTGCATTCCATGTAATAAAAAAAAAGACTCTATAATTTTGATGTACCATACTTATGGGCATCATAATTATAAAGTGATGATATGATTACTAAATGACATGTATGGTAATATAGTGATCTTAATTAAATAAAACACACTGAGGGAAATTTTAGCCTCTGCGTGGTGCTTATCTCTTGAAAACAATGACAGTGGACATAGCTAAGTACTGTGATCATGTTAAAGGTAATCTGCCAGACTGTAGACAAGCAACTGAATAGTGTTTTGTTCCTCACCTGGCTTGAAGAGCACAATGGCCTTCAGGCAGGCGAACTCGGTAGGATCAACAGCGAGGGCCTTGAAGCGGCTGAAGACCTCCTGTAGGAGGCGCAGGTCCAGGCTAGTGTAGCTGGTTTTTCCCTGCATGCCAGGGCAGAGGTCTGGCAAAGACAGCAGTGGGCAGCTGTCTAGTGGCAAAGACCACTGGATGGCGCAGAGGAGGAAGAGTTCACTCCATGCTTCCTCCAGCAGGATGACCTGGTGAAGAAGAAAAACCAGAAACTGAATATGCACCCCTGTACTCAGCTTCACTGTCGACCCAAAGAAATCACAAAGAAAAACTATAGATGCTCATTCCTGACATTCCCTTTTATTGCAGAGCCAATCACATTGTAATGTTGTCAAACAGGAATGGGACCACTAATTCCGTGTTCACTTACTTATTTATAGTCAGACAGTATTTGTGGTACTATTAAATGTCATATTGTCATTTCATGATGCTGAATGTGCTTTGTGGTCATTGTGGCCATGTCATGAATGTCATGAACATGAAGTTACATCAACATATGTAATCCTGTAAGCACATAATGACATCGGTATTTGGAATTTACAGATAAAAATAATAATTTCTCTCTTTTTCTGTCATTGTCGCATATAAAGATAAATCATGATTCAATATATTTTTAGATATAAAAGAGACATCTGAATTTTATTTTTTTTATCTCTGTAACTTTAATTTGTCTTTTATCATTATACTTTTTTTCTAACAAGAATAGAGGTCAATTTTAACCTATTAAAAATAGTTACAAATGCAAAGTGAAAAAGTTTATAGAGACTATCTTTAAAAAAACAAACAAAAAAACCCTCACTTTCAGCTTACCTGGTCTCTAAAGGGCAGGTTGGAGAAAACGGGCAGGTTCTTGGCCCATTTCACGGACATGAAGAGAAGCCTTGCTGAGGTCTCGTATACATTTTCAGAACCAGACGGGTACAAAGCCATGTGGTACTCTGAAGACGCCCGCTCTGGTTCATTGCTGGTCACATCTATGTTTTCATCAACTGAAACAGAAAAGATGAGCTCAGAATCAAGAGTGCAGAGGGAAAAAAAACAACTTGTTGCATAGACAGATGAAACTAAACTTCAGGTAGTTGTGATGATCTTCAGTTCAGGTTAGATTAGACTTTATTACTATGTAATAAAGTCATAAAATTTGAGCTCCAGCTGAAAGTCAGCAGCTGCCCATATGGACAAAAAAAAGTCTCTCTAAGACTAAAGAACATGTCATCATAGTTTCACATGTTAGCATTTTGTACATGCTACTACTTGCCTGATGTTTGCAAAATAGTAACTTTAAAATATTAAATTGAATTAGAAGAATATTTAAGCAGAGTTGCAAATTTGGTTAGCTAGTAAAGATAGTGATCACTCCAGAATGGGATTGATCATCATGGTGATCTCATCATGCTCCGGTAAGTGGAGATGTAACCATGACAGATTTGAAATCAACCCCACCTTCTTCACTGCCCACCTGATAACACCCTCTTATGCTCTGCTTTTTGTACTGAACCCCAATTATTTGCGTTTTACCCAAGAATATGTGTTTTCTAACCATCATTTCCCCTGCAAGTCCTAATGTGAAGGAGAAAGCTTCACCTTAAATTTACAGCAAAAACCTTTCATTTGACAACTGTTGCTCACCATCCTCAGGCTCCAACTTGGCACAGGTCTCAGCTGTCATGAGGCTTGCCATAAAGCGGTGGTTGTTCTGGGGACTGATGCAGCGCTGGGTTGCAACAGAGGAAGTGATGGACATGGAGGAGGTGATGTGGGGCCACGTGATGACAGAACCATTGGAGGATGATGAAGAAGATGAGGAAGAGGAGGAGGAGGAAGAGGAGGTGGGTTCCCGTGTGGTGGCCAGGTGTTCCTTCTCCGGGTCCACATCGATGGAGTCCAGGCGGACCTGAGCTGTGCTGCGGGGCTGCCGCTCGTTCTGAACCGCTGCAGGGGGAGACAGAAAGGCGCAACCTGTTATCTAAGGTGATAATACAGGAATGATTTTAACCTCTCACAGGTTCATGTTTGAGTTCCACTGGACACCAATCAGTTTAATGAAGCTCATGAATGCTAAAACGACTCACCGTCCTTATTCATGCCCGCCTGCAGGCACTTTTTCAGCCGACATGCCTGGCACTGGTTACGATGAGCCTTGTCCACTGGACACATGCCTGTACCGGCCTGGCACCTGTTAACCAACAGTCACGCATTTTAAAGGGAGAGTCCACTCAAAATGACAAAATAACATTCACTTATTTTCTTGTGGCTTACAGAATATTGAAAGCAGTGAGAACATAATAATTACTAAAGATCAGAATGTATATGGAAAATGTCTGAATTCTGAATAAACCAGTGTGGTTAAGTCCTTAATTTTAACCTGCCATTCATCAAAAGAAAAACATCAAAAGTGAAAAGAAAAGTTTTGGGTTCTACTTTTAATCACAGATGGAATGAAAGGTGTACTAATACCCCGGGGATTTTAATATATATTTATTAAAGCTATTTATGTTTTATGGCTTTAAAAGTTACTTTATGTCAATATTATTATTATTATTATTATTATTATTATTATTATTATTATTATTATTATTATTATTATTATTATTATATTTGAGTGCAAAAAGTGCATTTTTTTTTCATTCACAGTGACTTGCTGCTACAATTTTTTTTTAATCTGAAAGGCATTTACTTATACAGTAATAGGAAACACTTTAATTTAGAATAATATTTGGCAAAATATAGGGTTTGTAGAGGCTAAAACCAGAGTTTATATTCCTTTCACCTTGGATATTGACTATTTTAAATAGATGAGGAAACGTCACACGATGAAGCTGGAATAACTGTCTACAGCTGAGTTTTCTCTTGCCTGTAAATGAGTCTCCTCCTCACACTGCGCTTGAAGAAGCCGCTGCAGCCGTTGCAGGCGTAGATGCCATAGTGTTTCCCGCTGCTGGTGTCTCCACACACTTTGCAGACCAGAGCTGGGCTCAGAGCTTTGCCCGGTGCAGGACTCTTGGCTGTGAGTCAAAAACAGTCACAGAGTAGGTCGGTTATTGCCACTCATTAGGGCTGGTATTGTTTCATACATGTGCCTGCCATCTGTACAGTCAGCTCTGTCTGCTGGTAGCAGGACAGTCTGTCTAAACACTCACAAAAATTGAATAAAATCCTTAATTATAATTTAAAAAAGCATTGCTGGCTCATAATTATGTGTTTTATGAGAGTTTTTAATGTTTTTGTGTTGGATTTCATTCATAACCCGATGCATAACCCGATAATTGAAAAAATTTCAGGTGTTTCAAACTTTCATATTGTTTAAGTGCTAACTTTTCCTCCCTGTTACAGAGCCAAGTCAGTGTTACACTCTTCAGACTCCATTGGCAACTTGTTGTCGTTGGTGTGGAGCTCTTACCTCCCCTGCTGTCATCAGTCCCACCGCTGCCAGATGACTCGGTGGGGGAAGAGGATGGCATCATGGGTATCTTTGTAAGGTGATCCTCCATTATTTTTCTCTCAAAATATCTCCTCTAGTGATTGACGAAGGCAGATAGGAAAAAGTTTTGGTCCTCTTCTGCTCAGTTGCTTCAAAGAAAAATACGTAGGGCCGCAGGGCCTCCGGTGGTCCCCGGTGGACAGATGGCAGGGTGAGCCCGTGCTGTGTGTTGCAACCTCTTCTGTGGTTGTTCAGATGAGCTGGGGTCCTGTCATGAGCTCCAGCTGACACTTGTTGCACGTGAACAGGTTGTGTGCGCGTGTGTGTTCCCTCCGATGTCTGTCACTGTCTGTGGGCTCTCCTCAGCAGCAGGTCCTCAAAAGGGAACCCGGGGGGTGGTGGAGGGGGTAGGATTAGCCCCAAGCGCTGTGTAAGCAGCATGCTTATTTGTCATCCTCTTAATCTTTACTGTTCATCTACTGATCAATCAGTCACATTGCCAGCACAATGGTGCTGCTCAGACATGGATCGTCATGAAGTCTGCAAACAAACAAACAAGCAAACAAACAAAAAAGAATCAGCAATGACAACAAAATCTCCAGCTCTGTGCTGGAAGTCTTGTAACTGTAGACTAGTCCCCATCCAGGCACTCCTCCTTGTGTCTCCTCTGTCTACATCAGTCAACACTCCTCTTCAGTATCTGCATTTAAAAGGACGATTACATGAGGCACACATTATTATATTTACCAGCATCTTCAATTTGTATTTCCCCTCCTTTTCTTTTCTTTTTCTTTTTTTTTTTGCCTCCTGAATTCCAGACCCATTTCCCCTTGCTGTATATTTGATCTGTGTGATTGCCTCCTATTCATAAAGACTCCCAGTGTTTGCAGAGGAGCTGCCTATTAACTCCCATTTCTACCCCTTTTTTTTGTCAAACTGGAGATCATCCACTTCCTCAGGTTGCCAGGAGAGAAAGGTCACAGAGAGAATGATGGAGTTTTGGGGGGCTGATGTGATGGTCAGCACTAATTTGGCTCATTCATGAGGTTTTCCCATTTATTATTGAGAAGCTAGAATTATCATACATGTGGAATTTACATAAGCGGCAGTTTATTAGCCAGAGCAGGTATGAGATTGGATCTGGTGAGGAAGTGAGGAGAAGCGTGCAAAACTGAGGTAGGAAATATGAAACAAGCTTTCTTGTCATATTTAAATAAGACTGGGTTCTTGTTTTATCAAAATACCAGTAAGTTTATGGCTAAGAGAAAAGCTTTCTACATTATTTTATGATTAAGGTGCGAAAGGACTCAAAACCAAGAAAAGCAAACTATAAAATATTCTTTGCTAACATGATTTTTACATCAAACTAGAGATAAGAGATGGAAGGTTGCTGGAAAGTTTCAAATGTAAAATTTAAAACAGGTGTCAAACAATACTTCTATCTGTTAGTGCCATCATCATCGTCATCCCTTAACGCTTCAATGCCCTCGTGCCTCCCCGCTCATTTTCATCATTTGTCTCTTTGCACAGTTGAGCGGTTCAAGTGAAAGATGCAAATCTGGAGGGGACACAAGCTGCTGGGTCTCTGACATCTGCGCAGTGGCATCTGTACTCATTCACTGTTTGTTTGCTTTTTGTTCTGCGCTTGTAACGTGTGTGAATAACTGCGCTAACGACTGCTCTTAGATTGGACATATGAACGCTTTAATTAATTTTGTTTTACACCATCTGACATAATTGCTTTAGAAAACAGCATCCTGCTTATGCCAGCAAAATTCACAGTGTTCATTCGTGGTCTGTTTTGGCAGAATGATAAATCTAAGTCCAATGTTTGCTTGCATTTCAGCTCTGGTGTCTTAAGCTCCAATATATTACACACTCTTAACTAGCTAATAGCCAACTGTCTGCTTTTTATTACAGAGAAAATCACGTATGGTGTATTTTTAGAGCTCTCTGACAAAAGGCTTCTTACTGGGACTGAGCTGAATAGAAAATAACTGCTAAAATAGACACACAGAAACACTCTGGAGATCTATGGATTCGCTTTCTGAGGACTTAAACACTAAGGATCCTTTTCTTGATTTTGTTTCTGTAAGTTTGTGAAATTTAACAACCTAACAATGCATTTAAATTTTTCAATAAACAAGTTAACACATATTTCAGATGAATTAATAAATATGCATTCAGTGGGGTGTGTTGAAGAATTTTACACATGACCTCTGTATTTCTGAAAACTTGCCATTAGCTATATTTTATTTAACTAAAAACAAGCTGTGAACACAATTTTTACATAAATGTTATCACAAAGCACCTTACAAAATTTGCAACCTTACAATTCATTTACATCTCCCTAAATGAAAGGTAAGTATAAAATGGGCTGTTCTTCTATAGTGTTCTCTGCTCAAAGTCTGAACATGAATACAAGTCCAATCTTCATAATCTTTCAAGTACTCTTTCAGGCGCTCCACTGTGTTGATTAGCCAGTCTGACACTTTGTTGGTTAGCAGTAAATTTAATGAGATTCTTTAGTAAAACTTACACTGTGAGAGCAGTGAGAGTGAACTGTTGTGGGCTGAATAGCTAAATAATAACTCATTACAACACTCAGCAAAAGTGATCGGATCAGTATCCTCACACTGTTTCTATGTATTCATTGGATAAATGATTCTTTCATAAATTGTTGGTTGTATCTGTTTATTTTACGCTGTAAAAACTGTTTCACGTCTGTTAAACTCTGAGTAGAAAATTTGCTTAGAAAGCCAAATAAATGCTGATGTCAGCGGGTTTCAGCACTACAATAACAAGGCCTAACCATAATTGGAAAAACAAAGTGCCAAGCAGTTAAGTAGATTAGAGTTTGACCACATTTTGTCTGCCTGAGCACTGGCCACAATCACGAGAAGACTGGGGGTGCAGGGGGGGCACAATTAGCTCAAAAGATTAAAAGAGCAGTGAAGACACACTTCTTGAGGGCATCTTTAGCCATATGGTGGCTACTCTCTTCATCCTTAGCCAACACACTGTTGACCTTTGTAAGATTTACCATTTAATTAGTCTTCTGATGTCAGTGATCTGCTGCTTTTCCGCGTGGATTCCCCCAATTACACACTGATTAGTTATGTTGAGACGGACTCTGTAAATGTTAACAGCATCCACGTCTGCCTGCCTTCATGCACAATAATGAAATGCCTGGAAACCTAAGTTTGAATTTTATGTCTGCTCTCTTCTTTCTATCCTGATCTTTTTGGTAAATTGGGGAAATGCTATGATGAATCAGTTACTGTGTTCCTTCCTCTTCAGCGAATTCTTAATTATTTAATGGTGTATTTAATTAATTCATTATGGCAGTCCTGGCGTTCCATAGTAGAAGGATGTACACATTGTATGTACAATAATGCACTAAGCAGCATATATATTTTCTTGCACTTGAATATATCAATACATTTGAATTAAGATGTTTTTATCAGACATTTTAGGCTGGTCAGTTTTATTGGTCTTGTTCCAAATGAACCAATATTCACTATGTTAGAAAATGGGCATATCTTTTGACTTTATAGCTAAATTAACCCTGTAACCAAAGTTTGCTCTAATTTGACTGGCCAAAAACATCCAGTACCAAAAATCTTCTCCCTGCATGCATATTCTACATATTCATATACATTTTAGGCAGGTGTGAAAAAATGCTGTAAACAAAGAATGCTTTCAGAAATATAAATGATTGTTTATTGGCCCCAGATGTATTCTGCAGCAGGACAATGACCCCAAACATACAGCCAAAGTCATTAACAACTATCTTCAGCGTAAAGAAGAACAAGAAGTACTGGAAGTGAGCCCTGATCTCAACATCATTGTGTCTGTCTGGGATTACATGAAGAGACAGAAGGATGTGAGGAAGCCTACATCCACAGAAGATCTGTGGTTGGTTCTCCAAGACGTTTGAAACAATCTACCAGTGGAGTTCCTTCAAAAACTGTGTGCAAGTGTACCTAAGAATTGATGCTGTTTTGAAGGCAAAGGGTGGACACAACAAATATTGATTTGATTAAGATTTCGCTTTTGTTCATTCACTGCATTTTGTTGATTGATGAAAATAAGTGATTAACACTTCCATTTTTGAAAGCATTCTTTGTTTACAGCATTTTTCTCACCTGCCTAAAATGTTTGCACAGTACTGTATGTGTATTTATAGGCAATATAATATCCATCGCTTATTACCATTTCATTGGAAAATTTTAGGAAGTTAAAAAGCTTGAAAAGCAGCAATTTCACCAGTAGGTGCTCAAATGACCGCCTCATATGTGACTTGCTTCAGATTCATAAATAATGCAGCTTTAATCTACACAGAATGTGCTGGTGGTTTCTTTAAATAGCTTATGAGCTTGGAAGTATGTAAGTGGCCGCATTATTGCTTTATTATTTATTGAAACCCCAGTACAGAAGGTTGGGATTGGTATAATTACCAAAATGGATTAAGAACGCTGGAGTTAAAAATTTGAGATATTTGGGTTTATTAAATGGCTGTGGTACTTTTTTGTTGCAGATCTTATCAAGCACTACTTCACCTTCATTTCACAACCAGTAATTAGCCTTCACTTTGCCTATCGGTATTGTTACTTGGCTGACTGTAATCACTGCACACGGCATATGAAAAAAAACAAAACAGATTTACTATATGTCGTACAAACCACTTGGATTTTTACTTGAGTCTATATAATACCTCTGTTGTAGAAATTTGTAATTACAGTTCTCTTGCTATTTTATTCAGGATTTTGTGGAACAGATGAGAACATGTTTACATCGGGTAAGGTCATCCAGTAAAAATTATAATTGTTTGTCATAACTGCTCCTACATCTACCCTCCAGGTAAGAAAACAATCAGCTCAACGAAGGCAGATTGTCATGCTCTTAGTAGGCCTCAGCATGCCTAACTTGGTTTAGTCCAAAAGTCAATTGTAGGAATATTTGCTGCCATTCTCTACTTTTCCACTTATTTCAAGATCATTCTGAAAACTACGAGACATGGTTCAAACCCATGTTTGAAAAGCACATAAGCATACAAATGCAAAACTACAAGCACTATTAACTGCTGAAAAACAAATCACGTGTTCCTTTGTCAGCATTTTATCACCAAATTAAACTACTAATAAGGTTTACCCATTTATTAACAGGGAGGAAACAATCAAAGTGAAATAATCTTTTTTTTTTTAAAAGGGAAGAAGAAAACATGAAAGGAATTAACAGGCATTTTAAAGTCATCCACTGCTTTTGTTCTCTTTATCAAAAACATCCGCTTTGTATAAAAGCGATCCCTGCTGTGGGAGCGCGACGGTGTGGAGCTACAGATCAGATCTATTTAGAAGACAGCATCAACTTGAGTGGCTGAAGCCTGCTAGCCAGGCCAAATACAGCAGTATAGCTGTTTACATAATAGTAATAAGCTACAGTACACAGTGACACCATCAAGTTTTAGGAGGAGACTTGCTTACATGAGCAGGCCATAGATTATGCCAAGACAAATCGATTAGCATGGGAGCAGTCTAATATTAGGATTCAAAGTATGATTAGAGGAGCCGTGTTATGTAATGACAATAATGAGTCTCTGTTATACTTCAATACACAAACGAACATCCACTGGCCTCAAACTGACAAAATGTCCTTTATCTGTCCCGCAAAATTTCTCTTTTGTTTTTGAGATAGATAGATAGATAGATAGATAGATAGATAGATAGATAGATAGATAGATAGATAGATAGATAGATAGATAGATAGATAGATAGATAGATAGATAGATAGATAGATAGATAGATAGATAGATAGATAGATAGATAGATAGATCTAAGGGGGGGGATTTATTCACTTGAATAAATCTTACAGTAAATACACACAGTCTCTGGCCATCTGTGTTTTTGTTTCTTTGGTTCCCAATTCCTTCTTTAACATCAAGAGTTGGGCAAACTTGACACACTGGTACATCAGGTCCCTGCAGGCTCTAATCTAGATTACATATTGTGACGTCATCATGTTACCCTACAACATGAAATTTGAGCACTACTGCAACTACTACACTTTATAAAAGCATTGCATCAGTTCACAGACAACAGCATTAAAATCCAAACAAACTGTTGCATTTGCATGTACGTGTCATACAATATATATTATGTGGCATAAACAGACAGTGTTCATTGGTTCTGTTGTGAGTCCATCTTTGAGAACGAGTCCGTTATTGCATCTGTTGTTCGCACATTACAATAGACTCTGGATTACATCACTACACTGACACTCAGTAACCTGCCTGGCCTCAGCAGGTCACACAAATGAAAGACGCACACACACGTGTACATACACACACACACAGAAGTGTTACCATGGATCACTAAAGGGAACTCAAGGAGGAGGGTAGATTGGCCGTGTGTGCGAGGGGGTTGGGTGTTAAATCTGATCTGGCCAGTGCTGACGATGGCAGTGTGGCTGCGCCCTCACATCGGCCAAATCAGAGTGTGTGTGTGTGTGTGTGTGTTACATAACAGCATGATAAAGCTGCCTTTGGGATCTGACTGTGGCTGCTGAGCCTCTTACCTGTGTGTCATATGGAAAGCTCTGGCAGCAATCTTCATCTTCCACATCAATCATCTCAGTGGATCCTGAATTGACCACATTTAGCCTGTCACCGTTACTGTGTTTCTCTTTCTCGCTTCACTCTCAGTGTGTGTGTGTGTGTGTGTGTGTGTGTGTGTGTGTGTGTGTGTGTGTGTGTGTGTCTCAGGGGTGCCACCAGGAATTTGGGGTCCCATGAAAAAGAAAACTTGCAGCCCAAGTCACCCCTATGTTGACGTGAAGAAATATAATGCATTTGGCCCTTGAAGTTACTTTTTTGTTAGGGAGGATTTGTTTGTTGTTGAGTGCAATGTTAAAATAAGTTCTTTAAATATGTGTACACTTATGTCTGCATTTTTATTTGGTTAAATATGAACAAAATTATAGCAGAGGTGCTGCCACGTGTCTGGCGACTAGTTTGTTTAATTGGTGGTTACATGAAGGGCTTCGGTTAGTTAAGAGTGATGGGGAAAAATTGCTTTCACTTTTGTAGTTTTATCTTGTTATACAATATTTGAAATGTATAAAAAACCCAAACAGCAACACTAAATTTTCAGAAGTATTTGTGGGTGTTTTCTTGTTTGTTTGTTTCGTATTATTTGAACACTAAAGTGACCCTCCAATGAGATGACAGTGCCAGGAGTGGCCCACAGCAAGTTTCAGACCCCTGGTCTAAAGTGATACAAACACATTACTGGTGGGATCATATTCGATTATTCACTGTCATCATTTATAACGTCCAATAAATTAAAATTTAACATTTAAAAAAACATCAAAAGTGCATCTCATTCCTCCAGGAATCAGCTGTGAAATCAACTAAAACTTAAGGAACTTGTCTCAATTAATGAATTTTAAGTGGCTTGGATGCAGTTGCTTAAGGCTGAAAATGTTCTGCCTGACTATTATTACCTTTGTTTCTGGCATCAGACAATTACGTTGGTTGTGTCAGTGTTTTAGTTTTATTTTATTTGCATGTACTTAGCTGGATTCTGTATTTGAGTATTTATGTGCCCACTGATTACTCATTAATACAACTTACAGTCATACCAACCTGAGTATGCTTAATCTCATCTGCTCTCTGAGAGCAGCATGGCTTGTTGGTTAGCACTGTTGCCTCACAGCAAGAAGGTCCTGGGTTTGATGTCACCATCTGGCTGGAGCCTGTCCTTTCCAGATACTCAGGCTTCCTTCCACAGTCCCAGGACATTGCAGTTAGTGGGGTTAGCTTAATTGGTGATTTTAAATTCACCCTAGGTGTGAGTGTGAATAGTTGTCTGTGTCTCTGTGTTAGCCCTGCAACACACTGGCAACCTGTCCAGGGTGTAACCTGCCTCTTGCCCGATGGTAACAATTTTCAGACTTAGCAGTAAAAATAGTAACAATTTTTGTAACAAAATTGTTACTATTAAAATGATTGCCTCCCATTAAATTCGTCCCTCCCAATTCAAGTGTATAATGGTAAATGTGGTGGCTGCTATAGGACAAACATGTCCTATAAAAAATTTCTTTATACTATATTTTAAAAATTGTATTAAACAATAGAAACGCTTAGCAGTAAATCAGAATAAAAATGAATATGATCAATCTTATATTTTTGTGGTACTCAGATAGAAAATTGACTGCAGACCAGATCCCCAGAGTTTCTCCTTAGTACTTGGCAAGACTTAATTCATTCTGAAAGAGGCTGTTAAGCTTTTTTAAAGGAGTCCGATATGAGTCAACGAAGCTCACTTCTGTCCGATCGCAGTGATACTGAGAGGAGTTGTTAAAATTTCGTTAGCTACTTTTAGCTGCTGTTAACTGTCAGTAGGGATGGCAATCAAGATCCTGGTCTTGTAGCAACATAAAGTATTAGGAACACCACCTAAAGCCCAGTTCTGACTAGGGTACTTTTTCCCTCTTACTTCTTTTTTTCCCTTCTCCATGTAAATGAATGTTTATATGAGAGGTGTCTTTCCTCACACTAACAGAGAAAAGAACAAGCATCAATAAGATGAAATAGGTTATATTCAAATGAAGACCACAACAGTCTTTAAAACCCTGCAAGCAGGAACAACCAAATCTGATACTACGAGTCATGGTGCCAGTTATTTATCACACACCCGTTGAGCAAGCAGACTGTGACCCTGAAATGATTCTATTCCCTCCTAATCCACATACAGTATGTCTTACACACTTACAAACAAATGATAAAACAAGATTAATATTGTTTTAATGTTGCTTTTTTATGTGTGTGAGGGCACATACATGCTGTGAAACAGATGTTGTGAAGGGTCGTTACTTTGCCATGGAAAAAATTTGGACATGAACCTCTTTAGTTATAGTCTGTGGTCTTGCTGACCCCAGCCTGGCAGCCAGACCCTGAACTTCAACAGTTAACAAACTGATGAGCAGCTAGGCTTTAGCCTCTGTTTCTACCTGTTCATGTTTCTAAAGTAGCATCATTGTGGTGATCACTTTAAAGTCTCTTTGTGCTTGTTTTCATCTTCGCTTTGTGTTCATAGCTAAATACTTTGTGTTGTGTGTGGGACTGCAGCCTATAAGCTCATATTTTTAAATGGTAATTATGAGACAGTGTGCTTCAACAATTTTACGGAAAAACATGAATGTTTTGTAAGTAGTAATGTAATGAATTACTTCCTCGTGGGAGTAAATCAGTAATCTACTGCTTTACTTTTGAGAAAGGTGTTTTGTGTAATACATTACTTGTTTGAGCAACAATTCCAATACTGACCACAACAAAGACAGGAAATACCTGCTTGTAGCCACGCTATGATATCCCGTTCCGCAACCACTTCAGTGACAAGATTGTACCATGTATGAGCAGGAAAAGTTTAAAGTTATGGCTGAACTGTCCCAGGCATCTTTTGTTGCCCAACTACAAATGGGTGGACCTCCAGGTCAACGTAAAGCTACGTGACCGTGACCGCTCATTATATCACAGCGGAGTGGTAGATACAAAGCCCTGTACTGCTCTATGTTGCACCTTAATTTGTTTTTATATAATTGCGTGGAATGAGTCTTGAGTTGAATGTTTTTAATAGGCAAAAAATACTTAAATAAGTTGATAAGTAAATGTTAATTTTTTTTTTTTTTTTTTTTTTTTTTTTTTTTGCCTGTCCCATTTGGCTCTTTTGCCATCAGAATTATTGTCTAAAGGCAAAGAAAGATGCCCAATGGATTTTCTTTACCAAATTGACCATCCCAGCTTTGCCGTAATGGTCCATTTGATTCACCTTTTATTCTTTATTTTATTTTCACTTGCTGAATACGGGACAGACTTGACTGGGGGAAAGAAAAGGGAGAAAGAAAGAGGGAAAGAAAAACAGTTGAGAAGAGGGACGGGGGAGAAGGGCAAAAAACAAAAACCAACAGAATAAGCAGAAAAAAAAATACATATATCGATCACCTGGATCACCTGTTGAGAAAGAAAAAAGAAAACAAGCAGAAGAAAACGAGAGTAATACAATAAACAACATCACAATGATATATGGGAATATGACAGTAAATACTAAATATTAATCATTATTGTGCAGCACGTAAGATCGACAGCGCAGTGTGCATTGAGGTAGGAGCCAAAAAGGGTGTAGTTTGTGTGTGTGATCACCCGTGTGTACACCTGTGAGCATGGACGCGCTTGTTTTTCTTAAAAGGTTCCCTCATGTAATGATCTGCTAGAGGGTGTTGGGGGCCACTGCCCCGTCCTCCAGGGCATGAAGCAGGCATGGAGGAGATCAAAACTCCAGACATCCAGAGGCCCTCAGAACACAAGAGACCAAGGAAGACCAACAGAGGGGCAGCCGTGCCACTGTCCCAGAAAGAGCCGAGGAGAGTCCCAGATGAGGGGTCACCCAGCAGCCACGGAGCAGAAGCCAGGGGGGGCTGCAGTGACGTGCCCGTGAGCTCCGCCGGCAGCCAGCTGTGCCTGAGTGACCGAGCCCCAGGCCGAGAGGCCGGGGACACCCCACCTCCGAAGTGGCCCAAGCGAGCCCCAGGCTCCAGGCCCCGATAAGCAGCCGCCAAGGAGTGAGCCGGTGTGTACCCGGACGCCCACCCCCGGACACAAAGAACCACCAACGCACCGATGTCTGAGGGAGTCCGTCCCCGGCAGGGGAAGTGGTGGGGGGAGATAGGCCTCCAAACCTTGGAGGGCCTGAGCTGTCCTCAGAGAGGTGGCGTCTGATACCCAACCTGACATATGGACACAGACATACAGGCACACACAGATACAAACATCCATTCCCACCCTCATGCTCTCATATGCACTTACTCCACACTCAACCAACGTGGAGACAGACATAAAGAGACGCTGTACACACAATCACACTCCCTAAGCGTACTCTACGAACCGGGTCTACCCTTCAACCGTCAACCGGGTACCCTTGCCCCTGGAGGGGGGAACTGCACCCAGACCCAGGTTGTGTTACCCTTTTCCCTGCGGTGGGGAGAAGCAGACCGCCCCGACTCCGCAGCAGCAGGGAGGCCCCACACTCCGGACCCCAGTCGGACGGCCAACTTCTCCTCCTAGCCCCCCTGCTCCAGCAGACCGCAGAGAACGAGGGTGAGAGAAGACTCCTAACCTCCCTCCACCCGCTCATTGTAGTGTTGATGTATGTGTGTTCTAAGGTGCATTTAAAACCCAGGAGGGCATGGAGCTACCTGCCAGAGAGCAGCAGGTAAGCGCATAGTCCCTCCTGCTAGCCCTCAATGTCTACGTGTATTTAAAATTGAGAGGTGGGCAACGACGCCAGGGGTGAGGTGTACACCCTGATGGCAATTGGGATTCCGTGTAGCATGCCCACCCCCAAGATCCTATATGTATGTGTAATGAGAGTGTGAGTAATGTGAATGTCTAAGTTGCGGGATAAGATTGAGGCAGAGGCAGCCAGAAGGGGACAGAGGGGGGGGTTACCTTCTCTGCTCCCTGGTGACACACCCCTACTCCAAGGCCCTGCATGTGTGGGTGGTTGTGGTGGAGCGGGAAGAGGGAGGCAGCTGGAGATGGGGAGGGAAGGAAGGGAGGGGCAAGTGACCCCTCCCTGGGGCCAGCTCCCCCGCTGACCCCAGTAGGCACCCCCATACTCCGCGACCCGCCAGGGAAGGGGGGCCCAGGCCCATCCGAACCGGGGCCCAGCGCAGCGGCGCCGCCCGGCCCCACAGAGCCCGGGGCAGTCCACCCAACCCCACCACAGAGAAAACTGCACCCACCCCATCATCCACTCATCTTCCAGACTACATAAGACAATAGACGCCCAGGCTGAGATCTTCCTCCACCCCTCCTGTATCTCCCCCTCTTGCAGAGAGAGTTCCTGAGAGAGGAAAGCTCCTGCAAGATGTGACAACCCCCCCCCCCCCCCCCCCCACCAGTTGAAGAGCCCCCCAGGTGGCTCGGCGCACCGGCGGCACCCTGCGCCAGTGGCGGGCCCCCATATACCCACCGGCTCACAACCCCGGCAACACACCAACCAGGACCCAGGCCCCCGAGGCCCGGCCAGGGCCCCAGGCCAGAGCCGGAGCGCCCCCAGAACCTCACGCCCGTCCCGGACCCACCCAGGGGCAGCCAGGCTACCAGGTCAGTAACCCCCGTCCGTCAGCACAGACCCTCCCCTAGCCCCGCTGCACGTAGCCACGAGGAAACCGTCACCTGAGAGCCAACAGAGCCCCTAACTGGCCATGACTGCTACCCCGGGTTGAGCCCCCCAAGGAAGATGCTCCCGGGGAACCCCCCGACGCCCTAAGCCCGACCCTACCCCCACACCAATCACAACAGTGAAGGCGAGACCAAAATATGACCCCCCACCCCCACTAGGTAATGGAGCTGATCAGAGGAGCCCAGAGCGATTGCTCTGATGTGGTGGCAGAGGCTGTATCAAGACTAATGTAATCTAATAGATAATTTCTATATTGGTTAGAATTAAGATTGTTTTTATTTTTCCAGTTCATGAGGACTGTTTTCTTGGCTATGCATAGGGCAGTGAAAACCATATGGGCTATATTCTTTTCTGAAGTGACATTATCTAAGCTGCCCAACAAACACACTAAGGGGGAAGTTGGGATGTTACATTTCAGACACTTTGATAAGTCTTCACATATCTCGCGCCAAAACTTCTGAACTGGTGGACAGAACCAAAGAGCATGGATATAATTGTCCGGTGAATTGGTTTGGCAGTGTGAGCAGTTGTTGGTAGATGCAAAGCCCATCTTGAACATCCGATGACCTGTATAGTGCACTCTATGTAGTATTTTGTATTGAATTAATTGAAGACTGGGATTTCTGATTAGATGAAAGGTTTTTAAGCAAATCTGAGACCAGAAGTTTTGGTCTAAATTAACTGATAAATCCGCTTCCCATTTTGCAATAGGAAGTGATATTGATTCATCTGTTTTAGAAAGCATTCTGTATATTTTGGATAGTAATTTGGGGGTTTTAAGAGTAAAAAATTGAACCACACTTGGTGGTGTTTGTAGTTCAACTTGACCCGGTTTAAATTTCTTTTTTATTATGGATTTAATTTGTTGATATTCTAAAAAATATTTTCTTGTTGATCCCATATTGTGTAACTAGTCTGTCAAATGAAATAAATTCTGTTCCTTCTAGTATATGTTCTACATATTTGATTCCTTTACCATTCCAATCTGAAAAGTTTATCATATTATTGTTTTGTAATATGTCAGGGTTGTTCCAGATAGGTGTACGTTTGCATGGGATTAATGAAGACTCTGTCAACTTCAGAAACTCCCACCATGCTGTCAGAGAAGAGCTGATGTTGATGCTTTTGAAGCATTCATGTCGTTGGATGTTTGAGCTGATGAATGGTAGATCTGAAATCTCTAGATTATTGCAAAGTGCTTGTTCTACATCTAGCCAAGGTTCATCTAAAAGGGTATGTTTTAGCCATCCTGAGATAAACTGAAGCCTGTTGGCTAAGAAGTAGTGCTGAAAGTTAGGTAGTTCTAATCCTCCTTTATCCTTGGTCTTTTGTAGTGTTTTTAAGCTTATACGTGGGGGCTTATTTTTCCAAAGGAATTTGGACATATATGAATCTAGAGATCTGAACCAATCTTGCGGCGGTTTAGTTGGGATCATTGAGAATAAATAATTTATTTTTGGTAATACCATCATTTTTATAGCAGCAACCCTTCCCATGAGTGATATGGGTAGACATTTCCATCTAGCCAGATCACCTTCTACTTTCTTTAAAAGTGGGGTATGGTTTAATTTAGTTAGATCTGCAAGCTTGGGAGAAATATTAATACCTAAATATTTTATATTTCCCGATTGCAGTGGAGTAGAAGAGGAATTATGGAAGCAGCAATTAATAGGAAGGACTGTAGATTTTGACCAGTTAATTGAGTAATCTGATATTCTTGCAAAAGAGTTTATCAATTCAATCACCCCAGAGATATTGGTTTGTGAGTTTTGGAGAAAGAGTAAAACATCATCAGCATAAAGGCTGATTTTATGTTCCACGTTCTTGCATTTTATGCCCTTAATTGCTGAATTCTGTCTAATTGCTGCTGCTAGTGGTTCGATAAAAATTGCAAACAGTGAAGGGGAGAGTGGGCATCCCTGCCTGGTGCCCCTCAGGAGACATAAGCTGGAGGATGTCTGGTCATTTGTTCTGACACAAGCTGTTGGGGAATTATATAATATTTTTAACCAGTTGATGAAAGAAGATCCAAAACCAAATTTGTGTAAAGTTGCAAATAGAAATTTCCAGTTAACTCTGTCAAACGCTTTTTCTGCATCTAAGGAAAATATTGTAGTTTCAAGGTTTTTACTGTATGAGTAGTCTATCAAATTAAGTAATCTACGTGTATTTGTTGATGAGTGCCTACCTTTTATGAAACCAGTTTGGTCAGGATGAATTAAGAGGGGGGTTATTTTCTCTAGTCTCTTCGAGAGAGCTTTGCAGATTATTTTGAGGTCTACATTAATAAGGGATATTGGACGATAGCTTGAGGGATATACAGGGTCTTTGCCTGGTTTTAGCAGGAGATTAATGTTTGCAGAATTCATATTTGATGGAAGTCTGCCCTTTTCTTTGATTTCTAACAGCGTTCTGTAAAAAACTGGTGCTAGAATCGTCCAGAATTCTTTGTAGAATTCTGCAGGAAAGCTGTCTGGACCTGGAGCCTTATTATTGGACATACTTATCAGGGCTTCCTGGAGTTCACCTGATGTCAGTGGCGAATCCAGTGCTATTGCTTGAGAGTCTAATAATTTTGGGAGAGTTATGTTGTCTAAAAATTGATCAATTTCCTTTTTAGATGGGTTTATTTGTGGTGAATACAACGTTTTATAGAAATCCCTGAAAATGTTATTTATTTGTTTCGGTTCATATATTGTGTTCCCAGATGAATCTTGAACAGCACATATAGTTGTTTTTTCTTTATTTATTTTTAGCTGGTTTGCTAGAAATTGACCGGATTTATTACTATGCTCATAATTTTGTAAGCGTAGTCTTTGTACTAAGAATTTTGTTTTTCTATCAATTATCTCATTTAATTCTAGTTTTGTTTTGCGTATTTTGTTCAATGTTTCCTGATCTTGGTGGGACGCGTAGGCTTCTTCTAGTGATTTGATGTTTTTTTCTAATTCCTGAATATTTTTGTTTTCTTTTTTCTTTTTATGTGATGAGAAAGAAATTATTTTACCTCTCATCACAGCTTGCCCTGCTTCCCATAGAACAGAAGCTGATGTTCCGGGAGTGTCATTAAAGTCTAAATATGAAGTCCACTCTTTTTTAAAATATTTAATAAAGTCTTCATCTTTAAGCAGTGATGTATTAAATCTCCAGTTTTTACTTGGCATAGTATTATTCTTGTGCATTAGTGTTAAAGATACAGGAGCATGATCGCTGACAGCTATAGGGTGAATCTCAGTGTCTGAAATGCCACTCAGCAGTGAGCTGCTGACCAAAAAATAATCTAGACGAGAGTAGGAGTGATAAACATGTGAAAAAAAAGTATATTCCTTACTGGTGGGGTGAAGGGAGCGCCATGCATCGCAAAGACCAAAGTCGCTCATATACTGTTTGATAATATTTGTGGACTGCCAATTACACTGAGTTCCTGCTGTATTGAGCCTATCCATTTCTTCATTCAGTCCAAGGTTGAGGTCGCCTCCAAGCACAAGTGTGCCATCTAAGTGTTCAGAGAGTGCACTGAAAAAACCATGAAAGAATGAGGGATCATCAACATTTGGACCATATACACTTACAATACATAGCTTTTTATCAAGTATAGATAGTTTAATGATTAAGAATCTGCCCTCTGGATCTATAACTGTATCGAGTACTGTGAAATTAATTTTTTTATGGATTAAAATTGCTACTCCCCTTTGTCTAGAATTATAACAAGCTGAGAACACATTAGGAAACTCAGGTGTTTTAAGTTCATTCGAACCTCTAAGAGGTCTGTGGGTCTCTTGTAAAAGGACAACATCTGCCTGTAGTTTTTTGAGTTGGTTAAATATTTTTAACCTCTTTTCTCTGGAGCCAGCTCCATTTACATTCCATGTAACGAATCTTAGTGCACCCATAAATGTCTGTACATAACTAGGGGTGTACTCTGTGTGTGTCGCTTAGACAGGTGGAGAGAGTACATCACTTGTTCATAAATAAGGAGAGGGAGAGAGAGAAAAAAATGTGTGGCGAGATGCTCCCTGAGTCTGACTATGTGTTTGCATATTTACTAATATGAGTATGCTTGGCTTAAGTCTGTGTATCCTGTAGGTCTGTGTGCGCTGTCTGACTGATGTAAATGTGCTGCCGTTGAGCGCATGACTGTGCGTGATCGTGCAGTGAGTAAGTGTCGAAATAAATGATGTTGTTTGTGGATGAGTGTGGAAGCAGGTGATCGAAGCAGTGAAAGAAATAAAGAAAGAAACCAAGGACGAGGGTGAGCAGCATAAAAACAAGAGGGGGAAAAGAGAGAAAAAAAAAAAAAAAAAACGAGAAGAGAGAAAAGAAAACGTAAACATTCCAATTAACTCACTGACGGAGAGTGACGGTGTTAATACTGCTATGAAATCACACTTAAGATGCGATTTGATACCGGTAAGTTAAACAGATGTTAATGCAAATTAGTGTGAGTGGATAGGGAAAGGGTGTATCGGATTCTTATCTGGTCTGAAGTTAATACAGCCACGGAGTGATGTTGGGGTCGCGGTGGAGCTGTCCGTCCACGTACAGCCGGTCCACAGCGATGACAGCGCGGGAGCCTTTCTGGATGAAGCCACGTCGAATTGGGAAGAGGACCCTGCGTCGTTCCAGGATCTCTTTGGGGAACTGATTGTTCACGCTGAAGTCCGTTCCTTTTAATTCCCTGCCGCGGCTTTTCACATGTTGCTTTTGTTTGAAGTGGCCGAATTTGGCCACGATAGGACGTGGTCTCCCGGCCGTAGCCCGAATGGGGCCGAGGCGATGCACCCTATCGAAGACGATGTTCTTCACCGTGTCCTCCGGCAGCTTCAGGTGGTTTTGATGAAGCTTTTTACCGTGGTCTCCGCGTCTTCTCCAGCGGCTTCTGGAATACCAGAAAATACTAGATTATCACGCATGCTACGAGCTTGTAGATCAATAACCGTTTCTTTTATTTTTTTATTTTCTCTATTGAGCTGGGTAACATTTTCTGTGAGAGATTTCACCGACTCCCTTAGCGTGGCATTTTCAGCAGCGAGCGTTTCCACTTGCTGCTGGCTGAATTCCAGGGATTCTCGCAAGCATTTAAATTCCCGGTGAAGAATCTCCACCAGGGACAGCCTTGCGTCGAAACTGGACAATCGCTTGTCGATTGACTCCAGTATGTCGGCAATATCTTTGCCAGCTGGCGATGTTGTGCCGGGGGAATCTGCCGGGCGTTGTCTTTTCGACGACGGCGTCTCAGATTTGGCCGGGGAAGCTGCACTCTGGGCCTTCTTCATCACGAGATCCTGAAAGCACTGATCAATATAATCTTGGAGAGCCTCTAAACTCTCCCCGTTGTTCTCCAGGGTGTTGGAGATTTTTTCTTTTTTTTTGCTGATCCAAAAATTGATCCGATCCGTGACTTAAAACCATGATCCGAATCGAACCATGAGATTTTTGATCCGTTGCACCACTAATAACCAGTCTCTAGCCACATGGGTAAAATGTGATTACTTGAAAGGGTGATGTCACTGTATTTAGGTATGGTGGGGGGAACATGGTGGCTTCCACAAACCGGCGCCTGCTCCTAAATGTTTTTAATGGATTAATTACAAGTTTATGAGAATTTTTATGAGATAGATTTATGAATTCAATATCCTTTTCTTCTGTTAAATAATCTAAAAAAATTACTGACTGTACCTTTAATATTGTGCTGATATCACTCCAGTTTGTCACAATTGCTATTTATTCACTAAATGGACAAAGACATCCTGTAAATACAACAAATATTTTTTTTAGTCAACCTAACACAGTTTTGGGTTTGGATTATTGTTTAAATGGCATTTTAAGCCATTTGCCATATCACACTAGGGAACAAAATACACAGTGCTGTATAGTATACTGTATATTTACAGAGGCCCATATGGGTATTTATGAAAGGGAGGCACAGACAGTTTTTCATTTGAAAGACTTTTCGGATTCCGGTTAAATAGATACTAAAATTGCAAAGTAACAACACTGGAGGCTGAAATTATACCACATATATTTGTTTTATGGACAGCTGTGGAACATGCTCTGCATATTACCCTGCAAAATATTTGTCTCATTTAAACCAACTGCAATCCTCTTCCAACTGTAACAGCCCCAACCTCAAGGACAATTATAAAGTTATAATGAAGTTTCAGGCAGTGTGAAGATTTTTTTTTTTTTTTTTGTCTCTTGTACGCCTTGAATGTGAACAGTTTTAAGTTAAATAAAAACAACAAAACACACACATAAAATACAACTACCCACAGCCATTCACTGCTAAGGGTTTGTAGATCTCCTAAACAAACCGCGGGACCCTGAGCTGTATCAAGAGGCTCAGCCGAGGTCCAATCTGACATTTATCTCTCGGGCCATTCTGCTGATGGCAGCACGACATCGCTTTAGGAAGCAGCTGTTTACTGTCAGAGATCTAGGTCAGGACAGAGAGGCAGAGCTGGACACTGCTAGCAGACTATATGGCCTCTCGTGCATCTGTAATAGCCTCTAAAGGATACAGGAGGGGGGTGGACGTGGTCACATCAGAGGAGCGGCAGATATTGGAGTACATGATAAAGTAAAAACATTCAGTCAAAGGCCAATAAACAATGAAAACTTAAAATCATCCAGTTCTAACAAAGCGCATTATAAAAGTAAAGAAAAAAGCTCACAACCAGTCAGAAAAGGGCAAAATCTACTGTACGTGCTTTCAGTCAAGTCCTCAGCTGATGCCATTTTTCCATTCATGGAAGAAATGTTTATAAAACAGCTAATAAGAAATTGAAAGAAATAATTTTATGATGGCACAATATTATCCTTCCAAATGATAATTAAACCTACTCAGAACACCAGAGCTAATTGCTGTTAAAATGTATATAAATGTAATTTATTATTTCCAATTATAAGATTAAACTTTTATTGTATTTACAGTGTTGTTAGTGAAGTATTTGATATCTTGGGCACTGAAATTCCTGTTACAGTTCAATAGAGAATCAGCTTAAGAAGATTTGAATAATCCTTGTCAATGTCATCTATGATCAAAGAGTAGGATTACAAGTTCCAGGTATTTACTTATTTACTATGAAAATAAGTAAATACCTTGAGATATTATAGCAACTCACTCACAAATTGACCTGAATACTTATAGATATGTATGCAAAAATTATTTTTTAAAAAAAACTAGAGATGGCACGATACCACTTTTTTATGTCCGATACCGATACCGATAGCATAAATTTGGATATCTGTCGATACTGATAAGAATAGTGTGTTTAATCAATAAAACTTTTTTTTTTTAATATCTTGCTGCATTTTGTAAAAGTTCATACTCAAGTTTAAATAAACAACAACACTAAAGCTATTCTGTTATACCTGTATGTAAAAAATACACTGCACCCAAAATATTTCATAGTTCAGCAATACGGATCAAACTAATAACCTTAAATCTACTCCATCCTTCCTATTCTGGTATTTTAAAGAGTACTTAGCAGAAATATTAAGCAACCTAACTAATAGGGTTGTAAACTCCCAGCAAAATAAAAATAGGGAACCACCCTCCACCTCATGATGCTTAATCGATGTAATCAACTTTAATTTGATGTAGTGTGGAAAAAAAAATGCACAGAAATAAATTATTTTTCAAGAATAATTAAATAGATTCAACATCTTTCTTCAACAGAATTGCAGACAGATGGTATCTTCCCAAAGGAAAAAGTACTAGCTTACTAGGGTATATTAGACTTAATAGTCACTATATACAGTAATGGACTTCTATTCATTTTACATCAGATTAAAACTTTGGGTGTAAGATTCAGATAATTATTTAATAAAAAATGAGAATAAGAAAGAAAAGTATGTCTTTGTGCCCCCTTTTTCCATGTTAATGCCCCCCTGGCTAAACTTTGCTAGATCCGCCCCTGCACAGTTACCAGCCGTCAGCTAGGTAGAAAAAGATCCTGGTGTAGAAAGTAATATTAAATAAATTCTAATAACAGCTTATCAAGGTTAAACGTGCTGCTGTTGTTCAGCCGCTGGTTTCCTCTTTCTGGTGAGAAGTGGGCCAAAAACAAACAAGAGAGACGGACTCGCGACAGAAAAGCTGATCAGCTGATCAGTTGCAGTTTCATGATTGAAGTAGCAGCAGGAGAGAGAGAGAGAGAGAGAGGCAATCGCTCCATATATCGGTCGTTAAGCTTAACGTGGGAATGCTTTACAAACATTCAGAGATGAACTTACACACTTGCTTTACTTCTCTGTGGGATAACTTCCTCGGAGATTAAATGCTGGTTTGGTAGCGAGGCTACACACACACACACACACACACACACAGCCGCTCTATCACGTGATGCATACTGCTGCGACGTGCTATGGTTATGAGCCGAGTTATGCCATGTTGCAAGTTTTGTGAGGTGCTTATTTGATATTTAATGGATCGGATTACATTTTTTATTTCTCTCCAATATCCGATCCAGTAATTTACGTCAGTATCGGACCAATACCGTACCATTTTCCATCTCTAAAAAAAACCCCTAAAACTTGCATCTTCAAAACACATGAGTAATTATTTATGCTCCTATCAGCAGTCTTTTGTCCAATAATGTAAAAACAAAATGTTGAAAATGATTCAATAAATAATCTGTCATTTTCCATTAAAGTAATTTTTAATGTCAGATTATGTACATCTACTTTTTTCTGTCTACATTTCATTTCTGCATTAGCAGCAGTAAAACAAACTGTTTATACATTTGCTGGCAGATGGCTATCAGTCAAAGACCTAATTTACTTCAACCACTGCTTCTGCTGCTGTGGATTAAGGCAGATGACTTTAGATGAGATTAGGACCCCCGTGGAAATGCAGAGGAAGCAAGAAGCTTACAGCAAATGAGGCAACTTAACTGACAATATTTTGTGAAGTTAACAATACAATGCCACTCCTTTATTTTACAAAATGAAAGAGAGTTGTACTTTCTAAAAGGCATGTCAGAGAGAGAAAAAATGTGCGCAAATTATCACAAAATCAGGAGACAGATGCAGACTTTTCAATTTCAGAAAATTCAAAACTGTGGCATTTATACAATGAGTCATACCGGAGGGTACATTTTTGTGTCACCTGGGTATCATGCCCTTTTTTGACTGTACAAAAATGTTAGGATGATAGTTTATGTTCTGTTAATGTGGTTTACTTTTTTTTTGATCTGGAAAGTTGAGCTCAGGTATGTATTGTTTCCAGATGTTCATGAAGAAAAAACAGAATTATTTACAGTTTTATGCTGTTAAAGAACAAACAAGCTATTCACATTATTATTTGAATTACATTATTTTTGTGTTTGCAGTTGGCATGAATTCACAGTACAGTAAGTGTTTACTGTACGTCTGGTGTTAACAAGGGATCCAATGGGGCTCTAATACCCCCCACCCGCCCACTGCCCATTAACCCTTCTCCAACCCTCAGGCTCATCTACTGACTGCTGACACAGCCATTACTCACCAGTTTAAAGCAGCTGCGTAGCTCAGCAGGCTTGGTGAGATTTTGGGGACGAGGGTGCTGCATGATCGTTTGGGAGGAGGTGGCTCACTGCAAAGGGTCAAGCTGATGGGTAGCTGGGATTACCACTGACACACCATCTGTCACCCAAATGTTGTGATAATCAGAGAGAGGAAATCAATACCCTGACTAAATATCATAGACATGTAAGCTCTTTTAACCTAGAGTAAAGGCCAATTTTCACAGTGCCTTGCTGATGCGCAGAAGGAACACGGCTGATAACTGATTCTCAGAATTGTTAGAACTTTATCCTATCCTGAATTCTGAAATGGACCCATCCAGCTACAGTAAATCCCAGATAAATCCAGCAATAACTTCAATTGTTTTTAATCTGCTGTATTAAGAACTCAAAATACCCACACAACATGTCATTACATCATACAGGATAGTCTAAACAATATGACCAATAATGGTCAGATTTATCTCTGGAGAACACAGATGCTGCTCTGTATGAGTCATCCAAACAACATCCAAACAAAGCTTATGGCTGATAATTCAAACAGACGCACATGTTTCCCGCTTTTAACTCCTACACCATATTGTTATCTAATCGGCTCTGTTGTAATTAAAATTCAATCAACATCCTGTCTTTTTAGACATATTACCTTCAAACATTCAAATCTCCAACTCTTAATCCTAAAGACAACAAAGACTTTTCATGCAGCCACATGTGTCATAAAGAAGCCTTTTGTGTTATGCCATATTAGCTTCTATGTAACCAATATGGTCTTCCACAAGCAGAGGATGGGAGATCCTGGCTGATGTAGCAAGAGGCGACAATCCTCTGAGGTCAGTGCAGTGGGCATTTATTGTTCTGTTGTTGAATGTGATGCTTCTGAGAGGCGTCAGTGGAGGATTAGCGATCGCTGGCACATGTCAGGGAGTGAGAGTGTGGACCAGAGCGTGCAGGACAAGCCAGGCGTCATGGGGCTCTGAGCCTCCTGACACAAGGCTGAGCATGCTCTTCACTGAGGAGGGGGCAGCTTGTCTTCAAAGGTGTGAAACAACACACACCCTGGACTTTTTCCACTTGTCACAATCTCATGTAAGCAACTGACATGACTCTGAAAATAGAGCAAATGATAGCTGGTCAGTGCACATTTGATATTTACTCCAGAGAAAACAGAACAGAATGAAACACAAAAGGGAATAAACTAAATAGCACTTAATCAAGGAACTGAGAATGCTGGGAGATAAAGGACAAATATAAATAATACAACCAATGATTCAAAGAAGCAAAACCCAAACAGTCCAAAGCCCATGGCACCATGAAGGTCCAGGATGTATCCTGCTTCTCACCCTGTGGCAGCTGGGATAGGACCACATCACCACTACCCTGAACTGGATAAGTAGGGACAAAATAGATAGATGGATGGTAACTAATAGTATTGTTCCATTTTTTATTCAACTTCACTGATTCTGTAGTTTAAGTCTACCTGCTACACAATGATCTCATAATCTGCTGAAACCCTTTAGAAATTGCATTATTGCCATTTCATGCATTATATGTATATATCACATTTCTGTCTGAAAACAAAAATATAAATAAATATTTTAATTTTAACTTCATAGGCCTGACACGGTTAGAAAAAAAACTCCTTTCTTCATCTTGGAATTGCACAGCCAGTGTCCTCAGCCGTTTACAACAAAGTCAAGCTGCTGCCATGTAATCAGAACGGGAACTCGAGCTGTCCCTCACCAGGTCGCTGTGGCCCCACTCATTATCTTATCACCTATTGTAACCCACTGTAATTCCCCCGCTCATGATTGATGATGTCGCTGTCTGATTACACCAAGACAAAACCCCCCTAAGATCACCTTTCACTCCAGTGGCCAACTCCAAGAGTTCCATGAGGTCTGCTGGAAGGATGATGGAGCAGGAGCTGTGCAGCCATGTTGAGCTTCTGTCATGTACACATCAGGTTTTTATAAACTCTGAACAAGAATCAGCACTCTGCTGTAAAACAGTTCAGACACATTCTTTTACCAACGTAATTAAAGACTATTACCTAATGGACAAAAGTCGCACTGACTTGGGGTGAAAGTAATTACATTTTGGTTAGACTGTCTCATGTTTGATTGATATGGATGGTAATTTTCTAGATGTACCTCACAAGACACTGATCAGTGTGCTTCTGATAAGGAGCACCGTGTGGTGCTGCACAGAAAGAAGTAAGAAAGCCTCGGTATAAAACATTTAGACTGAAGGCTTCTCTGCTACAGATCATGTCCCTGGCCTGCCTCGAACAAATCAGATAGGTAACCTGTGCTCTTTTTAAAAGAGACAGTGAGCCTCATCTCTCCATGCGGCAGGTGGAGACAGATGCCTCATTATCTATACCACAGGGGACAAAACAAGCCTGGGACCTGACGGCCCCCCCCCACTGGCATTTAGTTTCCAGTGCGCTGACACAAGGAAACCCTGGACCATCGCCGGGCAGCGCTCATCTCTGACCTCAGTGAGCGCAGGTCGCTCGCAGAGTCACATTAAACTTTCAGAGGACCCAAAGGTCCCCATCAGGAGTGTTAACAGCAGCATTGTCCCAGATCCCCCTGACTCAAATGGCCAAGTGTAACAAGGCACCCCCTCCAGTGGTCAGGACTGCATCACCCCCCCAGCCCGGGTCCGTAGATACAGTGACACCCTTCAGCTCCATCTGCAGCTCCTTTGACTCACATAAAGAGGCAGAGACAGGAGATTCAAGAGCATGCTCCTTGTGTTTTACGAGCTGCACTGACACTCTACACCTATGGAAGACATTTGATGGCTTGGACTCCAGCGAGTAATGAGTGAGGGCAGGTGTGGGATCAGCATGAAAAGATAGAATTCACACTGAGGCAGCTGATCACATTAAAGGTGAAGTTCACCTGAGCAGGGTGCCAACTAAAACTTATTAAACACATCCTTCCTATCTTCTCGCTTCGGCTTTTGGGGGGTTTACTTTAATCATCATTTAAAAGGTGTTTTCTAAACACCTTTGTAAGTAAATGCAGTTTTAAATCTAGATTTTTTATTTTTTTATACTTTTATGCTTAGCTTCAAAACGTCTCTTAAAATATAATTTATAAATATTCTGGAATTTTCCTGCTATTTCTTTTTTTTTTTTTGGCGGGGGGGGGGGGGGGGGGGGGGGGGAGGCAAAACAAAAATAAATCACCTCACTGTCATCTGCCAACTCTTTTGTTTATTTGTTTGTTTTCAATCCAGGATTGCCGATCATATTATTTAAAAAAAGCAACAACGACAACAACAATATTCAAAATGAGCTTATTTTGTAGAAACAATGAAAACACCTGCTCCAGATTTTATGACATCACTCCAACATGCAGCAGCCTGACGGCCAGAGGAAGCAGACTACTGCCCACACTGTGATGAAGGTTTTATTTATCCTTCTCAGAGTATGGAAATTTTTTATGTGAGCTATTTTTTTGATACAAATACTTACTTTTTTAATTCACTTTTTATTTTACTCCAGACTTATTTACTCATCCAAATCATTCCAGACTGATCTGAGCTGCACAGAATAGCTAACTCTGGCAAAGGCAGTCCTCGCGAATGTCACTCAATCCACAGATGCACATATTAGGTTTTCTTTGCTCTTTCTTCATGATATGTTGCAGATAGAAATGTATTTGGAACATGTCTGCAACAGTATGCAAAAAGTATTTTTGCATGCCCTTTACATGAATGTTTGATTAAAGTTAATGATTTTAATAATGAAAGATAGACAATACCATTATGAAAACAACATCAATTCAGAAACTTCCTGATTAAAATCTTTTTACAAATCCCCATTGAAGTATATTTCTTCTCCATAATATCATATTTCCTCTACTACCATGCAGCTTATATAAACAACATGAAGGAAGAGAAAAAAAAAATCTCTTCCTTCATGTAGTTATTATGAACTGTGTGAAGGATGAGGCCTGGACTGGTTTTGATTTTAAGATGATATTTCAACATTTGTTTTAACCAGATTTCTGATTTCGTTTTAAAGTTCAGGCAAAAGTAGATTTGTTCTTCGCGTTTCTTTAAGCATGGACAAAGAATTCACTTTAATTCAGTATATTAATATAACGCCACACTAACAGCTGTCTCAAGGTTCTTTATATTGCAGAGTGAAGATCTTACATTGTTAGACAGAAACCCTCTAAATCAGAGCAAGCACTTGGCAACAGTGGGACAGAAAAACTTCCTTTCAACAGGAAGAAACCTCCAGCAAAACCACGCTCAAGGAGGGTGTGATGGGTTGGAAGGATTTGGTTTTTCCTTTGGAATATCCAGGAACTCATATCACTCATATCGAAACTCACATTTGTGGTTTCTTTACTCTCTGAATTAAGTTCTCTCAGCATTTGCTTAAATGATTTCTTACATTTTCTTTTATCTTAAGTCGAAATGTCAGGACAAGGAAGCCTATAAGAATACATGTAGTAAAAACTACATTTCTACCAGTACGCCGTGTGGAAGACCTCTCTGCTTCTAGCTCAGTGATGCGAGCTCTGAACATTTCTACAATTGCTTCATCTACAGCAGCCTGTCATTGAGCCAAGCTGTTATAGGCATTTCGACTTCTTTTTAAACACCTTCTTGCTAATTTCTTTGATCTTCATTAAGGCAGGGGACAGCTTTCAAGCACTTTCAGCCCCTGCTTCATCAGACACTCTGTGTGGGTAGTCCATTCCTGCTAGCTCCAGTACTTGATACCATGAACAGGCTGACATATGCTGGAAATTTAATCTTAACCTTTAATCCTAATCTTTATTGTGTCTCTGTTTACTATAATTACACCTGAGTCACCTGGTGTATAAACAAGAATCCCTATTCACACTGCGCTGTGTGATCTGGAGAGAGCAAGATACACACACAATCATGTATTTTGTGTTCATCTGGACTGCTTAGTTTGTATAAGGAGAAACTCTACTGGTGACACTGATGCCACTTACACAGCACACAGCTGGATGCTAAAAATGCTAAACCAAAACTGATCTGTGTTTCTAAACTGTATAAGAAATGTACAAGAAATAAAGAGTTAATGAATGCTTTAGGCCTGAAATATTCAATAATTTTAAATACAGCAGGTAAAATTAGTTTTGAACACGTCACCAGTTTTCTAAGTAGATGTATTTCTAAATGTGCTATCGAGATGAACTTCTCACCAGATGTCGGTAACAACCCATCCAATCCACACATGCAAAGAAATCAAACCTATATTTAATATTTTCAATACTTTTTTTTTACCAGCTGTATGTTGGTTGCAAACTCTGTTAGAGCTCCAAACAGACTTTGCCAGACTAATACAGCTTTGATGTTGTAGATGTCTCATAGATTTAAATTCAGATAGGATTACAGCTTATAAAAACCTTTTCCAAATTCATATCAGGTGTTGTGAAGACCTATAAATATGTATCTGCAACAGTATGAAAACGTATTTCATTTTTGGGAAAAATTGACTTGATGGTGTGTTACATTAGACACGGATTGGCCATTTTGTAGGTGGCTGCAGTGTTATGATTTTTCCATTTATATACAAATGGAAAAGTTAAAGTGAACAAAGGCAAGCAAAATCAGAGGACACTAGTTAAGTTCTGTAAATGTATTTTAGTTACTTCATTCCAGTTGGTGGTTACTGGATATTGGGGGCACTTAGACTTTTTGTGGGTTGCCAAAATACCCAGAAACGCTCCAGCGACTTTATATCCATCACATGTTTAACATGAGGTGAAACAGAACAAAAAAGGTTTGGGAACCACTGGTTTAATCTTTAACATGTTGTATTTTATCAGTTCACTTTTTTTCACCACATCATTCTAAACCTAAATATGAACGAGTAAGTAAAAGTAGTTTACTTACAGTGGTGAGTTGAAGCCTGGCTGGGTGATACTAAGGGTGTTCCAGGACAGCACTGGCATCAAAGTCTCTGAACTATTCTGGCAATTATTATTATTAAATTTGCTTTTTTTTTTTCCCCTCACACATTTATTTATATGAAAGTTTACAGCCATTAAAAAGCGTGGTTGTTTAGAATTAAGATTGGTCCTTTTCAATGCAAAGGTAAGTCTACAGTGCATTCCTGACTTTGAATTTATATAGAAAAAACAAAAGCATTTCCGAAAGTTTAATGCAAAACAATAACTTAAGAAAATTAACTTTTATTCTAAATTGTAGTAGCAATGGAGTTGGCCCTGTTTTCAATCATAATCAAACTGATTAAACTCTGATGTTTATGTGAACAACGAGCCAATAAAACCATCAGCCAGTAAAATGGAGGATTTGGTGCCATCTAGTGATCTGACACTGAATCAACAGAAACTTGAACAGAGCACAAAATCTGGAATAATGGGATATGATCTAATTATGGCAGTTACTAAAAAAAAGGGAAATATGTGTGTATGTGATGCTTGTTTTTAAAATCAACAGCTGATTTCCATCTCCTCTCCTTTTTTTGAGTTTTTGAACAAGCGAGACAAAAAGACTGAGAGGTGTCACTTTCTCTGCTCGGCTGTCTTGTTGAGTCGTCGCTGTAGCAGGTAGACAAACACAACAATATTCATGAAAAACTGGATTAAACCTATAGAGGAAATGCCGTAGTTCATATACAGGAAGCCCCCTATAGTAGGTCCCACTGTGCGAAGCAGAGATTGAACAGATGCGCACAGTCCCAGCATTGTGCCTGCAAATGAGAACAAGATTAAAACTGGCAATAATTCTTTACACTATGTCACAATAGGTTCACCTGTAGTTTTCTAAACCATTTTATTTGGTATTATTACATTTTATCTTGGAATGCTGGAGTGTCTTTGCTTCTTTAGTTTAAAGCAGCTTTATTCAAATGCAGTCACACATCAAGTGATCTAAAATGAAGCTTTTTAAGAGTCGAGCCTGTCAAACACCATCTGGTTGTAATAAAGTAAAGCGGGATGGTCTCACCTGTGTCAGAGGACGGTACACTCTTGGTGAGGATGCTGTCTGTGATGACATTAAACACACTGAGAGAAAACATCATCGGGAGGATGTTAAAGCAGAACTGCCACACATTCTGTATATATGCCTGTACAGAGAAATATCAGAAATAAACAGTTTTCAGCAAGGAGTTCAATGGCACATTATATTCATTGCTAGGTAATTATGTTTAATAGGGGTTGCTGTCACAACGAGTCCAACGAATGCCTGCAGCAGAACTCTAGTGGGCTGTGCTATTGATTAAGTTTTTGCTCTGGATTTCTATGGATTTTTTTTTACCCATATTGTTCATATTGTTTCCTGGCCTCCTTTTAACTGTTTCTTTTTATTCTGTCTTATACTATTGCTCTGACCAACTTTGAAGGACTTTGGTCAACTTTGATGTATTATTTATTATGTGCTATAGAAATAAATTTTGATTTGATTTGATGACGCTCCCCAATTCAGCTGTGAATCCAAATATCTGTCTTAAGGGGCTTTGGCAGTGTGGCAAAGGGGTTAACTGATAGTGAGGCCTGTTAGGGGCAGCACCATGTACGAAACATGTAAATGTGGCTGTTAGCATATTGATGTATCAATTCAAAGCTCTGCTATGAATTGATACAGTTTTACGCCCCAGTCACAACTGGTGGTTACCAACCACTTGGTAAAATTGAGTATTTCTCAACTAGTTGTGAGTGGTTCACAGTCCATTGGAAGTCCCAGTCATGCAGGCCTAAAGCAGTCACCGAGCACTTGATATCCTCTGGTCATCGAACGCTCTCCATTTAATGTTTGCGACGGACATTTTCACCTTTCACTTTTTCAAGTTAATTAGTTGACATTCCTTCCATGCAAACTATGAGTGGCTGGAGTACTCTAGCAGCAACCAAACCAATCACAAAGGTTTCAGCTGCAGCAACCTGTTTTTGACGGATTTCACCCAGTGCCAACCAGCAATCTCAAGCTGTTGAACAAGCTCTTGGGCTCTTATCTGAGCTGATAAACACCAAGAAACATGAACACATTCATAATAATAAAACAAACAAAAAATACCCTAACAAATTCACACTTGTATACAGGTGAACAAGTATTCAAAAAAGTACAAGCACAATATCACAGAGGTTCAATACCAGGCGATAGTAAAAGTTGTAGTAAGATTTACTATAAAAAAAAAAACTCATGGTAAAAAAAAAAAAGGGGGGGGTTAAAACTTTTCATTTTACTTGCATCAAACAATGGAAACAATTTTTTTTTTTCATCAAGCTGAGACAAGAGTTTTGCTTCTTAAAAAGAAAAGCTATGGAGTACTTGAGTGAATACTTTCTCTCTAAGGGGTGTGTGCTTATGTTTTGTGCATACCTGAGCCAGTCCCACAAAAGAGGACACTCCAATGGATAGAAGCAGCAATGAATTGTCAGAGTACCTTGCCGTAAGCCGACCGATCACTCCTCCTTGAATAACCTGAACAAACATCTGGGTTTTACTCATTTCATCTTGCAGTCTGGTATAATCTTAAGCTCAACCCCCCAACATATCACATACAGTCCATTTGAAAAGTGAATCTTTTAGTCAGTGACCACTGGCTTCTTGGTAATCTCTCTGACAAAGACCAGACTACTTAGTTTAGCTATATTGGAATTTCTTGGACCACCGTTGGTGGTTCCAAAGGTTCCCCATCTGACATTAAGAGGCTATCACAGGTTGGGTTTTTTTAGTCTGACAACTGCAAGACCTTAAACAGACCTGTAAGTAACTTTCCTAATTGATGAATTCAGCTAATCACAGGTCTAATGAAGTTATCGAAGCATATTGGGGACTGTTGTTTTAATGGAGGAACCATCAGAGCTCAACCCCAAGTGCGAGCAAGGATACGTCTGCAAACATGGTGTTTTATTCTTTCAGTTGTTAAAGAAAAAAGAAAAACAAACAAAATACTCCAAAAACCTGTTCCTTAATTTGTCATTTAGTCTAAATTAAACAAGTGAATCATAAGTGAATTTTGGTCTGTAATATAACAAAACATAGAAAACTTGAAAAGGCTAAAATGCGCCAATTCATTTTGGATTTCAGTCTTACCATTTGGACGATGCCAAAATAGGCCATCAGGTAGCCATTCTGCTCAGGTTGCAGCTTAAAGAACTCCAGTGCAATGATAGAAAACATCACTTGAAAAATGCCTTAGAGCACAAAACAATTTTGTTAGATTTACATGTGATTTATGATGACACCATCAAAGTTGGCTTTGTGTCTCTTTGTGGCAATTTAATTTTCTGTTTGCAAAATGTTTTCAGGACTGCTTAACTTCAGTGCTGGCCTGATATGCTGATTTACAACGTTACAGTTGTATTCAAAGTAGCTTGCAAAGAAAAGCGTCTGGACTTCTTTAAGTTGCTTGAAGACGATTCACCTCTCATCCGAGAAGCTACACCTTGGCTCAAGATACACCTTGGCTCAGGCGATTAGAGGATCATCAGGGGGTCCTTTTGTCCCTCTGTGGGGGGATACTCCCACTAGGTTTAAATCTGGGACTACCCACGATTTGACCTTAGAACTGAAGAAGCTTCTCGGATGAGAGGTGAAACGTCTTCAAGCAACTTAAAGAAGTCCAGACGCTTTTCTTTGCAAGCTCCTTTGACTATGACGACCTGGATGACTGAGAACCTTCACAGACATGTTACAGTTGTATTTATCTTGAAGTTGTTCTTGGTGCCATTTGTCTAAAGCCTGCTCCTGTAAGGCCAACTTCCCTTTACACAAACTTGCTTCTGATTGGCTGCTCCTTGCAATTCCAGAAGGTCCAGTTGGGGCTTCTGTGTACTCTGCCTTGCTCTCAAATTATCGTGTTCACAAGGTTTTCACAAAACTTCAGGATTCAAACTCATCAGAACATTTTAGTAGAAACACCTATGGTATCAATTTGAAACTCCTATGTTGCCTTTTTCTCGAGTTATTGCATTCACAAACCTGGGGGTCCATGCTGCCCACCTGCCTGCCTGCCCAGCAGGGTGATGACGAACCCCCATCGAGCCTTTTATAGCTGAGCCATCACAAGAGTATGAAGCCTGAACATTTGGCTCACAGATGTTTGACCAGAATTATTTAAAATTTTGTCCTGGTTTAACATGAGCATATACAAATTTAGCTACATATTCATACCCATTTTAATACACATAAATGTAGATGAGCCCAATCAGAACATATCACCATAGGTAACCTCCAAAAACAAAATGGCAAAAAAGAAAAACATTTAAAGAGTGTGTAACTTAAACACAGTGATATTAGGAAGAGACACAACGTTTGTATATTGCAAAGGCTTAAACCAAAACATCTTCACACTTCAAGTCTCACCTGATGGCAAACCAGCGACTATCTTGATAATGAAAGTCTGCATCACTGTTGGAAACTTCATCAGCCTCGTAATTTCACTCAGATTGAATACTGACTTCCTTCTGTTGTCATCTGAAGTAAAATCAAAGTGCAAGAGGTACAATTACCATCTCATTATGTGTTATGTGTTTCTACCAATAAGTCAAAGTAGAATAACATGTATGTAGAGAAGTCCCAGGGAAATTTCAGTGCTGCTCTCAGATGAGAGGTGAAACGTCTTCTAGCAACTTAAAGAAGTCCAGACGCTTTTCTTTGCCAGCTCCTTTGACTACGATGACCTGGATGACTGAGAACCTTCACAGACATTCCATACCATGGTTTGGATTATTTGAAACCAAAAAGTGACTCTCTCCAAACATCTCTAAAAAATGTATTACCTTTTTTCTCTTTTAAATACATCTATATGGAAAAGAATGGCACACTGCAATTTTAAGGACATTTGAGTATGTAATTATGGAAGATGATACAGTAACACAACATCAGAGACTCAGTGGTATTCTGATAATAATCTACCTGGATTATTACATGGGATTTTAAAGACTGGCATCAATGGTTTTCTATGAGATGATCCAAAATGTGAAAGAAAGAAAAAAAAAGCAAGAGCAGAGTCATAGTTTTTAAAGAAAAAAAGTGCAGCTGAGAGTGACAAAATCCAGTTGAGTAATTTTTATGTGTGCAATGAAGACAGCTGGATTCGAATTACCAGCTCATCCCTGTTGTTGTGATCATGAAGCCAAGGCCACTTTGTACAGACTTCCCAGACAGCTGAGAACATTAGGTTGAAAAGAAGTAGGCTTACCTGTAGTGTTGCCTCTGGTTGTTTCAGCTTTTGTATTTTGGGGGATGAACTTTAAAACCAACAGCAAGCTGAAGGCACTCCCTGCAGCACCAAAACATGCAGTAAACTTCTCCCTGAGAAATACAAAGTAAAAGTGGTGTATGGGGGACACTTTTGGCAAACACACACAATGACTGTGATTTCCATGTTTCATAAAAGCGGAATATTCTAACCTAAGCCAAAATGTCTTCCTAAACTGTATAAAGCGCTTTGAGTGCTCGGACAGAGTAGAAAAGCGCTATATAAGAACCAGTCCATCCAAACCAGAGATGTTTTTTATTTCCTTTGGCTCTGTCAAAGAGTCAATGGTTGCTCAGGTTGGTTTCACACCAGTGCTGCTGTTAATGATACACACTGTGACACTAACCCATAGAGTTTGCTCAGCTGTCCGCCTAATGTGGAGCCAACTATCATACCGATGCCAAAACACAGACCAAGCTTGGATAAGGCGTCGGCCCGTTTCTCAGGTTTTGAAAGGTCTGTAACAACCATTTGTGATGCTGCAGACAGAGGTGGGACAAAGAAAAAAATCAAGTGAAACTTTATTCAGGATAAATAAAATGAACATTTAGAATAAATCTGAATAAATGTAAAAAAAATAGTTCAGTCACATTGTTAGCAAAGGATAAAAAAACGGTAGGTTTGATGCTCACCAGGGAGGACATGCATAAAGATTGTGGGGATTTTATGGATGAACAACATGGCTGGAGTGTCTGCTGTGGCCAGCAGCAGAAAGAAGACAACAGTTGAAGCACATGCCAGGGACAAAGCTGTCCGTGCCCCAAATAGATCTGCAAACCTGCCAAAAAAAAACAGACCCTACAGTCACATTTTTCTACACTGTGTCCAAGCAAAAAATAGCGAACAGAAACTCACCTTCCAAACATTGGGCCCCCGAGCAGCTGAATAACTCCAACTGTAGTTTGCAAATAACCAAACCACAACGTGTCGAAGCCGAGCTTCTTTGCCAAATACTATAGAGAGCAACATAAGTAAGTGACCGTTATTTTTTTGTGACAAGTGGTCACAAAACAGAGTAAAATAAATAAGGAAATTAAACACCATAAAAACAATACAAAAACAATTTAAGATCAAAACGAAAATAAAAATCATTAAAAGTATCAAAGAAAAGCCTGATTAAACTAAAAAAAGATTCTTAACTGGTTTTAGAAAGAGTCCACAGAGTCAGCTAAAGTTAATTGTTGCGAGAGACTGCTCTAAATCTCTGCCCTTTTGTATGTGGAATGACCATTAGATTCTGAGCCTGTGATCAAACCCTACAAGCAGAGGTGTGCTTGGTAGAAGATAAGGCAAACAGTTCG
The DNA here is from genome assembly GCF_963576455.1 of Neolamprologus multifasciatus. Lineage (NCBI taxonomy): Eukaryota > Metazoa > Chordata > Actinopteri > Cichliformes > Cichlidae > Neolamprologus > Neolamprologus multifasciatus. The sequence continues at coordinate 6,760,136 of NC_140439.1, read as the reverse complement.
GAGCCTGGCCATTAAGTGCTCTGTATGTGAAAACAAAAATTTTATAACAAATTGTAGAATCTACTGAGAGCCAGTTTAAAGAATATAAAATGGTAGTGATTTGAGCTTGGCTGCTGAATGTGTTAATAGTCTTATTACAGTTCCCTTGCTTCATTGCTTTCGAAAGACATTAATGAGAATTTACCCAAGCCAGAAAACAAGGCATTACAGTAATCCAAGTGCAATGATGCAAATGCATGACTAATTTTCTCCAGATCCACCAAAGAGACCATATGTTGCAATTCAGAAATGTTACATAAATTAGAAAAAACAGGAAAAAGACTCCCCTGGTAAGATAGACTTTACTGCCAAAACCCAGAGAAGAATCAAATATTACACCAAGACTTTAAACACTGGATTTAACTGCTGAACAAAATGAACTAAGACCAGTTTAAGACGAGGTCATTGTTAGAGAACCAATCACTAAACAGTGGACTATCCAGCTGTTGGAGCTTAAAAGACATGTACAACTGAATGTCATTAGCATAGAAGTGATAATGAGTGTCAGAAAATAACTTGTGTCTTGATAGACACAATAAAAGTACATCCTTGTTTATGCTAGTCAAGAGTCCGCATTCAAGGCCTTCCTTTATTTTTTATTGATTTATACACTTTAGAAGAACTGTGAACTAATACCCAGCCAACATACCAAGGCCAACATTGGGTATGTGGATGAACTGTGGGGGTGTGTGGGCAGGGCAAACCCACAGTCATCCCACCCAAGCCCCAAGTGTGTGTGCTCACACAGGAACCACAGCAGTTTTGCCCTTTAGGGGCCCTGTATGGGTTTTCTAAGGGTAAGTTCACTTTGTGTATTGATGTTGTAGGGAAAATTTGCTACTGCTAGAAATGTGCTTAAGTCGGACAGCAGGGCCAACCCCTAAGATCAGTGGGACCTTCTTTTCTTTTCTATAGTAACCATCCCCTCAGATTTGAAAAAACAAAAAACAATATTACTAAACATAAAACAAAAAATAATCAAAAACTTGCGACTTCCAATTAGTAGGAAAATCAATCTCCCACCATGACCCCGTTGCTAGGTCTAGGGTAAAAACCTCCATAAAGGGGGGGGCCCTATAAAAAGTTTGAAAACTGAAAATATTGTTCCCATCTTATAGTCCAACGTATTTACCTCCATCCGGTGTTGCTCCTCCCGTTCTTTGAATTGATGAGGCAGCAAAGTTGGGAAGATTTTACGTCACAGAATGAGAAGTTTTAGAGTCACTTATGTTTACTGCACTATGACTAGACTATGACTAAATGATGTGTTAGCTTATATTTTTAGATTATTCTGAAATTTTAATTTCTGCCAGTTTCCTGCTGCTTCTTTTCCAAAATCCTTAATTTACATTTTAAAACATGATTATTTCCATTATGCCACATACATGTAGTTCTACTTTATCTATCACATTTAAAAGCTTATAGTTAAAAGGCATTTTGATGCTTCCAATCATGTTATTTTGACTCCTGTTTCATGTGTGATAAGTGTGCCAAAAACTACAAATTTGTGCCCCTGGAAAGACAATAAAACATTAACTCATGTACAAGTGGCCTTTCTATGTGGAGCTTGCATGTTCTCCCTGTGTTTTCTTTCTAGCTTCCTTCAACAGTCCAAAGAAATGCATGGGGTTCGATTAACTGGTGATTCTAAATTTGCCACAGCTGTGAATGTGAGTGACCCAAATTAGAATAACTGGAAGAAAATACATGGGTAGTATTCGATAATGCATTTCTATACTGCAGATTTGTTTTGTGTATCCAAATCTGATGACTAACTTTATGTTTTCGATCACTGCAGTGAAACTAAATTTTCAATACCATGGATACCTCTCGGCGCCAGCTACAAGGCCGGAGCTGAACAAAAACACCCTGATAACGACTGTGTTTAGTCTGTTCCTTCCCATTCCATGCAAGGCCACCTGGGTTGGCTGGAAGACTGTTTACTTAGCCTGGCAGGGCGAAGGACACTGTCTCAGCTGATCTATCGACACGCACACACATACATATACTGATACTGATAAGCACTCACTGACGCATCACCCTCCCTACCCCGGATCCAACGCCACCTCCAACGCTTACCTCCCCTCTGATGTGGACATCGGGTCAGTTGGAGGCGCAGTCGAAAGATTGCAGCGGTCCCAGATCAGATGTACACACTGGAACTCTTTCCCATGTTGCTTGTCTGTGTTTATTGTGCTATGGTGTGTTGATATCTGTGCATTCCTGTATTATCCTTTTGTGTTACACATTTCGATGTTTTTTTTTCCTCGCTACCTAGCCTGACCTGTCTCCCCAATGTGATGTTTGTGTATTGTATGTACGGTCGGCAAGGTCTGTCATCTCGGTTGTGGGCAAAAGACCTGCAACTGACAAATAAAGGCTATCTCATCTCTCATCATCTCATCAATATCTGTTCTTAAGTATGAAATTTAGTAAAGATCCTAAGATTTAGCAATACAATACAACACTTTGCTACATGTACATACTGGCATAGTTCTCATCCATACAAAGTATAAATACTGCCTATGTTCCTGAACAGCCACATATCTGCTGCTTTAACAAAGTGAATTTCACAACTCTGGGACTAATAAATGTCATCTTATCTTATCCCATCTTATCTTGTCACAGTGATTAAGCACATTTCAAAGCAGGATGCTTCACTGTGTGTCACTGATATTCAATGATATGAATACCCCCTTCTCCAGTGTTTACTATAACTGTATCTAATAGCTACTGTTAGTGTTTCATATAAGACCTGTGGTCAATCTTGCACTCTTAATTAAAACGAGATTTTCAGCCATAGCTGATATCAACGTCAGTAAATCCAGCCTCAATCATAACTGTGCGCACTTCAGGGAATATGGGGACATTTCATCTTCTTCTTCCCATGTCATATACTCACAGGGGTTACTGAGAATTGTAAAAACATCCAAGTGGTATCCAAAGCGGCGATGAGATACACAGCGTAAATTGTTGTCATCCTCTGTGAATCGTCTGCGACGTTTGAGGAAACAGAAGCTTTGTCCGTTTCCTCGTTTCTTTCACCTCTTCGACTCATTTTTGCTCCTTGCTGACAACAGCTGTAACAAACCTTAATGTGTGCTCTCTTCAACAAAAGTAAACTGGCAGACAAAAACGTCCTTTGATCTAGCGACCTCTTGCACAAATTGTTAGCCAACCGGTACTCTGGTTGTACTTTGGAACATGAAGGCGTTACAAAGTTTGACGTTAGTCGGTTATGAAGATAGTTTCCGGTCTTTACATTGTTTGGTCATCGGTACAGGCGGACCTATCGCTGCCTTTATCTACGTATCAGACAGAGCAGTTGCTAAAAAAACAGCAATGGGCACGTAAACCTCTATGAAAGAAAATCCTCAGGAAGTTTATACAGTGATGCTTTCAGGAACTCCTTCTAGGCTCGTACATTAAAGCATTTTCGAGATCTCTCATCTTCCCTGTCTCGTTTCGAGCATAACATTGATGTGTTTTTTTTTTAATATGATACAAAACAACATATCACATGTTAAAACTGTAAGATCTTTTTTACTGAAAAATATATATTTGGGTTAATTTGTCTCTCGCTTTTTATAGCATTAGAGTTATTCAACAGTTAAGAGCCTCGTTTTTGTGTTTTATCATTTTATACTGTGCCAGTGTTTCAGTGAGAAACCAACACGTTCTCACTCCCAACTCGTCAAATGTGTGACGCATAGTCAGGCTCCCTCTGCAGGGTGCCCCCCTCGTGTCGAGAATTGACGTGCAGGGTTCTCCTATTGAATACTATGCTGCTTCCTAATCGTTGTTTATTGAGGACAAAAAATTTCCGCGGAAGAGCCTGTTGTTCGTATATTTATACATTTCCGAAATCACATTATAGTGACATATACTGAACACAATATATTATATAATGTAAACAACTACCTGAGAAACAGCAGATACAGCAGATAAATTAATTATAGACTATTACTTTTGTATCATTTATTGCATTTGTGTAGGGAGAGGTGGGTAATGGCGCAGCTAGAGACTGGGTGACTTTATTCACCCGCTTCGGATGTTATCAGCAGTAGCGGTTTTAGATACGGGCAACACGGGCGGTTGCACGGGGCGGCATCGTGGTGGGGCACATCGGCAAAAAAATAAATAAATAAATAAAAATTGCTCGTACTCATGCTGCCCCGACGTCAGCCAGCGCATACTGGGAATGGCATAGGCACCGATCGGTTTTCTATCGCCCATTTGCTGGGAGTAAGGGCGCCCTCCGTTTGCGAGATGCGCCCTTAAGGTAAGCAGAGGAGAGGGAATTCATTTAATTCCTCCTGAATTAAATGAATGAATGGATAAAAGTTAAATGACTACAAACCTAAAGCCACTAGTTCCCACACTGGAGTTCCCTAACACTGTGTTAACTGTACTGAGCTTGTATCAACAGTTGTAACAGGCTAAGCTACCTGAGACTGCATTGAACGATTATTTCTATCTTAATGGTTTCAGCTCATATGTTCTTTTTCCTTTCAGTAGATCAAAGCAGCTTGTGCTCTTTCTGCTCCCATTTTGATGGCAAGAAGAAGAAGAAGAAGAAGAAGAATGCTTCAGGAAAGTGGCCTTCATGGTCTCAGTGAACAGTCATGGTCACACACTGCATGTGGTTTTAAAAGCAACATATCTGTTCACCACAACAATCGAGATGTTTAGTATCAGCTACGGTTTGTTCTTGAACATCAGTTCTGTTTTCTACTTTGACCACTTAGACCAAAAAAGTGTTGTTTTCATATTCTTTCTTTTAAATCTATAAAGCACCTGTTCATTTTTTTTTATTAAAATTAGTTTCACATAAATGTTAGTTTTTCCCTTATGATCTTTTAATGCTTACACTGCACTGTACACGTCTACATTAGAGACATTTCTGTTACCTATGTATGAGACTGGGCTGCTTGACTACAATTTGGAAATGGATGCAAAATCACACGGATTGTGCTATTGTTTGTTTTTTAATATGATTCAATTTAATTCAATTCAATAAAACTTTATTGATCCTGAAGGTTGACCCCGAGGGAAATTTGGGTTAAGGCCAACACAGGACGTGTCTGACTAAGCAAAGATTAATCTGATCCCATTTCTACCTGTCTCTACTGTTTCAACTGTAATTGTCAGGATATATATTTATTCCAGCTCTCATAGGGCAAAGGAATGACTCAGACTTGTCAAATGTTCTTTGACTTGATACACAATTTGAAGTTCATAATTTTCTTACAAATAAAACTATAATAACAAACATGAACACCTGTGCTTATTTCTGAGACATGGATTTTTTTTTAATGTGTTCACATTTAGACAGTGTACATTTTTATGCTGAAACTGTAATGGTGAACCTGAGGTGATGGTCAACACAAGACAAATATATAGAAATATAAAACAATATTGAAGTGATGTCTTTACCCTCTGCAGCGTGTGGACGCACACAATCACCTTATTCACTGTAGTAAACATGCGCCGCTAGCCCACGTGACTGACTGTCTCCATGGTTACATCGTATATTATTAGCTATGTAAATAGCTTCCAAAGATGCCGCCATAGCTCTCTGCAGCTGTAACACTTCCACGCTTTGCAAATCATTTCACGTTTTTGATAGTTATGAAGACAGAAAATGTTTTTAAAGTCATGCTAGGCAGTTGCTATGGTGGTTGCTGTGGACTTGGGTGGACCGCGCGTCCGATTCCTGTTATTAGCTGTCCGCCGTAGGAAGGCTGCGTTCCATTTAGAAGTAGTGACAGTCTGCCGTAACTCGAACTCAAACCCCGCTTTGTTCTTTATTTAAAGGCATTTTATAGCCGTTCATGACATGCATGCACCACACACATATAAAACACTTTGCTTCACTATGAGAATGCAGCTTTACTAAAACCTTTAAAGTATCTGATATAGGATAGAAAAATGAAGCAACCAGAGATTTAATGATGAAGAGTCTGGGTTCTGTAGTTCACGTTTTACAGTCCTGAATGACTCTCTGCACATCCATACAGTAGCGGTTTTAGATACGGGCATCGTGGTGGGGGGCGGCATCACGGATATCGGCAAAAAAATAAAAAATAAAAATTGCTCGTACTCATGCTGCCCCGACGTCAGCCAGCGCATACTGGGAATGGCATAGGCACCGATCGGTTTTCTATCGCCCATTTGCTGGGAGTAAGGGCGCCCTCCGTTTGCGAGGTGCGCCTGCTGCTTGCGGCGCAGAGAGGAGAGGGCGGGGCGGCGGGGGATTCTCTGGCTGGTTTGAGCAGCATCTAATAACCAGGGCCGTGCAGAGAGGTTTAAAGGGGCGGGTGCTCAAAGTTAAAAAGGGGCACATTGAACCAGGCTGAATAACAACAACACACATTCATCAAGAATCTAATATGGGCAACAAGGCAAAGCAAACGTAGCCGATGTTATACCTGATGGGTACAATGTTGCTGTTGAGGGGTTGCTGCTGATAGTGCTGGAGGGCAGGGCTGTGTTGATCTGAGACTGTAGACATTAAAAAGTCCATAGGAGAGATGGTAGCTGATTAAACAAGTGTCATGAGATAATAACAAAATGCAAAGATTGGTGACAGCGCTTGGAACCATAAGGCAACAAAAAACTGTGAGAAATAATTTAGGCTGAATCACTCTTTGCTTCTCTTCTTCCTTCCATCCCATCATCTCATATATCACTCTCCACTTGCTGTCTATCTGAGAACAAGGCACAACTTGCTATTGCAATAAACTATAATTTAAAAATCCACACCTAACAACTCTTGCACTTAATCTATAATAAAATGATGAGAGAAAAATGTTATAACTGGTACAACGGGTACATGTGCTCTTTGTAATCCAGCTGCTGAGGGATCCACTGCCTTTAGTAGCCTCACACAGCTCCTACTGTTTCCTCCTCATGTCCTTACCAGGCATGTCTGGACAATGTTATATCATGAGTAATATTTTTTTTAAAAATCCATCTAAATAAAACACACACATGCACGCACAGTGACATTTTAGACCTTCTTCAGAATACTGTATATACTATGGGCATCACTGTGCTGATCCAGAATCCTTACATTATTATTTATTACTAGGGCTACAATAATAAACCAATGAGGAGGGGGAAGTAATAAATATGAAATAATGTCATTATGATGATTCCATTTGTTTCACTATCCACTCTGTGCAGGGGCAAAGCTTATTACATTTTTAAACTGTAGAGATACAATGATTTTACTGCTGTAAAATCCAAATTTTGTCTTATGTAAAATATAAATCTAATATAATCTGCTTCTTAATGTATGTTCTTTAAAATACAGCGTGTGTTTTTTAATATATTATATAATAATGCATAATTATGTGGACATGCATATTAGATCGTTTTTTAGTGAAATATAATCCCTCCAGAAAGGCAGGAAAAGCCCAGAAAATTACTTTAAAACTAAATATGTTCTAAATACTTTAAAACTAAATATGTTCCCTAAAACGGTGACAGAGCTACAGACCCATGACAGCCTTACACAGGTAGCCAGCAGCTATGACCAGCACTACTTGTGCAGTTAATAAAAGGACAGGTAATGTTTGTCGCGCTGTTGCACACACAGCACGCTCGTTTGTTTCAGTTCGTCAGTTGCAACAAGACAACTTACCAACGTGTCCGTAATAAGCTAATACTCCTGTGTGCTATACACTACAGTGTACACTGTACACCTACTTACTGGTTTTGTCGCATCAGTTTGTGTCTCTGAGTTAACTTGTGTTTCTCCTACAGCTCCGGACCGCAAATGCGCATGCTCTTTGTGAGCTCGTTCCCGGCTCGTAACCAGCGCGTTCTGCCGTCAAGGGCGATCATTGGTTAAATGTGATCATGTGACTGATGCAAGCCAGATCCTTTTATGTAGCAAAACTGTGATTAAAAGTTAAATATTATTGTTGAGGGGTGCAGACAGGACTCCGCACGCACACACACATTAAAAAAAAAATTAATAATATTTTTTTAAAAAGTTGCCTCAACAAAAGGGCACTTTGGGCACCCATCAGGAAAGGGGCGGGTGCTCAAGCCCCTCTAGCCCCCCCCTCTGCACGTGCCTGAGTTTCAGCATAAAAATGTACACTGTCTAAATGTGAACACATTAAAAAAAAATCCATGTCTCAGAAATAAGCACAGGTGTTCATGTTTGTTATTATAGTTTTATTTGTAAGAAAATTATGAACTTCAAATTGTGTATCAAGTCAAAGAACATTTGACAAGTCTGAGTCATTCCTTTGCCCTATGAGAGCTGGAATAAATATATATCCTGACAATTACAGTTGAAACAGTAGAGACAGGTAGAAATGGGATCAGATTAATCTTTGCATTTTGTTATTATCTCATGACACTTGTTTAATCAGCTACCATCTCTCCTATGGACTTTTTAATGTCTACAGTCTCAGATCAACACAGCCCTGCCCTCCAGCACTATCAGCAGCAACCCCTCAACAGCAACATTGTACCCATCAGGTATAACATCGGCTACGTTTGCTTTGCCTTGTTGCCCATATTAGATTCTTGATGAATGTGTGTTGTTGTTATTCAGCCTGGTTCAATGTGCCCCTTTTTAACTTTGAGCACCCGCCCCTTTAAACCTCTCTGCACGGCCCTGCTGAAACTGTAATGGTGAACCTGAGGTGATGGTCAACACAAGACAAATATATAGAAATATAAAACAATATTGAAGTGATGTCTTTACCCTCTGCAGCGTGTGGACGCACACAATCACCTTATTCACTGTAGTAAACATGCGCCGCTAGCCCACGTGACTGACTGTCTCCATGGTTACATCGTATATTATTAGCTATGTAAATAGCTTCCAAAGATGCCGCCATAGCTCTCTGCAGCTGTAACACTTCCACGCTTTGCAAATCATTTCACGTTTTTGATAGTTATGAAGACAGAAAATGTTTTTAAAGTCATGCTAGGCGGTTGCTATGGTGGTTGCTGTGGACTTGGGTGGACCGCGCGTCCGATTCCTGTTATTAGCTGTCCGCCGTAGGAAGGCTGCGTTCCATTTAGAAGTAGTGACAGGCTGCCGTAACTCGAACTCAAACCCCGCTTTGTTCTTTAATTAAAGGCATTTTATAGTCGTTCATGACATGCATGCACCACGCACATATAAAACACTTTGCCTCACTATGAGAATGCAGCTTTACTAAAACCTTTAAAGTATCTGATATAGGATAGAAAAATGAAGCAACCAGAGATTTAATGATGAAGAGTCTGGGTTCTGTAGTTCACGTTTTACAGTCCTGAATGACTCTCTGCACATCCATACAGTAGCGGTTTTAGATACGGGCATCGTGGTGGGGGGCGGCATCACGGATATCGGCAAAAAAATAAAAAATAAAAATTGCTCGTACTCATGCTGCCCCGACGTCAGCCAGCGCATACTGGGAATGGCATAGGCACCGATCGGTTTTCTATCGCCCATTTGCTGGGAGTAAGGGCGCCCTCCGTTTGCGAGGTGCGCCTGCTGCTTGCTGCGCAGAGAGGAGAGGGCGGGGCGGCGGGGGATTCTCTGGCTGGTTTGAGCAGCATCTAATAACCAACTCGCAAAATAAAACAAAATAAAAACAAAACAACAAACACGAAAACACCAGACATCATGATGCAGACTTATAATTTGAAATTCGAAATTCTATACAAGAAAAGTGAGCACGAGAGCCCTCGGTGCGCCTGCTTGCTGCTGAAGTCAAAGTAAACTTTATTGTCATCTCCGCTACACACAGTCCAGTATATAGAGAGACGAGACGACGAGGCTCCAGTTACAGCAGTGAAAGTAAACAAACAATAAATATAAGAAGAGTAAGAAAATAAATATACACTTTAGGACTCGGGGTAAAGGGATCAATAACAATTTAAAATTTATAATTTGCAGTTTGATGATTTAATGCAGTGGCGATTCTAGGATCAGAGCTTTGAGGGTGCTGAGCACCCAGAGAGCTGCTCATCCAGGCAAGGTAAACTTTACTCATCACAATGAGACTTCTTCACCGTCTCTGTCAGTCCCTGCATCCCTAAATGCCTCCAGTTGTCCCGAGTTCTCTCTGACTGCCTCCTTGGTGCATTTAAACCCCTGTTCCTCCCTGTCCTCATCGTCTGTTGTCTTCATCTCCGTTATCAGTCATCATAATTTTACCCTCTCTGTGCAAGTCTGCAAATTTCTTTATTAAATCATAAGTTTCTTAAATTCATCAAGTCTCTCTGTGCCTGGGTCCTAACATGATATCACTGTTTTGTACAATTTAATCCCCACATTTGTGAAAGAAAAGCAAAACACTTTTTTGAAAAGTCTGTAACAAAACCATCAAATCTGATCAAGGTTATTAAAATGCTGTCAAAGAAGAATGGATTGGAATTTAAAAAAAAAATACATATCCTAACCTTAATTACTGGGGGAAAATGATGAATGATGCTCATAGTGAGTAAAAAGTAAACTGTGTGCATTTTTTGGACAGAGATTCACTTCTAAAGTGTATGTATAATACAATACAGATACATAAAAAATACACTCCAAAAATAGAAGAGTCCTTGAAATATACAAAATATTATTAGAAAATGGAGACACTTGGCCTTTGGTACAATGTATACAATGTATGAAAATATCTTTACTGCAGATACTACTATGGCTCTGCAGATTTTTTCTTTTCTTTTAACCTATGTCGCCTCACCTTGAGGTTGGTAAATCTGTCTATCACATTTTGGTGGTCAAGTCTCTCACGCATCTCTTTCTCAACTGACATCACAGCCAGGTGCTGGAGTCTGCTTTGACCCATGGTCCTTCTCAGCCAGGTATGGAGCTGACTCAAGACACTAAAAGACCTTTCACAGCTACAGCTGCTAACTGGGTTTGTTAGGGCAACCTGAATAACAGTTTTCAGTTTGGGGAAGATCTAATTATCCAGAAGATTGTACAATGTTAACATATCTGGAATGGCACCAGCCTCACTCTTGAGCTTTATAAAGTCTTTGGCAACCGTGACTTCCTCTGACTGACGGTCAATATGGTAATGCAGTGCCAGGGCTGACAACCCAGTTTGTTTTGCAGATTCTGTATAGCAGCTTTAATATAGGGAGAACACAACTTCCAGATTGTATGAGTTGTTTGTATTAGTTGTTTGTCTTTCTTTTTCTTTGCCAGTTTAACAGTTCCTGTTTTGCCTGTTAGTACTCCCTGTCTGTTTTCTTACCTGGTACTTTCTGATCTTGTACTTTGTCCTCATGTTCCCCTCTTTCCTCTCTCCCTCTTTGGACTGACAATCTGTACACACACACACACACACACACACACACACACACACACACACACACACACACACACACACACACAACAGGAGTTATAAGGTTAATGGGCATCCAGTCAGTTAGCTAGTTAGTACCTTGGGTTCAATATCGGCACATGCACATATGGCAAAATAACCAGTTTCTCTCATTACATTTCAAACGGGACAGTGGTAACAACAGCAGGCTACGGACAATGTTAAGTTTTAGATTTTAAATAGGCTGTATACATTTCAATGAGATCAACAGGGCAGTCAAATATCGCTAATTTTACTACAGAGCAAACATTGTCGGAAAACACGTTTTCAACTAGGGCTGCCACAAACGATTATTTTGATAGTCGACTAGTCACCGATTATTTTTGCAATTAGTCGACTAATCAGATCATGCATCCATTGGATGTACAGCGTACAGCTTATTGCACCAGCATGCATCTGCTCTCATATAACTATCATTAGCTTACAGCTCTAAGTGTTTAAGGTATGTGCTAACTAAAAATAAAGACAAGATGATAGTTTATTAAATTTGAATGAAATTTGCAGATTGTTTCAGTGAAGTTTAATAAACTCATTGTTATCTAAAATATAACAGGACACCGGAGTAAATTCTCCAGCATCTCACACTTCTGATAATCAGCTGTCTGCTTGACGTTTATTCAGCTGTATAAAAACTATAACTTTAATCTCAGCCAAACCAATTTACTCAGGAACAAATAAAATACTAAAAAAAGGTGGTCTCAGCCACCATTGCTCTGGCAGCAACAGCGCTAGAGCGAGTTGGAGAGAGCCGAGCTGGAACAAACCATTTTGGGAGGGGGGAGGGGTTATCCATACTCTTGTTGTTAAAATGTTCCATCTCAATTAAGTACTGTATGCTTTTTATACTTTTAGTAGTGTGTCCCACAAACAGCAAATATTTTCAAAAAAAGTAAGACATCTTTGGGGGTGCTTTGATTCATTTTTGGGGTGCTGAAGCACCTCCAAAACTGGGCTAAAATCGCCCCTGATTTAATGTCTCACACACAGCCCTTCGAAAGGGGAGGGGGGCTGGCTGCTTCCAAATAGAGGACATTTCGTTCATAATGTTGTAAATCCAAGCCCATTATGTATTCATGATTTGAATCCTGGGTTGTGTGAAATCTCAGAAATAAACCCTAGACAAAGTGAATCTGTGAACTAAGGTGTAGGTGTGTTAGGTTATGTTGTGGTGATCCTCAAGTTGGGGGATTTGTGTTCATACTGGAGTGCAAAATTAAAACCAAGATGGACAAGAAAAGTTCAAAGCCATCAGGTCCTCAGTTTAGAAAAAAGAGAAAAGAGGAAGAGAAACGAGCAAAAGATACAGGTAAGCAGATGTGTGATTGGATAATGGCAGGTCATCCTGAAACAATCAGAATCAGAATCAAAACACTTTATTAATCTCTAAGGAAATTATGTGAATTACAGTTGCTCCAAGAAGAAATGGTAAAAATAGCAACTGTAACAGACTAAACTCCAAACAATACATTATGTTACAGATTTTAATATTAATTAGTCATTGTTAATTGTTGATTTGTCCTGTTCTCATTGTATGAGGAATTATGATGGCTGTTTGGTAGCTGTTTGCATACAGTGCATCAATGCATACTCTCTCTCTCTTCATATGTGTGTGTCTGTGTGTGTTTCTCTGGCGAAATTCAGTATGGTTCCGACAACAGTTTTATGTTAATGTATAATCCTAAATATGTTTTATGTGTGTGTGTGTGTGGGGGGGGGGGGGGGGGGGGAGTGTTCGCCCGGGGGCGCCAAATGGGCTAGGACCGCCACTGGTTATCAGTCCATTGTGGAGGTAAACACAGACGACACGAGAGCTCTCGATTGACACTGCTCGTTTATTACTTATCACCACACAACTGAACTCTTTTCCCTCCAAAACACAGCAACAACACTTCCTGAGAACTGGGTGTGAGTGGAGCCCTCCAGTGGTCCACCACACCATACAATGGGCATTATTAGCACAAATCAGTCCCATAGATATGGGCCATCTCCTGCTAGATTGTTCAGAAGGTTGTTATCATCCATCCAGATGGAGGATCACTAACAGGAGCGTGGGAATACTCCAGAATCCACTCTGGGTGGAATCCGGTGGATACAGCAGTGTTTACAGGTGAGACCATTTAACCGGACAGCATTTATAGAATGACTATTAAAAGTCAGCGAGTGTCAATAATGTTAATGTGGTTATGTTAGTAATACACCGAGTGCTAATATAACAGCTTTAAGATGCATTTGTAGATATTATTACGTGTTTTACCGTCTTTATGGTGCTAGCTTAAAGTTACGGTGTAAACGTTAGCTTATATTGTAGTAAAGCTATTACTGTTTAAACGATGTTAGCACAGAAATATTAGCTTCTGTCATGACTGATGAAGTTACTAGTTAATAAAGTTTCCAGTAAAATGTTTAATCGCAGCCACAGACTGACAGTAAATATCCCGATTAGCTTCAATGCATCTGTAATAAATATGTGCAAGTTTCAGTGCTTCGTTTAAACTGTATGATACTTATACTGACCCAGGGTCAGTGTAAAATACAATCCTAGCTGTGTGAACAAAGCCTCCTTTAATCCTGCATGACAAACCTCAGGATGCAGGTTATTATTACTCTTTCCTGCTGGCACACCTGTCACACCTGAGAGCCAGCTAGAAACTTACAGTGACGTGGACATCATGCAAAGACTGCCAGACTCTGTAATACTGTAAATGATCAGTGACTCAGGTTAACACTAAACTTTAAACAGTACCTCTGTGTCTCTGTGTGCTGAACATTTAGGATTGAGTCAGGCTGCATCAGCTGAATCTGTTATTTGTAAATATCAATATTTTTTATTCAGATGTGGGGATAATATGTAAGACTGCAGTGAAGCGATGTACCAGATTAATCCCTGGCCAAAGGTATCTTACATAAATCAGACTACTGATCCAGCCACATTAGCCTTTTGTGAGGTCTGTTTAAAGTAGACTAAAAATGAACTCCAGGTTCCTGAGAGGTGGACTGTGAGCACAGAAACACATGTTCATACATACAGCTGCAGCAAGCTTACATTAATTTTAAATAGATTTGTTACTCTGATGTCTGTCTCTCTGTTAGTCCTCTGACAGACTGGTGCCTGTCCAGGTGTGCTCTACCTATGACTACTGGGAAAGGCTCTAGCTCCTGTAATAGAAAATTTCTATTATTCTCATTTAAAGTATTTAAGTGCTTATGCATATGCTTAGTTGTGACACTGTTATAGACTGTTCAGTGAAAGTTTCTAAAACTAGATGAACTTACTTCAGCATCAGCAGTTTGAGAAAACAACTCCCTTTACAGGTGCTGATTCAATTCAATTCAATTCAATTTTATTTATATAGCGCCAAATCACAACAAAAGTTGCCTCAAGGCGCTTCATAGATACAGAGAAAAGCCCAACAATCATATGACCCCCTATGAGCAAGCACTTTGGCGACAGTGGGAAGGAAAAACTCCCTTTTAACAGGAAGAAACCTCTGGCAGAACCAGGCTCAGGGAGGGGCGGCCATCTGCTGCGACCGGTTGGGGTGAGAGAAGGAAGACAGGATAAAAGACATGCTGTGGAAGAGAGACAGAGATTAATAACAGATATGATTCAATGCAGAGAGGTCTATTAACACATAGTGAGTAAGAAAGGTGACTGGAAAGGAAAAACTCAATGCATCATGGGAATCCCCCGGCAGCCTACATCTATTGCAGCATAACTAAGGGAGGATTCAGGGTCACCTGGTCCAGCCCTAACTATATCTTTTAGCAAAAAGGAAAGTTTGAAGCCTAATCTTAAAAGTAGAGATAGTGTCTGTCTCCCGAATCCAAACTGGAAGCTGGTTCCACAGAAGAGGGGCCTGAAAACTGAAGGCTCTCCCTCCCATTCTACTTTTAAATACTCTAGGAACAACAAGTAGGCCTGCAGAGCGGGAGCGAAGTGCTCTAATAGGGTAATATGTAGGGATGGGTACCGGTATCCGGTGCCATCATGGCACCGGTTCTGACATAAACGGTAGTAACCAGACCGAAAAGCAGCGCGTATTTCGGTGCTTTATTTCGGTGCTTTTTTTTTCCTGAGCTGTGATACACTTTCTTCTTCCTTACATTTCTATTGGCGGTTGGCAAACAACTGAAAGGTGCATTACCGCCACCAACTGGTATGGAATGATACACTTTAGATTCTAGCCAATCATTTTACGTTTCGAGGATAGTAGGCGGGTCCAGGTACGTACGTTCTTTTAGAGCAGAGCTACAGATTAAAAATGCCCAAGGCGAAGCGGTCAAAAGTCTGGCTGTACTTCACAGCAAAAGATGCAAACTCAGCAGCCTGCAACAAGTGCTTTAAGCTGATACTGTCAAAGGAGGTCACACTTTAAATCCGATGAACCTAGCCCTGCCAGTGTAGCAGAAATGATGATGGCAGCAGCAGCCGTTCTTCTCTGCGTGAGTAGCTTAATGTTGTTCGTGTGTAATTTACGTTGAGTAAGCTAACCGCGTTATTAAATTAATGCATGTAACGTGAACTAGCAAACACCATGCGGCTGTCTTCTTGTTTGATGTCAGATACTCCCTTCACCCTGGCCAAAAAGGCTAAAATGACCGAAGAAAAAGTGGAAAACAGCTAAACATGAGAGGTTTTTGGACAAAGTTTGTGTTTTTTCCATTGTTTAAGCTGCTTCCAGCCCAGAGTGATACCATATATGCCGTATACCTGCAGAAAAGACTAACATTGTTATCTTTTTACAAAAAAACAGCTGAACATGAGAGGTTTTTGGACCAATTTTGTGTTTTCCATTCTTTAAGCACCGGTTTGGGCACCGTTTAAGCACCGGCACCGTTTCAAAAGTACCGGTTTGGCACCGGTATCGGATAAAACCTAAACGATACCCATCCCTAGTAATATGGTACTACAAGGTCATTAAGATAAGATGGGGCCTGATTATTTAAGACCTTGTATGTGAGGAGCAGGATTTTGAATTCAATTCTGGATTTAACAGGAAGCCAATGATAAGGCCAAGGGCACAAAACAGCATAACCATTGATCCGTTAGGTTTCATAGCGAGACACGTGAAGTCTGGTAGGATCAGTTTGTAACTTCCTCCCTCTTCCTTGGAATGCATAAAGGAGTAGGAGCACGACTTCTGTGGCAGAGCTGACATGACTGAACTGTGATGTTTGATGTGTGTTGGCTCTCCTGCGCGCAGTAATAAATAGCTTGATCACAGCCCTTTCTGTGTTGCAGACTTTATCTACAAAATTCCACGATACCCCCCACCCTCCCACTGTGAACATGAATTGAATATTCAGAAGAAAATGAATGGATAGACTGACATTTGTTTAAATACTTCTAGAAATCTGAGCTGTTGGTGTAGTAATAATATTAGAGCTAGCAATCTTTCTTACTGAATCTCTACCATGAGTCACGTTACCTGAGATTAATTCTATGTTTACCTGACAGCCTGGACAAATGTGCTCTGTGAAGGATCTTAACTGCTTACATTTAAGGAGCCTGGTCATATTTAATTGTAATATGAACCAATGATTTTCTGATTGCTGATTCTAAGAGAGTCTTTGTGGAAATCCCGTTTGGCTTTTTGTCATTTTAATTCTCTTTTCCATTTTCCAGAACAGTTCTCCACAGTCGCTGTCCACATGGGTCAGTGAGACCAAGAAGCACACTGCTAATGTGTGGACTCTGACCAGCAACATCCAGCAAGACCCAGACAGCGTTTTCTATCTCCCAGCTGGAGTTTTTTGTTTGTCTGTGACTGGAGAGTCAGATTTTTGTTGAAGCTGGAGGAACAGCCTCACACTCGCAGAGGTAAGTCAGTTTGTAGAGATCCCTCCCATCTTGACTTTTATGTGCTAGATTTCTTATCTGAAACAGTAATATTTCAGTGACTGCTGCTTATACCACAGGTTAATACACGCTACTGATCCCTAATGGGAGAATCATCAATTTTGCCAACAAAGAAGCCTGGTGGATGTTTGTTTGCAGTCTGATGATGGGACATCATGCTCTGCATCTTCAAAGTTTGTCTCTTGATTATTATTCATACACAGTAATGTGAAGTATGCATATATCTAGTATAACTGGACCAACCTGGTGCTCTTCATTTATGGAGGCTGTTGAGTCTGAATGTTGGATGTTGTGTATCTCTTTGTTGGCTTTGTTGTCCTCAGTGTTTTTGCAGGATCAGAAATCAAAACCAGGATGACCGTAAATGTTTCTTCTCCAATTGGATGATGATAAGACTGTAACATGGGATGCCACCTTTATATTATATATATATATATATATATATATATATATATATATATATATATATATATATATATTATAATTATCACTTTTTCTTTAGCAACTTCAAGTCTGTCAGCTTGCTGAGGTCACAGAAACAAGAAAAGAAGCTTGACTTCAGAGTGTTGTTTGCAGTTTTCTGTTGTCATGATCTCCCCTGAAGTTTATCACTATTACCCAAGCAGTAAGTCCACAGTACTGTAATGATGATTCTGACTTTGGTCATGGTTGCATAATATTTTAATAATATACAATTATTGTTTGTAATTCATATTTTTTTCTGTTAATCAAAAATTTACTTTGTGAAATTTGTATTTGAGAATGAAGAATGTGACAATATATTTTTGTTCAATATTTAATTCATTCAGTTGCAATTGTTAAATGAAAAAAAAAAAATAAAAAAAAAAAAAAAAATATATATATATATATATATATATATATATATATATATATATATATATATATATATATATATACTAATTTAGCAAACGAATTTATCAAAAATATATATAAATATATCGGTGTTAGTTTTAATAAATTAATTTGACACCTGTATTGAAAATACTATATTGTATTCATACAGAATCAGTATGGTATTATTGTTTGTCTGTTCACTGATTGCTGAAACTAAGAGCTACTTTGATCTGTTTAGATCTAAAGTATCCAAACTCGAGCTCTAATGTTTCTTCACCCTTGTGTGTGTGATATCTGATTTCCTACATGCTGGCAGAGCAGAGCAGTCGTTTGTGCTCACAGATGGAGGCGGTGTGGAGAGACGGTGGTGTTTCCTCAGAAGAACTAGCAGAGTCACAAAGGGCACGAGTCCATCTCACCACCTTGACTTGCTGACTGATGCTCGTCTGCACTGCACAGAGGAAATCAACTGACTGAGTTTTGTCCAGTGCAGTGTTATGCAATGTATATTTGTTTTATGCTTACAGATATGTTTTTCTTGACAGAGGCTCTGCAGAGGTTAGGCAAAGCAGAGAAAATATGTGCTTTACAGTTTACTGTGATTTACTGGGATATTTGTTGCCTGATGTTTAGCAGGAATGGAGAAATGGAATCAAAGGGAGATGTTTTTGCTGTTTTTGTAATGATGTAAGTAAATCTTCAATATTATTTATTTGCTTGGTTATATTAGGAGTGTTTCTGAGTGAGGGAGAGAGGAGTCATCATCCAGGTAAAGTGACGTGGATCAGTGGATGCACTTGTCTCCCCTTTAAAGGAGATACTCTTAGAGAGAGACGATCCGAGTCATCCTTAAATGTTAGTGCTTTCAAATACACAAACATTTTTAAAGGACAAAAATGAACATCCCACTTTGACTGTAATGCAATTGAATCTTTGCATGTGTGTTTTCAAACTCTCAGATGGGCAGCATATCAGTCTTGGACTGTCTAACCTGCCGGAGCAGCACTGAATGATCACCACACTTGAGCATGTTCCTGCAACATTTAGCAGCTTTGCTTTTGGTAAGTAGAGTTACCTAACTACAGTAACTATAAACACATGATATCCATTTCTAACAGCCTGGTTACTTCCTGACAGTTTTTTTAGAAATCATGTGGTCACCTGACCTAACACTGTTTCTTCTTCTTCCCCTTAATGTTGAAGTGTCAAATGTCCAACAGCTGGAGAGGAAACTACACCAGTGTACTGGGATGTTTCAGCAACACGTGCCAGATGCTGTTCCTTCATGGTGACATCATCAGAGACAGCCCCACCCACCTCAGGACCTCGCCATTGATCATGATGATTATAATAATGACAGCGAGCGGAACTAAGACTGTAAAAATCCACGACCAGAATGTTTAGATGCTTTCTAATTATTAATGAATACTCAGAGCCTCTTTCTGTGTTTTGTCTGTTTTGTTTTTTTTTACCTCATTTGTTACTAACAAAGTTCACCAAACTCACACAGTTTACATTCTGTATGTTTCCATTTTTACCAGCCACACTCTAACTGCATTTAAGAAAATAATACTTAGAAATCGTCGTTTTTCTCTTTTGTAATTGATGATAATTCAGTGAATATACTGCGCTGCTTCCTTTTATTGCATCTCACATTGCTTTAAGTTTTTCAGTGTCCAGTTATTTTTTTATTGCTGTTTGAATTCTCTGTATGTTTGACCCTGTAGACTGTTTGATGGACTGCTTGTCTTCCTGTTTGTAACCGCCGCCTGTTTTTGAATAAAGATTTGGATTTCTGACTTTAACACAGCCTCTGCGTGTCCTCCCTTTGTGTCCTCTTCCTCTGTGAATGTGTTGCATGTGTCACAGATTCATTTTATTAACAGCTTTCCCACAGTGAGTTGCATCTGCATTCATTCACAGCACATTTCAGAAGGATTCAGATTAATACAGTGATCTTATAGTCAGAATTATCCTGACAGACAGCCACTGTAAATTATCTTTCATCAGGTAAATTTTAAAGTTCAGTATTTCAAAGCAGGAGTTATGAGGAATCATATTGGCATTAGGACTGTAACAATATGTACTTACAAAGTCAAAGTTTTTTAATTATGTTAGAATATTGGAAGACAATCAACTTTTAGTGTTTTCTGTATATTAATTATACTGAAATAGAGATGGTGACTCTAACTGTACAGAAGTATACTAAACAACTGACAATCTAACAGACATCATTGGCCTGAGCCGTCATGCACAGTGAGTCTGATCCTTTGCTGTGAGAGTATGACAAGCATGTTTCTGGTCAGTTTGGAAGAATTAATATCACAATGTTGATCTTTTTTTAATATTCCTTCTCTTTTACAACAAAAACTGTGATCAAAGCTGCTTATGTTCACAGCATGTAATAATAGTGACAGTCTAGGGCATTGTGGTCTGTTGAGCTAGGGTTAGGGTTAGCAATTCAGACATATGTAATCAATATTACTCTTGCAGGGCTCTGTCCTGGGATGCTTGAGTGAAAGGTAATGTACACCCTGACCAGGTATCCAGTCTGTCAGAGTTGTTTTCAATATTTGGTTCTAAAATATGAGTGAAAACAAAAATCCAACTAGGATTCTTGTATATGATGAATGAAGTCTGTCTTTGACTGTATTGTCCAGCTGATCCCCAGCAGGTGAACCTTATCATGACAAA
The DNA here is from genome assembly GCF_963576455.1 of Neolamprologus multifasciatus. NCBI lineage: Eukaryota > Metazoa > Chordata > Actinopteri > Cichliformes > Cichlidae > Neolamprologus > Neolamprologus multifasciatus. The sequence goes on along the minus strand of NC_140439.1, from coordinate 6,739,334 downwards.
CAAGGTCACAATGTAAAAAATTAAACAGCAACAGTCTAAATGTAAAGTGCATTCTAAACTCCTCTTCAATAAACTATATGGATGCAGTGGCGGTCCTAGCCCATTTGGCGCCCCGGGCGAACACTCCCTCTGCCCCCCCCCCCCCCCCCCCCACACACACACATAAAACATATTTAGGATTATACATTAACATAAAACTGTTGTCGGAACCATACTGAATTTCGCCAGAGAAACACACACAGACACACACGTATGAAGAGAGAGAGAGAGTATGCATTGATGCATTGTATGCAAACAGCTACCAAACAGCCATCATAATTCCTCATACAATGAGAACAGGACAAATCAACAATTAACAATGACTAATTAATATTAAAATCTGTAACAAAATGTATTGTTTGGAGTTTAGTCTGTTACAGTTGCTATTTTTACCATTTCTTCTTGGAGCAACTGTAATTCACATAATTTCCTTTATTTTTAGTTAGCACATACCTTAAACACTTAGAGCTGTAAGCTAATGATAGCTATATGAGAGCATATGCATGCTGGTGCAATAAGCTGTACGCTGTACATCCAATGGATGCATGATCTGATTAGTCGACTAATTGCAAAAATAATCGGTGACTAGTCGACTATCAAAATAATCGTTTGTGGCAGCCCTAGTTGAAAACGTGTTTTCCGACAATGTTTGCTCTGTAGTAAAATTAGCGATATTTGACTGCCCTGTTGATCTCATTGAAATGTATACAGCCTATTTAAAATCTAAAACTTAACATTGTCCGTAGCCTGCTGTTGTTACCACTGTCCTGTTTGAAATGTAATGAGAGAAACTGGTTATTTTGCCATATGTGCATGTGCCGATATTGAACCCAAGGTACTAACTAGCTAACTGACTGGATGCCCATTAACCTTATAACTCCTGTTGTGTGTGTGTGTGTGTGTGTGTGTGTGTGTGTGTGTACAGATTGTCAGTCCAAAGAGGGAGAGAGGAAAGAGGGGAACATGAGGACAAAGTACAAGATCAGAAAGTACCAGGTAAGAAAACAGACAGGGAGTACTAACAGGCAAAACAGGAACTGTTAAACTGGCAAAGAAAAAGAAAGACAAACAACTAATACAAACAACTCATACAATCTGGAAGTTGTGTTCTCCCTATATTAAAGCTGCTATACAGAATCTGCAAAACAAACTGGGTTGTCAGCCCTGGCACTGCATTACCATATTGAGCTTCAGTCAGAGGAAGTCACGGTTGCCAAAGACTTTATAAAGCTCAAGAGTGAGGCTGGTGCCATTCCAGATATGTTAACATTGTACAATCTTCTGGATAATTAGATCTTCCCCAAACTGAAAACTGTCATTCAGGTTGCCCTAACAAACCCAGTTAGCAGCTGTAGCTGTGAAAGGCCTTTTAGTGTCTTGAGTCAGCTCCATACCTGGCTGAGAAGGACCATGGGTCAAAGCAGACTCCAGCACCTGGCTGTGATGTCAGTTGAGAAAGGGATGCGTGAGAGACTTGACCACCAAAATGTGATAGACAGATTTACCAACCTCAAGGTGAGGCGACATAGGTTAAAAGAAAAGAAAAAATCTGCAGAGCCATAGTAGTATCTGCAGTAAAGATATTTTCATACATTGTATACATTGTACCAAAGGCCAAGTGTCTCCATTTTCTAATAATATTTTGTATATTTCAAGGACTCTTCTATTTTTGGAGTGTATTTTTTATGTATCTGTATTGTATTATACATACACTTTAGAAGTGAATCTCTGTCCAAAAAAATGCACAGTTTACTTTTTACTCACTATGAGCATCATTCATCATTTTCCCCCAGTAATTAAGGTTAGGATATGTATTTTTTTTTAAAATTCCAATCCATTCTTCTTTGACAGCATTTTAATAACCTTGATCAGATTTGATGGTTTTGTTACAGACTTTTCAAAAAAGTGTTTTGCTATTCTTTCAAAAATGTGGGGATTAAATTGTACAAAACAGTGATGTCATGTTAGGACCCAGGCACAGAGAGACTTGATGAATTTAAGAAACTTATGATTTAATAAAGAAATTTGCAGACTTGCACAGAGAGGGTAAAATTATGATGACTGATAACGGAGATGAAGACAACAGACGATGAGGACAGGGAGGAACAGGGGTTTAAATGCACCAAGGAGGCAGTCAGAGAGAACTCGGGACAACTGGAGGCATTTAGGGATGCAGGGACTGACAGAGACGGGGAAGAAGTCTCATTGTGATGAATAAAGTTTACCTTGCCTGGATGAGCAGCTCTCTGGGTGCTCAGCACCCCCAAAGCTCTGATCCTAGAATCGCCACTGCATTAAATCATCAAACTGCAAATTATAAATTTTAAATTGTTATTGATCCCTTTACCCCGAGTCCTAAAGTGTATATTTATTTTCTTACTCTTCTTATATTTATTGTTTGTTTACTTTCACTGCTGTAACTGGAGCCTCGTCATCTCGTCTCTCTATATACTGGACTGTGTGTAGCGGAGATGACAATAAAGTTTACTTTGACTTCAGCAGCAAGCAGGCGCACCGAGGGCTCTCGCGCTCACTTTTCTTGTATAGAATTTCGAATTTCAAATTATAAGTCTGCATCATGATGTCTGGTGTTTTCGTGTTTGTTGTTTTGTTTTTATTTTGTTTTATTTTGCGAGTTGGTTATTAGCAGGCACGTGCAGAGGGGGGGGGGGGGCTAGAGGGGCTTGAGCACCCGCCCCTTTCCTGATGGGTGCCCAAAGTGCCCTTTTGTTGAGGCAACTTTTTAAAAAAATATTATTAATTTTTTTTTTAACCTCGGGGTTGACCCCGAGGGAAATTTGGGTTAAGGCCAACACAGGACGTGTCTGACTAAGCAAAGATTAATCTGATCCCATTTCTACCTGTCTCTACTGTTTCAACTGTAATTGTCAGGATATATATTTATTCCAGCTCTCATAGGGCAAAGGAATGACTCAGACTTGTCAAATGTTCTTTGACTTGATACACAATTTGAAGTTCATAATTTTCTTACAAATAAAACTATAATAACAAACATGAACACCTGTGCTTATTTCTGAGACATGGATTTTTTTTTAATGTGTTCACATTTAGACAGTGTACATTTTTATGCTGAAACTCAGGCACGTGCAGAGGGGGGGGCTAGAGGGGCTTGAGCACCCGCCCCTTTCCTGATGGGTGCCCAAAGTGCCCTTTTGTTGAGGCAACTTTTTAAAAAAATATTATTAATTTTTTTTTTAATGTGTGTGTGCGTGCGGAGTCCTGTCTGCACCCCTCAACAATAATATTTAACTTTTAATCACAGTTTTGCTACATAAAAGGATCTGGCTTGCATCAGTCACATGATCACATTTAACCAATGATCGCCCTTGACGGCAGAACGCGCTGGTTACGAGCCGGGAACGAGCTCACAAAGAGCATGCGCATTTGCGGTCCGGAGCTGTAGGAGAAACACAAGTTAACTCAGAGACACAAACTGATGCGACAAAACCAGTAAGTAGGTGTACAGTGTACACTGTAGTGTATAGCACACAGGAGTATTAGCTTATTACGGACACGTTGGTAAGTTGTCTTGTTGCAACTGACGAACTGAAACAAACGAGCGTGCTGTGTGTGCAACAGCGCGACAAACATTACCTGTCCTTTTATTAACTGCACAAGTAGTGCTGGTCATAGCTGCTGGCTACCTGTGTAAGGCTGTCATGGGTCTGTAGCTCTGTCACCGTTTTAGGGAACATATTTAGTTTTAAAGTATTTAGAACATATTTAGTTTTAAAGTAATTTTCTGGGCTTTTCCTGCCTTTCTGGAGGGATTATATTTCACTAAAAAACGATCTAATATGCATGTCCACATAATTATGCATTATTATATAATATATTAAAAAACACACGCTGTATTTTAAAGAACATACATTAAGAAGCAGATTATATTAGATTTATATTTTACATAAGACAAAATTTGGATTTTACAGCAGTAAAATCATTGTATCTCTACAGTTTAAAAATGTAATAAGCTTTGCCCCTGCACAGAGTGGATAGTGAAACAAATGGAATCATCATAATGACATTATTTCATATTTATTACTTCCCCCTCCTCATTGGTTTATTATTGTAGCCCTAGTAATAAATAATAATGTAAGGATTCTGGATCAGCACAGTGATGCCCATAGTATATACAGTATTCTGAAGAAGGTCTAAAATGTCACTGTGCGTGCATGTGTGTGTTTTATTTAGATGGATTTTTAAAAAAATATTACTCATGATATAACATTGTCCAGACATGCCTGGTAAGGACATGAGGAGGAAACAGTAGGAGCTGTGTGAGGCTACTAAAGGCAGTGGATCCCTCAGCAGCTGGATTACAAAGAGCACATGTACCCGTTGTACCAGTTATAACATTTTTCTCTCATCATTTTATTATAGATTAAGTGCAAGAGTTGTTAGGTGTGGATTTTTAAATTATAGTTTATTGCAATAGCAAGTTGTGCCTTGTTCTCAGATAGACAGCAAGTGGAGAGTGATATATGAGATGATGGGATGGAAGGAAGAAGAGAAGCAAAGAGTGATTCAGCCTAAATTATTTCTCACAGTTTTTTGTTGCCTTATGGTTCCAAGCGCTGTCACCAATCTTTGCATTTTGTTATTATCTCATGACACTTGTTTAATCAGCTACCATCTCTCCTATGGACTTTTTAATGTCTACAGTCTCAGATCAACACAGCCCTGCCCTCCAGCACTATCAGCAGCAACCCCTCAACAGCAACATTGTACCCATCAGGTATAACATCGGCTACGTTTGCTTTGCCTTGTTGCCCATATTAGATTCTTGATGAATGTGTGTTGTTGTTATTCAGCCTGGTTCAATGTGCCCCTTTTTAACTTTGAGCACCCGCCCCTTTAAACCTCTCTGCACGGCCCTGGTTATTAGATGCTGCTCAAACCAGCCAGAGAATCCCCCGCCGCCCCGCCCTCTCCTCTCTGCGCCGCAAGCAGCAGGCGCACCTCGCAAACGGAGGGCGCCCTTACTCCCAGCAAATGGGCGATAGAAAACCGATCGGTGCCTATGCCATTCCCAGTATGCGCTGGCTGACGTCGGGGCAGCATGAGTACGAGCAATTTTTATTTTTTATTTTTTTGCCGATATCCGTGATGCCGCCCCCCACCACGATGCCCGTATCTAAAACCGCTACTGTATGGATGTGCAGAGAGTCATTCAGGACTGTAAAACGTGAACTACAGAACCCAGACTCTTCATCATTAAATCTCTGGTTGCTTCATTTTTCTATCCTATATCAGATACTTTAAAGGTTTTAGTAAAGCTGCATTCTCATAGTGAAGCAAAGTGTTTTATATGTGTGTGGTGCATGCATGTCATGAACGGCTATAAAATGCCTTTAAATAAAGAACAAAGCGGGGTTTGAGTTCGAGTTACGGCAGACTGTCACTACTTCTAAATGGAACGCAGCCTTCCTACGGCGGACAGCTAATAACAGGAATCGGACGCGCGGTCCACCCAAGTCCACAGCAACCACCATAGCAACTGCCTAGCATAACTTTAAAAACATTTTCTGTCTTCATAACTATCAAAAACGTGAAATGATTTGCAAAGCGTGGAAGTGTTACAGCTGCAGAGAGCTATGGCGGCATCTTTGGAAGCTATTTACATAGCTAATAATATACGATGTAACCATGGAGACAGTCAGTCACGTGGGCTAGCGGCGCATGTTTACTACAGTGAATAAGGTGATTGTGTGCGTCCACACGCTGCAGAGGGTAAAGACATCACTTCAATATTGTTTTATATTTCTATATATTTGTCTTGTGTTGACCATCACCTCAGGTTCACCATTACAGTTTCAGCAGGGCCGTGCAGAGAGGTTTAAAGGGGCGGGTGCTCAAAGTTAAAAAGGGGCACATTGAACCAGGCTGAATAACAACAACACACATTCATCAAGAATCTAATATGGGCAACAAGGCAAAGCAAACGTAGCCGATGTTATACCTGATGGGTACAATGTTGCTGTTGAGGGGTTGCTGCTGATAGTGCTGGAGGGCAGGGCTGTGTTGATCTGAGACTGTAGACATTAAAAAGTCCATAGGAGAGATGGTAGCTGATTAAACAAGTGTCATGAGATAATAACAAAATGCAAAGATTGGTGACAGCGCTTGGAACCATAAGGCAACAAAAAACTGTGAGAAATAATTTAGGCTGAATCACTCTTTGCTTCTCTTCTTCCTTCCATCCCATCATCTCATATATCACTCTCCACTTGCTGTCTATCTGAGAACAAGGCACAACTTGCTATTGCAATAAACTATAATTTAAAAATCCACACCTAACAACTCTTGCACTTAATCTATAATAAAATGATGAGAGAAAAATGTTATAACTGGTACAACTGGTACATGTGCTCTTTGTAATCCAGCTGCTGAGGGATCCACTGCCTTTAGTAGCCTCACACAGCTCCTACTGTTTCCTCCTCATGTCCTTACCAGGCATGTCTGGACAATGTTATATCATGAGTAATATTTTTTTTAAAAATCCATCTAAATAAAACACACACATGCACGCACAGTGACATTTTAGACCTTCTTCAGAATACTGTATATACTATGGGCATCACTGTGCTGATCCAGAATCCTTACATTATTATTTATTACTAGGGCTACAATAATAAACCAATGAGGAGGGGGAAGTAATAAATATGAAATAATGTCATTATGATGATTCCATTTGTTTCACTATCCACTCTGTGCAGGGGCAAAGCTTATTACATTTTTAAACTGTAGAGATACAATGATTTTACTGCTGTAAAATCCAAATTTTGTCTTATGTAAAATATAAATCTAATATAATCTGCTTCTTAATGTATGTTCTTTAAAATACAGCGTGTGTTTTTTAATATATTATATAATAATGCATAATTATGTGGACATGCATATTAGATCGTTTTTTAGTGAAATATAATCCCTCCAGAAAGGCAGGAAAAGCCCAGAAAATTACTTTAAAACTAAATATGTTCTAAATACTTTAAAACTAAATATGTTCCCTAAAACGGTGACAGAGCTACAGACCCATGACAGCCTTACACAGGTAGCCAGCAGCTATGACCAGCACTACTTGTGCAGTTAATAAAAGGACAGGTAATGTTTGTCGCGCTGTTGCACACACAGCACGCTCGTTTGTTTCAGTTCGTCAGTTGCAACAAGACAACTTACCAACGTGTCCGTAATAAGCTAATACTCCTGTGTGCTATACACTACAGTGTACGCTGTACACCTACTTACTGGTTTTGTCGCATCAGTTTGTGTCTCTGAGTTAACTTGTGTTTCTCCTACAGCTCCGGACCGCAAATGCGCATGCTCTTTGTGAGCTCGTTCCCGGCTCGTAACCAGCGCGTTCTGCCGTCAAGGGCGATCATTGGTTAAATGTGATCATGTGACTGATGCAAGCCAGATCCTTTTATGTAGCAAAACTGTGATTAAAAGTTAAATATTATTGTTGAGGGGTGCAGACAGGACTCCGCACGCACACACACATTAAAAAAAAAATTAATAATATTTTTTTAAAAAGTTGCCTCAACAAAAGGGCACTTTGGGCACCCATCAGGAAAGGGGCGGGTGCTCAAGCCCCTCTAGCCCCCCCCTCTGCACGTGCCTGAGTTTCAGCATAAAAATGTACACTGTCTAAATGTGAACACATTAAAAAAAAATCCATGTCTCAGAAATAAGCACAGGTGTTCATGTTTGTTATTATAGTTTTATTTGTAAGAAAATTATGAACTTCAAATTGTGTATCAAGTCAAAGAACATTTGACAAGTCTGAGTCATTCCTTTGCCCTATGAGAGCTGGAATAAATATATATCCTGACAATTACAGTTGAAACAGTAGAGACAGGTAGAAATGGGATCAGATTAATCTTTGCTTAGTCAGACACGTCCTGTGTTGGCCTTAACCCAAATTTCCCTCGGGGTCAACCTTCAGGATTAATAAAGTTTTATTGAATTGAATTAAATTGAATCATATTAAAAAACAAACAATAGCACAATCCGTGTGATTTTGCATCCATTTCCAAATTGTAGTCAAGCAGCCCAGTCTCATACATAGGTAACAGAAATGTCTCTAATGTAGACGTGTACAGTGCAGTGTAAGCATTAAAAGATCATAAGGGAAAAACTAACATTTATGTGAAACTAATTTTATTAAAAAAATTGAACAGGTGCTTTATAGATTTAAAAGAAAGAATATGAAAACAACACTTTTTTGGTCTAAGTGGTCAAAGTAGAAAACAGAACTGATGTTCAAGAACAAACCGTAGCTGATACTAAACATCTCGATTGTTGTGGTGAACAGACATGTTGCTTTTAAAACCACATGCAGTGTGTGACCATGACTGTTCACTGAGACCATGAAGGCCACTTCGCTGAGGCATTCTTCTTCTTCTTCTTCTTCTTCTTCTTGCCATCAAAATGGGAGCAGAAAGAGCACAAGCTGCTTTGATCTACTGAAAGGAAAAAGAACATATGAGCTGAAACCATTAAGATAGAAATAATCGTTCAATGCAGTCTCTCAGGTAGCTTAGCCTGTTACAACTGTTGATACAAGCTCAGTACAGTTAACACAGTGTCAGGGAACTCCAGTGTGGGAACTAGTGGCTTTAGGTTTGTAGTCATTTAACTTTTATCCATTCATTCATTTAATTCAGGAGGAAGAAATGTCAGGTGGGTGCAAGCTGGTTAGATGCATTTGGTCCCATGCTGTCTTTAACTAAATGACTTGGTTCTCTTTATGGCTGGGCTGTATGTGGGGTTATATCATGTTATTTGGGCAGGAGTACCTGTCCCCTGTTAGGCTTAGAAGGTTTCTCCATAAGCAGAGTTTCTAACTCTTATAGCTTTTAGCACATCTGTATCTGTGCAGGCTGACAGGTTTTTGGTGGCTCTTTTTACCCCACACTGGTTGTGAGTGTGTAAATAGCCCCACTAGTTCTTTTGGGTTGTAGTTAACTTGGGAGGAAGGGGTGGGTCTGCCAGGACTACATGAATAACAATTATCTGGGATACATAAATTTCATAATGCATGCATATATCTCTATCAATTAAATCTGGCCTGAGTGCTGCCATTTTTACATTCAGTTATTTCTCTTAGAAATGTTGGAACTAAATAATGAATGTGTTACAGTTAAACTGACACTGGTCAGTGTAAATGGCTCATTGGGACATAGAAACCTTTAAATTAAATCCCATCACCTGATATCGAGTGTCAAACAATATCAAAGCTGTGAAAGCTGCTTACAGTCAGAATTTATAAAAACAATGATTGTAAATAAATTCAAACTAGTGAGTTTTTCTCTTTGTGCTGAATATCAACACTGTGATTTCTTAGACTGTAAGCTTTACTTCAGCACAGTTGTAGAAGCCGTCACTCCAAATGTCTTTTGATAACAAGAAAAAATACCTTTTCAGTACACGGCCTGAAGTTCTTCTCCAAACATCTTCTGCCATCGGCTTTGTCTGCTGGTTTGAAGACAATAAACCACAAAAAGATGATTTAGTCACTTTGTCTGCATCATGCAGCTCGAATGTGTCGTGTAACGATGTTGAATCGTTATCCCTCTGCTGTGTCTGTAGGATTGTACTGTACAGCATCTCATTGATATGTGAGGAATGCTAATGTAACACGATAACAGACGTCTGGTCTTACATCATTAAAATATAACAGGCAGGAGATATTTAGATATTTTTATACTTATATTACATTTTATAGCTGACAGATATTACTAAATAGATAGAATTTACTAAATGGTTGATGTACATGGAAAATATGTCCATAATCACAAACGACCATGAGAGCCAGTAGAATTAATTCAACTGGACACTCAAAAGACTTCCTTAAATGCTCTTTAAGTGGCAGAACAAACGAACAAACAGTTAATTGCTTACTTGAGATGAAATCTGCTCAGCTACTTTGAAAACAGCTTCTAACTGGTTCCTCCTTTAACATGATGACTGCTCAGGGGTAAGGCCATGATGCAGTCCAGCAACCTTTATGGTTCTGCATTGATTCACCAGGAACTATTAGGGAAACCTTCCAGCGCCTCCTGTGAAAGACACAGGCATAAACACACAAACATTTATTAACATGTTCCACAGTTTTCCAGTTCGATTTTCTCATCCTGTGGACAACAACGTACAGAGATGCAGGTTTATTGTTAACTTTTGTAAGGTTTCTTTACTGAACATATCCAGCTGCAGCTCCACTGTGATCCTGAACTGGATAAGCACTTAAGAAATGTGTCAATAAATGGACATACATCAACTTACTATATTTATCCAAACAGACTGGACCAATAATGCTTCACTGAGTTAGAGACGTTAACAGACTCTTCTATGTAAGAATGTCTCGTGCTGATAGACCTGCAAACTTGACAACAAAGGTTTTTCAGACTGCATGTAGCTGTCCTCTATGTCAGCTCACACATTTACATTTATGTCACACTTATTTCTGCTTTCCCATTTTTATCATTATTACTTAGATTTTGATTGGATACCTTGAGTTTGTAAATGATCAGATTACATAATTGGAATACAATTCAAAACAATTCATGTATCCAATTCAAGGTCCCTATCCCAGCTGATACAGGACAAAGACAGGCTGCCAGTTATCGCAGGGCTAAGACAATACGTGTAACAGAAAATCCACTTAAATGTTTGATATTTCTAATAATAATCATAATTATGACTATTATTTAAAATATTATTTAAAGGTTTCTTTATAAATACATTTGGATTTTTTTATAACCCCTAAAATATAAACCTGAGCTGTTTCAGATTCTGAGATCTGACCTCAGTGAGCAGGCTGTGTCCTCACTGCAACTCCCTCTTGGAAGGACGTCTGCTTCTTGTCTTCCCCCAGTGTTGACCGCCTGCCCTTAATGTCACGTACTGTACCTGAGGAACAAAAAGGACAAACACTTGCCTTCATTTAAGAAGTACATTCATACAGAGGTAATCTATGGAAACACACTAGTTCACCCTTTGGGAGGAATCAGTTCCTGTGAAACATTTCTGTAAATCAACATCGTGGAGAATGAAATGAGTTCTTCAGGTGACTCAGCAGACCCACACTGACAAATGAAACTTCTGTGGAAGAAGAATATGAATTTTTTTGATTTCCAATCCAGTTAAACTATTAAGGATGAAGCAACAGTGCTCATCTTTGCTCTTCTGAAATCTGTGTTAAACAACAACAAACATAAATTAGTAACAAAAATACAGCTGAGTAGAGGCTTTACAAACCACCAGCAGCCATAATGCTAAATTTTAATCTTCAAAAGTTTCTGAGCCGTCTTCAACCTGCTTTTAACAGAGAAAAGTCCCACAGTCAATGCAGCCCTACTCAATCCTAAATGTTCAGCACACACACAGAGACACAGAGGTACTGTTTAAAGTTTAGTGTTAACCTGAGTCACTGATCATTTACAGTATTACAGAGTCTGGCAGTCTTTGCATGATGTCCACGTCACTGTAAGTTTCTAGCTGGCTCTCAGGTGTGACAGGTGTGCCAGCAGGAAAGAGTAATAATAACCTACATCCTGAGGTTTGTCATGCAGGATTAAAGGAGGCTTTGTTCACACAGCTAGGATTATATTTTACACTGACCCAGGGTCAGTATAAGTCTCATACAGTTCAAACGAAGCACTGAAACTTGCACATATTTATTACAGATGCATTGAAGCTAATCGGGATATTTACTGTCAGTCTGTGGCTGCGATTAAACACTTTACTGGAAACTTTATTAACTAGTAACTTCATCAGTCATGACAGAAGCTAATATTTCTGTGCTAACATCGTTTAAACCAGGGGTGTCCAAACTCCGGCCCGCAGGCCAACTGCGGCCCGCGATCCATTTTTAATTGGCCCGCAAGTAATTTTATAAATAGAATCGAATATGGCCCGCACTTCAACTTTTGCTTGAGTGTATTGCACTTCTTCGTTTTAACACCAGGGGGAGCTACTGTCGATCGAGGCAGTTGCTCCACCAAAAAGGACAATCACAGAAGAAATTTAGCCCAAGTTAGTTACTAAACATGGCAGAACCAAAGAAGCGAAAGGTAGAAAGTGAATGCAGAAAATTTCAGACATGGTGGGAGAGTGAATATTTCTTCAAAGAATTCAAGGGGAAGTGTGTCTGTTTGATCTGCACTGAAATTATGGCAGTTATGAAAGAGTATAATGTACGACGTCATTATGAAACCAAACATCAGGCCTATGCATCCTACACTGGTGCTGAGCGAGAGCAGAAATTAAAGCAAAGGGTATCTCTCCTGCGGGGTCAGCAACAGTAATTTTTTCGTGCTCAAAAGGTCCAGGAAAAGGCTACAATAGCCAGCTATGAGGTCGCCCAACTCATCGCAAGACATGGCAAGCCTTTTTCAGATGGAGACCTCATAAAACACGGCCTCGTTAAAGTCACCAAAATAATGCGCCCGTCAACAACGTCAGCATGTCCAGAAATCCAGTTGCTGAAGACTTGTCAGCCAACATTAAACTGCAACTGTCTGATAAAGCTGTGCTTTTGATCTTTACTCCATCGCATGCGATGAGAGCACCGATGCCACAGACACCGCACAGCTGCTATTTTTTTGCGGGGAGTGGACGAGCACTTTAGGTGAGTAAAAAATATATTCCACAGTACCCGTGTGTTAATGTGCAGGTACACATGCTTCAAATATCAATAATGCGCATCAATTCTGTCACTACCCTGCTTTTGCACACCACTTTCTTATATGCGCTTTTCTTGTTAACACACAGAGTACACACCGCTGTGCACTGCCCACGTACACGCAAAGTCAGCTGATCTCATCTGATGCAGATTTGCTCCTTGATCAAGTGACATTTGTCTGGATTTTTGGCACGAGTGGCGATCAGCACCGCGGCTGGATGTCCCGATTTACATACCCAGCGCAGCTGATACTCACCAGAATAATTTACTAAAATTATATGCACTCCTGTTATTAAGTCCAGTTCAGTCTGTTAATGTTGATAACGGTTTCAAACGAACGTTAATAGGTGTGTTGCTAAGCCTAATAACTTAAATAACAAACTTGAAATGTGCCCGTCCCATTTTCCCCTTTATTGTTTTTTCTCTGTGCTGTAAATCTTCTGTCTAAGAAGAAATCTGAGGCTGCTGTTCTGAGAATGAGCTACCAAAGCTTTTTCTGAATAAATCAATAAAGATCCATTTATGGAAAGCTGTGATGAAGGCAGTTTTGTCTTTAATTATATTCAACAATATAATATATTCGACCACTTGTAAGTGATTTTTCTAAGTTTAATACACTAAAGTTAAGGCTATATACCTAATTCCTAGTAAGTGGCCCAGCCCCTCCTATATTTTTATGTATGTGGCCCTCAGTGAAAAAAGTTTGGACACCCCTGGTTTAAACAGTAACAGCTTTACTACAATATAAGCTAACGTTTACACCGTAACTTTAAGCTAGCACCATAAAGACGGTAAAACACGTAATAATATCTACAAATGCATCTTAAAGCTGTTATATTAGCACTCGGTGTATTACTAACATAACCACATTAACATTATTGACACTCGCTGACTTTTAATAGTCATTCTATAAATGCTGTCCGGTTAAATGGTCTCACCTGTAAACACTGCTGTATCCACCGGATTCCAGCCAGAGTGGATTCTGGAGTATTCCCACGCTCCTGTTAGTGATCCTCCATCTGGATGGATGATAACAACCTTCTGAACAATCTAGCAGGAGATGGCCCATATCTATGGGACTGATTTGTGCTAATAATGCCCATTGTATGGACTGATAACATCCGAAGCGGGTGAATAAAGTCACCCAGTGGCTAGCTGCGCCATTACCCAGCATACATCTCTCCCTACACAAATGCAATAAACGATACAAAAGTAATAGTCTATAATTAATTTATCTGCTGTATCTGCTGTTTCTCAGGTAGTTGTTTACATTATATAATATATTGTGTTCAGTATACGTCACTACAATGTGATTTCGGAAATGTATAAATATATGAACAACAGGCTCTTCCGCGGAAATGTTTTGTCGTCAATAAACAACGATTAGGGAGCAGCATAGTATTCCCTGCACGTCAATTCTCGACGCGAGGGGGGTACCCTGCGCGTCGATAAGTGAAGCAGAGGGAGCCTGACCATGCGTCACACATTTGACGAGTTGGGAGTGAGAACGTGTTGCACTGGAATATGTGAACATATTACTTATTGAGTCCTTTCTCAGTCCATGGGTTGTAAAACCGCAACATCCTCCATCCGTAGTAAGAGAAAGCGTCTGTGGCAATGACCAAAATGTCTCCATACAGCTGGGGCGATTCTAGGATCAGAGCTTTGTGGGTGCTGAGCACCCAGAGAGCTGCCCAGTCAGGCAAGATAAACCTGTCTCTGTCAGTCCCTGCATCCTTAAATGTTGTCCTGAGTTCTCTCTGACAGTCACTTTGCTGCATTTAAACCCATGTTCCTCCCTGTCCTCATCGTCTGTTGTTTTCGTCTCCGTTATCAGTCATCATAATTTTACCATCTCTGTGCAAGTCTGCAAATTTCTTTATTAAATCATAAGATTCTTAAATTCATCAAGTCTCTCTGTGCCTGGGTCCTCACATGACATCACTGTTTTGTACATTTTAAAACAATTTAATCCCCACATTTGTGAAAGAAAAGCAAAACACTTTTTTGAAAAGTCTGTAACAAAACCATCAAATCTGATCAAGATATTTAAATGCTGCAAAAGAAGAATGGATTGGAATAAAAAAAAAAAAATACATATCCTAACCTTAATTACTGGGGGAGAATAATGAATGATGCTCATAGTGAGTAAAAAGTAAACTGAGTGCATTTTTTGGACAGAGATTCACTTTGTATACATACTGTATGTATAATATAATACAGATACATAAAAACACTCCCAAAACAGAATAAATTATTACAAATAAATTATTACAAAATATTAAAAAAAAGAATATAAAAATGGAGGCAACTTTGCCTGTGGTAGAATGTATACAATGTATGAAAAAATCCTTACTGCAGATACTAATTTTGTGTTGTAAGATTTATGAGTTTCTTGCTTTCATAGTGGTACTTAGGAGAGCTTGACATTTTTCTCAGGTGGTACACACTGTAAAACGTTTGAGAAACACTGATAAGTGTGTGTGTGCTTCTGGAAAAGATTTAAAGCTGCTGTACAGAATCTTTGAAACAAGCTTAAAACATTTTTAGAATATAAACAGAGCATCTGCTTCTCTTTACAGCTCCTCACTCCACCAGGGCACCGTTTGGCACTTTCTGATAGTGTGCAAATGTGATGTACGTACTGCGGCAGTCATACAGATAACTGGACAGTCCAAAAGTTGGCCTACCTATTACTGGCTGAGGTTTTAGTAGAGTTGTGGCTGAACCACATAAAAATATATCATTAATTTTAATCTCCCCAATCCATTATAATGTTATGTTGGAATGTTGTTAAAGAGGGTCAAAAATGTTTCAACCCAGTTTGTTTTGCAGATTCTGTATAGCAGCTTTAATATAGGGAGGACACAACTTCCAGGTTGTGTGAGTAAAATCAGGTTTTTTCTCTTTGTCAGTTTAACAGTTTGTGTTGTGCCTGTCACTGTTCCCTGTCTGTTTTCTTACCTAGTTCTTCCTGACCTTGTACTTTCTCCTCACGTTCCCTCTTTCCTCTCTCCCTCTTTGGACTGACAATCATACACAAATAGATTGTATTCAATTAGATGAAAAATTACATTAATATGAAAAAAATTCTATTAAGATCGCTAACAAAAAGTCCTCTCTCAGTGTACTTTCAACCAAAAGGCAAATAACCAAACCACATGAACAACCAATAAAAGATATAAACAAACACTGATCCAATTCAATTATTCTTGATTGATGGATCATTTGATCTTACACTTTTACCTGAATGTGGCTCCTTTTTTTGAAAAAACTTCCTTATGAATCCATCCATTATGAATTAATGATTAATTAATGATTATAATTAATCATTACAATATTATCCATTATCCAATATCCATTATGAACCTGGCTGTCTCTCTCTACACACACACACACACACACACACCAGGAGTTATAAGGTTAATGTTATGTGACGGCTGTGTGCAGGCAGGAGAAGGACCCAAAGTGCAGACTCCGGAGACAGAAAGTAACTCAAAACAGCTTTAATGTTAAACTCAAAAAAGTAACAAAACTGAGTATCCAAAAAATAAACTTACACGGACAGACTGACAGAACACACAGCTAGATAAACGGTAGATTGCGACAATGACAAACTGAAACACAGGGCTTAAATACATAGAGGGAGCAATCAGGGAATGGACAACAGGAGGGAAACACAGCTGGGGCAAATCAGAACTGACGAGACAAGGAAGCGTAAATTGAACACACTGAGATAAGACAGAGACCTTCAAAGTAAAACAGGAAACACATAACACAGAGTGAACAAAAGACACAGACTCACATGCAGGCACTACAACAGAGGGAACAGAGATGTGGGACCAGGGCAGACACAGACACTGACTGGACACGCGGATATAGCAGACAGGGGAGACATCAACTAAGGATTACACAGAGACAAACCATAAGACATGACTCTAACAAAAACCCAAAGACTAGAAATTATAAATAATATAATAAACTCAAAAACCCTGGGTCAACGACCCAGGCAT
The DNA here is from genome assembly GCF_963576455.1 of Neolamprologus multifasciatus. Lineage (NCBI taxonomy): Eukaryota > Metazoa > Chordata > Actinopteri > Cichliformes > Cichlidae > Neolamprologus > Neolamprologus multifasciatus. Next base: position 6,722,579 of record NC_140439.1, on the reverse strand, counting down.
CCTAACAGTTAATGGGCATCCAGTCAGTTAGCTAGTTAGTATCCATTTCAAACAGGACAGTGGTAACAACAGCAGGCTATGGATAATTTAAAGTTTTAGATTTTAAATACGCTGTATACATTTCAATGGGAGCAACAGGACGGTCAGATGTCGCTGATTTTACTACAGAGCAGAACGGATTGTAGAGTAGCAAACATTGTCAGAAAACACGTTTTCAACACAGCAGGTTACCTGGTGTAATGTTTTTCAGCTAAAAAGAAACATGGTCTGACTCCTACCTAACTATATAAAGAGTAACTGAAGGTTAAATGCAGCTAATATGTCCTGTTTTAAGCCAGACACTAACATCTCCGCTCCGCTGTGTCTCAGCCACCATCCTAGAGCCAGAGCAGGGGAGAGGCGAGCTGGAACAAACTATTTTGGGAGGGGGGGTTATCTATACTTTTGTTGTTAAAATGTTACGTATCAAACAAGTACAGTACTGTATGCTTTTTATATTTTTAGTAGTGTGTCACACATACAGCAAAAAAAAAAGAAATCTTTGGGGGTGCTTTGATTCATTTTGGGGGTGCTTCAGCACCCCCAAAATGGGCTAAAATCGCCCCTGCCATACAGTCTTTGTGAATATGAAAATATTTTTAAAAAATCTTTTTAAAATGTATAGAGCTAAATATAAAACGTGTCTGTGAGTCCTTCAGTCCAAATACTCGAGGTCGAGAAGAATATATAGCAGCCGCTGATCCCTCAATGGCACCAGTAAGACGGCAGGACGGCAGGGCCTCTTCCTCAGCAGAAAAGTCTCCTCCACTGCTAGCAGGAGAATGACACATGAGTATTTTAAAGGTACTGCGTGTACAGATATCACCGCTGGCTCACACAAGCTGGCTCTGACACAGCTACAGACCTTGACTGTGTCCCAATCCAGCGACCGCACGCTCCTGAGTACGCATTTTGAAACCTATTACGTCACAGCGACGTGACGACGGCTGTCCCAATTTCAAGTGTACTCCAAATGCGCCGTCAATTTCCCCAAATTTGAAGTGTGGTCCGCTGTACACTTCGTGGTCCCATATATCCCACAATTCATAGCGCGGTGGTGGGTGTGGATAATTTTGCCGAAAAATACGGCAGAGGGCAGAAGCGGAGCAGCCAGAGAGTAAACTTTCAAAAGTCAGTTTACTGAATATGATGTCACTTATTTATGTGCGAATGTTTAATAATGAAGAACATTAAAACATGACTGTTGGCCACATGTCAGCAGAGTTATGTGACATTAGTGATGTGTACAAGTAACTTGGTTTTAAAGCCTTTACTTTTAAATATATGCCGTTCAATAGTCAACCTTAATCTTACAGAGAATGTGATGATTTTATGGATAATTAAAGTCAGTCATATATCCACAAACACAACAAGCTGAAAGTCAGTGAATGCTGCGGGTTTGCAGTCCTGAATATCACAGCACAAGCAGGATTCACTGCACTGTTAATGTTATATTGCTGCCTCTGTTCGGTGGTGTCGAGCCAAACGGACTTTAACGTGTGTTTGAACGAGCTGACGGTTCACTCGTTAAGCTGAAAGAAAGATGCAGGAGTCACACGTGTGTCCACTGTACCATCTGGGAACTCTTCTTGCTTAGCACTCGTAATAACACAAACACTAAATCCTCCTTCTCTTGTGCTGTTTTGTAGCAGTGTCTACACCTGAGACTGTCACCTGTCTGTCTGTCCTGCACTCTCTCTCTCTGTTTCTTTCTCTCTGATTGTGTAATAAAAGTATGAACACGTATTTATAAGTTACACTTGTGTTTGAATCCTGCAGCTTATCACACATTTGATTTCCATGTGTGACAACTGCAAGTGTCCAGAGTGAGGACAGACTGAGGGACCCACTGCTGCACATCATCTGTGAGGCTTTGCACCCCTGATGATCCACCAGGACAAACTCAGCAGTGTGTGAGGAAGAGGAGGAGGAAGAGCCAGCAGCAACTGACAGATGGAGAGAATAGACAGACTGTTCCCTGTTTGTGAAGGACTGCTAGAAAAGTTTAAATAACTAATTGTCTGTCCTGAATCAGTCTTATTAGGTAATGTTCAAATAATTTGATCATTCCAGTGTTTTCAGTGTGGGAGAAAGTACTCAGGGCCTTCAAGTTACACACTATTAAAGGCAGCAACAAGTTTAATATTCAGAAACCTAAAGTATGTATCAGCAGCAGAATGGAGCTAAAAATAAATGTTTGTTTCAGTTCTATGAAGCTTTGAGTATTTTGGATTAGTAGCACTGCTGTGTTTGTTGCATCATATTGCTGTAATTGTTTATATGCTTTATATATTCTGAGGTAAGTTGATCTATAGTGTTACATCATATTCTATAAGGATGTTATGTGTTTGTATACTTTCTGCCCAGTTTGACCCATTTAGCAGAAGTCAGCCTGTTTAAGGCTCTGATGTCTATTCTGTATGACTTAAAGCAGTTATGACATGGTCTGATTTTCTCACCCAATAAAGGAATATTTAATATATCAGTCTACTCTTCATGTTATCAGACACAGTTATCACAGCTCGTACATTTTGTTTTTACACATATATGTAAGCACTGAGCCAAATGTAATAATGCCAACAAATTAAACGAACAATATTTGTCTCTTATATATGATACATCTATATCAGGGGTCGGCAACCTTTCTGATGACGAGTGCCATCTGAAATATTCCTTCAGAAGTCAATGTGCCATATGATTGCATTAGCAATAAATTTAATAACGCTCTATATGAACAGTACACACTATATAGAACCACTTTATAGAATTATATTTGTTTGCAGATGTTGGCAGCTATCAGTGAATAGTTATCAGCTATTTTGAAACAAAAAAAAAGACACTTTTTATCCATAACAACAAATGAACTGTACAACAGAAAATGCAAATGCTATTTATGGTCTCCTCACAACAATGATAAGAAAAATAAACTGGGCCAATATGGCATGTTTGTTAATACAGAGACACACATGTTAATGTGATCTCTGGTCTCCCACTCAGAGACACAGGTCTCCCAGTGTCCAGCATTCAGACGGCTACCTGAGGACACTCATATGAGAGAAAATCTGCTCACACAGATATGTAGAGCCAAATACTGTCAATAAGGCCTCTGCAATGTTCTGAAGACAGTTAAACTTGTCAGGTAGTGATGTCCAGCAGGTGAAAAGGCAGCTCCATGAACACGCACAGCTGTGGATTCCAGCTGCTTCGATGTTGCATTAACTGGCATTAACTTAGCCAGTTAATGCGAGATAAATATAGCTGCTCATTAAAGCTTTCTGGTTTGATCAGAAAATAAAACATTGGTCCATACACCTGAAAGTCCCAAAAACGCATTGTGAATTCTGTCTCGAGTCTACGGATGTATCCGTGTATTTCCGCGGTGCTGATGCTGCGCTGAGCGGAGAGCTCCTGAAGCTTTTGAAGTGTCGGAATGTAGAAAGCTAACAACGTCCCTCTCACCAGTAGGCTAAGTTATTTTAACCCAATTACAAGTTGAATCTGATTGTTAGGTTTGTTAGCTAAGATACCGTCATTAAGAAGCGGCACAACTAATGTGTCTATGTGAGCTGATTTGCGATGTGCACCGCTGGCGTGGCCATTTATTTTTTAATGCACTCTCTCAGATTAATTCACTGCGTGTTGTGCCCAGAGCTGGACTGGGAAAAAAAAATGCCCGGGCATTTTGACTAGAGACCGGCCCACCAGGTATTATAGGAAAAGCCATAAAGCCTTTGAATGAAAACAAATGCTGTTGTGACAATGATGTACACTGTCTTGTTGGCATATGTATGATTTCTATACATTTTACGTCAGATAAAAACTTTGGTTGTAAGCTTCAGATAATTATTTAATAACAGCTAGACATTTTAAATGAGAATAAGAAAGTATTTCTTTGTGCGCCCCTTTCCCTGTTAATGCCCTACCTGGCCCCTGGCAAAACTTTGCTAGAGCCGCCCCTGCACAGCTACCAGCTGTCAGCTACTTAGAAAAGAATCCTGGTGTTATTTGTCTCTCAGAAACAGTTCATAACTTCCCTTCAACTCATTCATGTCACCTAAAAGGTAAACCTGTTTCTCCATCACCTGTTCAGCTCTGATGATTCAGTAAGGACATCTCCTGGTTTCGTCTTCATGTTTCCCTCTCACCAGATAACCAAACCGATATCATGACCAGAAGCTTTTACAGCTGTGGCTCCAGCGAACATCAGCTGATACTAGATATAATATTAAATAAATTCTAACAACACCTGATCAAGCTTAAACGTGCTGCTGTTGTTTAGCGCGACATCTGCTGGTTTCCTCTTTCTGGCGCAAAGTGGGCGATAAACAAACAAGAGAGAAAAGCCAATCAGCTGATCATTGATCAGATTCATGATTGAAGTAGCAACAGGTGAGGGAGGGGGAGAGAATGAGAGAGGAAGAGGCAGCTGACAGCGTAACGACAGAATAAATCCTGCTTTGTGTCTTTTTCCATTCTAGCTGAAGTACGGTGTTCTGACAAACCATCCTACTTTGGCAAAACGTCCTACCGTAAGTAGTTTATTCAATTCAATTCAATTCAATTCAATTCAATTCAATTCAATTCAATTCAATTTTATTTATATAGCGCCAAATCACAACAAATGTCGCCTCAAGGCGCTTCATAGATACAGAGAAAAGCCCAACAATCATATGACCCCCTATGAGCAAGCACTTTGGCGACAGTGGGAAGGAAAAACTCCCTTTTAACAGGAAGAAACCTCCGGCAGAACCAGGCTCAGGGAGGGGCGGCCATCTGCTGCGACCGGTTGGGGTGAGAGAAGGAAGACAGGATAAAGACATGCTGTGGAAGAGAGACAGAGATTAATAACAGATACGATTCAATACAGAGAGGTCTGTTAATACATAGTGAGTGAGAAAGGTGACTGGAAAGGAAAAACTCAATGCATAATGGGAATCCCCCGGCAGCCTACATCTATTGCAGCATAACTAAGGGAGGATTCAGGGTCACCTGGTCCAGCCCTAACTATATGCTTTAGCAAAAAGGAAGGTTTTAAGCCTAATCTTAAAAGTAGAGATAGTGTCTGTCTCCTGAATCCAAACTGGAAGCTGGTTCCACAGAAGAGGGGCCTGAAAACTGAAGGCTCTCCCTCCCATTCTACTTTTAAATACTCTAGGAACAACAAGTAGCCCTGCAGAGCGAGAGCGAAGTGCTCTAATAGGGTGATATGGTACTACAAGGTCATTAAGATAAGATGGGGCCTGATTATTTAAGACCTTGTATGTGAGGAGCAGGATTTTGAATTCAATTCTGGATTTAACAGGAAGCCAATGAAGGGAAGCCAAAACAGGAGAAATATGCTCTCTCTTTCTAGTCCCTGTCAGTACTCTTGCTGCAGCATTTTGGATTAACTGAAGGCTTTTCAGTGAGTTTTTTGGACATCCTGATAATAATGAATTGCAGTAGTCTAGCCTGGAAGTAATAAATGCATGAACTAGTTTTTCAGCGTCACTCTGAGACAGGATATTTCTAATTTTAGAGATGTTGCGCAAATGGAAGAACGCAGTCTTACATATTTGTTTAATATGTGCGTTGAAGGACATATCCTGGTCAAAAATGACTCCAAGGTTCCTCACAGTGTTACTGGAGGCCAAGGTAATGCCATCCAGAGTAAGAATCTGGTTAGATACCATATTTCTAAGCTTTTCAGCGCCGAGTACAATGACCTCAGTTTTATCTGAGTTAAGAAGCAGAAAGTTAGTGGCCATCCAAGTCTTTATGTCTTTAAGACATTCCTGCAGTTTAACTAATTGGTGTGTGTTATCTGGCTTCATGGACAGATAGAGCTGGGTGTCATCTGCATAGCAGTGAAAATGTATGCTATGTCTTCTAATGATGCTGCCTAGGGGAAGCATGTATAATGTAAACAGAATTGGTCCTAGCACCGAACCCTGTGGAACTCCATAATTAACCTCAGTGTGTGAAGAGGACTCTCCATTTACATGCACAAATTGGAGTCTATTAGATAGATATGATACAAACCACTGCAGTGCAATACCTGTAATACCTACAGCATGTTCTAATCGCTCTAATAGAATATTATGGTCAACAGTATCGAATGCTGCACTAAGGTCAAGAAGGACAAGCACAGAGATGAGTCCACTGTCAGAGGCCATAAGAAGATCATTTGTAACCTTCAATAAAGCTGTTTCTGTGCTGTGATGAACTCTGAAACCTGACTGAAACTCTTCAAATAAACCATTCCTCTGCAGATGATCTGTTAGCTGTTTGACAACTACTCTTTCAAGGATTTTTGATATGAAAGGAAGGTTGGAGATTGGCCTATAATTAGCTAAGACTGCTGGGTCTAGAGATGGCTTTTTGAGTAAAGGTTTAACTGCAGCCACCTTGAAGGCCTGTGGTACATAGCCGATTATTAGAGATAGGTTGATCATATATAAGATCGAAGAATTAATCAATGGCAGGACTTCTTTGAGCAGTTTTGTAGGAATGGGGTCTAAAAGACACGTTGATGGTTTGGAGGAAGTAATTATTGAAGTTAACTCAGAAAGATCGATTGGAGAAAAAGAGTCTAACTTAACATCAATGGAACTAAGAGTAGCTGTAGATAATATTACATCTGTGGGATGATTATTGGTAATTTTTTCTCTAATGATAAAAATTTTATTTGTGAAGAAGTTCATGAAGTCATCACTAGTTAACGTTAAAGGGATGGTTGGCTCAACAGAGCTCTGACTTTTTGTCAGCCTGGCTACAGTGCTGAAGAGAAACCTGGGGTTGTTCTTATTTTCTTCAATCAGTGATGAGTAGTAAGCTGTTCTGGCTTTGCGGAGGGCTTTCTTATAAAGCAACAAACTATTTCTCCAGGCTAAATGATGATCCTCTAAATTTGTGACACGCCATTTCCTCTCCAGATTACGAGTCATCTGCTTTAGGGTACGTGTTTGAGAATTATACCACGGGGTCAGGTACTTCTGATTAGAGACCTTAGTTTTCACTGGAGCTACAGTATCCAGAGTCGTACGTAGTGAGGAGGTGAAATTATTAACAAGATAATCGACCTCTGTTGGGGTAGCGTTCAGATAGCTGCTCTGCTCTGTGTTGGTACAGGGCATTGACGATGATAACAGTGGCTGGATTATATTCTTAAACTTAGTTACAGCGCTTTCAGAAAGACATCTACTTTGATAAAGTCCACTCTCCACTGCTGCGTAATCAATTATTGTAAATGTAAATGTTATCAAGAAATGATCAGACAGGAGAGGGTTTTCAGGAAACACTGTTAAATGTTCAGTTTCTATGCCATATGTTAAAGCAAGATCTAGAGTGTGATTAAAGTGGTGGGTGGGTTCTTTTACATTTTGAGAGAAACCAATTGAGTCTAACAACAGATTAAATGCCATGTTGAGGCTGTCATTTTTAGCATCTACATGGATGTTAAAATCACCCACAATAATTATTTTATCTGAGCTCAGAACTAAATTAGATATAAAGTCTGAGAAATCAGACAGAAACTCTGTGTAAGGCCCAGGTGGACGATAGATGATAACAAGTAAGACTGGTTTCTGAGTTTCACAGCTGGGGTGGACAATGTTAAGCATCAGGCTTTCAAATGAATTAAAAGTCTGTCTTGGTCTTTCATTAATTAATAGACTGGTGTGAAAAATTGCTGCCACACCGCCCCCTCGACCTGTGCTTCGAGATTTCTGGTAGTTAGAATGACTCGGGGGTGTTGATTCATTTAAACTAACATAATCATCCTGCTGCAACCAGGTTTCTGTAAGGCAGAGTAAATCAATTTGTTGATCAATTATTAAGTCATGTACTAACAGAGACTTGGAGGAGAGAGACCTAATATTTAATAATCCACATTTCACTGTTTTACTCTTTGGTTCAGATGTGGATACTGTATTGTTCTTTCTTTGTGATTGTTTAAGTTGTTTGTTGCTGGTTTTTAGTTTGTTTTTTGTCTTTTTGGAAGCAGACACAGTCTCTATGGAGATGGGTTTTTTCGGGGGGTAGCAGGAGGAGAGAAGCTGCAGAGAGGCGTGTAAGACTGCAACTCTGCTTCCTGGTCCCAACTCTGGATAGTCATGTTTTGAGGGGTTTAATAAATTTGTCGATATTTCTAGAAATGAGAGCTGCTCCATCCAAAGTGGGATGGATGCCATCTCTCCTAACAAGACCAGGTTTCCTCCAGAAGGTTTGCCAATTATCTATGAAGCCCACATCGTTTCTGGGACACCACTCAGACAGCCAGCAATTTAAGGAGAACAAATGAGAACAAAGTTTATGCACATTTCTGCTGTCACAGAGAAATTCCAGCACAAATTTAAGTTGGTATGACGGTTTTCCACTTAACTTTGCCCATCAGAGTATGCTTGTAGGTCATATTCACAAAGGTAGGATGGTTCGCCACTGAATTTTAGCTGTGAAAATATGCTTCTAGCTCAGATTAACAAAGGTAGGACGATTTGCCACTAAATTTTAGCTGTTAGTATGCTTGTAGGTCACATTCACAAAGGTAGGATGGTTTGGCACTTAATTTTACCCGTCAGAATATTTTTCTGGCTAATATTCACAAAGGTAGTACGGTTTGCCACTTAATTTCGTGTTGTGCGCATGCGCAGAAACAATGGGTAGGATGGTTTGTCAGGTAGGATGGAACGGGACAAACTGCATTCATTTTCAGCTCAATACGAAACGCGTAATATTTTCTCTGAATGCAGGATGATTCCGTCTTTTTACAGGACGGTTGGCAACTCTACTAACTATCAGTAGTATCATAGCACCCACCCAGCTGTATAGAAACTCCATCATGCTAGCTAGCAGGCAGTACGAGTTATTGTAACTGACTGTAAAAAGTCAGCACAACAAAAATAAAACTACACCTAAACTTGGTTTATATCTGACCAACATAGACTGCATGGTCATAACTTCTTACCTGAAGTTCAGTTCACCTGACACTCAGACCGGCGGCCGCCTCGGGTCTCTCCTCTTGCCTCCCCTTTCTCTCATCCACCTGCTGGCCTCCACCACTTGCTAATGTTACTGAGTCTGTGGAAGCTACACCATAGCCACCAACAAACAACTGAGTTATTTTTACACACCGACCAGCATCTGGCCAATCCACCACCTTTCAATGTTTATAACGTTACAAAAAAAAAAAAAAATCATCGGCCCACCGCGCAAATGCCCGATGGCCAGTCCAGCTATGGTCGTGCTATCAGTTAACCCTTCGCCTAGGGTTGCCGACCCCTGATCTGTATATACACTGTCAAAGATACTTGTCTTTGAGTGAAGATTTAAGGTGATAGGAAATATAAATAACTTCAACTTGAATCTTTGACACAGAGTTCAAGCTCACTGCTGTAATATATCATAATAATCTGACAATAAATATAATATTGGCCATATTATATTTACATTACCAAAGTGAGATGACTTTAGTCTCATGAACAACATTAGCTAATTGTTATTTACTAACTAATCTTGAAATGACTGTTCAGTACAGAAATGAAGCCCAACAATTATGGTTTTACAGCCCCATGGTCTCAGCCTCAGATACGCGCGAACTGCGTGTACTCCGAAGCGTGCGGTCGCTGGATTGGGACACAGCCCATGTGTGCTCATAGCCTTTAAACAACAGTGCAGTCTGCTAGTTCAAATGCACAACATAAATGACAACTTACTGTACAATGAACACACATCGCTCACTGAGTTAGGTCATTCTTGCACCTTTTTAAAAACACACCCCTTTAGCTTACATCTTGAAAGTAGTGCAAGCCATATGGGTTTATATTCCAAACAGTGACACACGAACTTGATCACCGAAATCCGCTTAACATGGCTGCTAATTTTCAAGCTTACTATCTTATTCACGATTAGCACACTAATAATCATCATTAACCACACATAACCAAACGATAACATATAGAAAGAAACAATGTACGTATAAAACACAAATTCTTATCTAGCAGGAGAATAAATAATCAGTATTTTAAGGCTACTGCATGTACAGATGTCACTGCTGGCTCACATGAGCTACCTCTGAGAACCCCACAGTTTACTCCCCAGCTGACTGTCGCGAAAGAGTCGTAAATCACCGGCATTGTAAAACTTTAAATTATTCCAGGGCATGTTAAAAACAAAACACCAAACAGATGGACTGGATATTAAACGGTATCAAACGACTAGATTAACACAGGGTTACAATTACATTCTACCATCGTCACATCGAGAGTTTATTCATTAATCATCAGAGTTCAACAGTGTGACATCCAGTTGAAAACAACTTCAGTAACGCCAGCCAAAACAGGCTAACAGTGAATAACAGCACAAAAACAGCCGTGCTTATCGACAGCTCGACATATCCTCAACAACTCACCTCAGTATGGCTGCCATCGGTCCCATTTTAACTGTCCGTTTTACAGCCTCTTCCAGAAAACGAACACTTACGCGGTACACTATACACATATACAGTATATTGATTTTATTTAGTTTTAGAGTTTAACCTGAAATCTTTTGCTGCTGAGCAGCAGAGCTCCAAAGCGTCCCCTGTAACCATGGTTACGCAGAGGCATAACAGTGTTCCAACTGTGACGTCACAGAGGAGAACCTATGTCAAACTGATACCTGGATCAGCCTGCAACTTTTATTGGCACTTTTCTGCTGAGATCCGGAGCTCGACGCCCCGGCACCCCGGGATAAGATGAGTTGCTGTATTTTTCACGGAGAAAAAAAAATTAACATGGAATAACGTCAGTCTCCGATGGAAAAAAAAAAAGATGCAAGCAAAAGAGGACAGCAGATTGAGAAGAGATTTCTTCAAACGGTAAGGAGCTTCTACCAAGTGATATTTGATAAGGTTAAAACTTCAAGCTTAAATCTAATGTACAGATTCATGCTAAACTTTTCTGATTACTCAGTGAATCTGTTCATATGTTGCTGTTTTAAGCTATTAATTTCATGGTGACAAATATCTTTGACAAAAAATGCAGGATTAATTAAAGGCTATATATGACTGCTAGGTTAGGACATGGTTAAGAGCAAATACTTAAGAGAGAGAAAGAGATATTTTTGCTCTGATAGAAATCTTTATTAATATTTATGGGAAATTGGCCTCTATTAGATTGTTTGTGGCCAATACAATAAATTGTCTCCTGGCTTTCAGGTCCCCCTGAGCCAAATTTGCAAAAATACCAGATTTTACAATCAAGGAACAAACTAGAGTAAAGAACAAATTGCCTATTAAACAGTAATTTGGAGCAGAGGGGCAACTTCCTCAGAAGCCATTAAAATGATTTGAGAGTAAAGATCATGCATCATCGTGGTAAGAAAAATTATATCCAATTTGTAGCAAAGATACAAGAGGGAGTCATTGAAGTGACAGAACACTGAAGTGACACAAAAGATAATTCAAATTTTACAGTTTTTGCAATTAAGAAAAAAAAAACAAAACAGATTTAAAGTGAAACAAATATTTCCAAATCATGGAATGGTGCTGACATTATCACTCATTCCATATTGTTCCTAAGGTTTGCAGTCTTTTTCTACTTTAACTTTTGAAGTTGCATGCACACATATGCTTTAACTGCATATGTGTACATGTATGTGAACTGATGTGTGCTTGTGTGGTGATTTGAAGTTACGGTGCCTTGAAAAATTATTCATAGTTCTTGAACTTTTACACATTTTGTCACCTTACAACCACAAACAAAATGTGTTTTTTATTGACCTTTTCTATGATAGATTAACACAAAGTAGCACATAAATGTGAAGTGGTATGAAAATAATACATGGTTGTCAAAATTCTAAGCAAATAAATTTGGAAAAGTGTGGCATGCATTTCTATTCAACCCCCTGCTCTTCATAGAGCCACCCTTTGCTACAGTTACACCTGCAAGTCTTTTGGAGTATGTCTCTACCAGCTTTGCACATCTAGAGACTAAAATATTTGCCCATTCTTCATTGTAAAACAGCTCAAGCTCAGACAGATTGGACAGAAAGTGTGTCTGAACAGCAATGTTCAACTCTTGCAACAGATGCTCAATGGGATTTAGGTCTGAACTTTGACTGACCCTTCTAACACATGGATATTCTTTGATCTAATGCATTCCATTGAAGCTCTAACTGTATATTTAGGGTCATGGTCTTCCTGGAAGGTAAATCTACATCCCAGGCTCAAGTCCTTTGCAGCCTCCAACAGGTTTTCTTCCAGAATTCCCATCTATTTAGCTCCATCCATCTTCCCATCATCTCTGACCAGTTTCTCTGTCCCTGTAGAAGGAAAACATCCCCACAACATGATGTTGCCACCACCATGTTTCACAGTGGGGATGGTACGTTCAAGGTGATGAGCAGTGTTATTTTTCCGCCACATGTAGCGCTTTTCATATAGGCCAAAAAGTTTAACTTTGGTCTCGTCTGATCAGAGTACCTTCTTCCACATGTTTGCTGTGTCCCCTACATGGTTTCTGGCAAACTGCAGATGGAACTTTTTATGACTTTCGGTCAACATTGGCTTTCTTCTTGCCACTCTTCCATGTAAGCCAGATTTGTGGAGTACACAACTTACAGTTGTCCTGTAGACAGATTCTCCCACCTGAGCTGTGGAATTCTGCAGCTCCTCCAGAGTGACCATGTGCCTCTTGGAAGCTTCTCTGACCAGTGCTCTTCTTGCTCAGTCTGTCAGTTTAGGTGGACGGTCATATCTTGGTAGGTTTGCAGTTGTAGGAAACCTTTTCTATTTTTGGATGATGGATTGAACAGTGCTCCTTGAGATGTTCAAAGCTCAGGATATTTTTTTATAACCTATCCCTGCTTTAAACTTATCTACAACTTTAAAACTGACCTGCCTGGTGAGTTCCTTGGTTTTCATGAAGCTGTTTGTTCATTAATGTTCTTTAACAAACTACTGAGGCCGTCACAGAGCAGTTGTATTTATAATGAGACTAAATTACACACAAGTAAACTTGTCTAATTTGGTTGACTTCTAAAGGCAATTGATATCACTGGATTTTGTTTAGGGGTATCAGAGTACAGGGAACTGAATGCTAATCAACATGACACTTTTCAGATTTTATTTGCTTGATATTCTGAAATCCACGTATCATTTTGTCTGTGAAGGTTCTCAGTCATCCAGGTCATTGTAGTCAAAGGAGCTTGCAAAGAAAAGCGTCTGGACTTCTTTAAGTTACTTGAAGACGTTTCACCTCTCATCCGAGAAGCTTCTTCAGTTCTAAGGTCAAATGGTGGGGAGTCCCAGATTTCCCAGACTTGGCTCAGGCGATTAGAGGATCATCAGGGGGTCCTTTTGTCCCTCTGTGGGGGGATACTCCCACTAGGTTTAAATCTGGGACTCCCCACCATCATCTGGATCCTTTTCAGAGTAACTGTTTACAGATTCCAACATGTCTCAGAGAAACCAACCCTACAGATTTCTAAGGTAAGGTTTCTTTCTTTTTTCTGTTGTTCATAAACAGAAAAAAGACTCACACAGACTCAACCTCTACACGGCTGCCGTCTCCTGTAACCTGGCATGTTTCTAGGGTTTGTTTTCTTCTTTTTTATGTTGTTCTTTCAGTGTTTGTCTTGAGATAAGGTTTGAAGTGTCTGTGGTGCAGCTGGTCTGGTCTGTCTCGAGACAGTGCAGGCTGCACCCACCTGTAACAGGTGGAGACTCACCAGGACATTCAGAACTCACAAGTTTTGTCTTTCTAAACTCTTCTGTAGAGGGCTTCTCTGAGAAGCAAGGGGAAGGCAGTGAGGCCTGGGGGAGGTCCACCGATATAAAGCGTGGCCAGGAGGCCTGGTCCAGGTTTTTTCTGCTTTCTTTTGTGGCAATTGTGGCTCACGAGTTGGGCGTTTGCCTTGTAATCGGGAGATTGCCAGTTCGAGCCCCAGCTCGGACAGTCCCGGTTGTTGTGTCTTTGGGCAAGACGCTTCACCTGTTGCCTACTGGTGGTGGTCAGAGGGCCCGGTGGCGCCAGTGTTAGGCAGCCTCGCCTCTGTCAGTGCGCCCCAGGGTGGCTGTGGCTACAATGTATCTTGTCCTCACCAGTGTGTGAATGGGTGGATGACTGAATGTAAACTAGTAAAGTGCCATTTACCATATTTTTACCATTCTTTTCCACGCCTGGGGGCGGTGCCACCCCATCGTGAGGGCTGGCAAGGCTTTCGGAGCCTGTGTGTGTGTATGTGTCTGTATGACTGTGCTTATGGTTTTCTCTATTTCACAACAGATACAAAGAGATACCTCTGCAGTGCTGCCGTCTCTTTTAACCCGACGTGTTTCTAATGTAGGTTTTCTTTCTTTTTTTATGTTGTTCTTGTGGTTTTTGTCCTCAGATGAGGTTTGATGACAGGGATTGAAACTTTACAGATAAATTGTGCAAGTAAAAAAGACACCAGGATCCACAAATGTCATGTGACAACCTAAATGGCTTACGGGACAATGACGTCACATATATTTAGAATCTTACCACCAATTTGATCCTTAGAGCCTTAAATTCTTTGATCCTTAAATCCATAAATGGGGCTGAAAGGTGACGACTTTTAGTCCGTTAATTGTAACACAAGGGCTGGCAAAGCTTTCGGAGTCTGGGGAGCAGACACCCGCACAAAGGGTGGCCAGGCGGCCCGGTCCGGGTGTTTTCTTCTTTCTTTCACACGCCTGGTGGGCGGTGCCACCCGATCACAAGGGCTGGCAAGGCTTTCGGAGCCTGGGGAGCGGACGCCCGCACAAAGGGTGGCCAGGCGGCCCGGTCCGGGTTTTTTCTTCTTTTCTTCTTCCTTTCACACGCCTGGTAGGCGGTGCCACCCGATCACAAGGGCTGGCAAGGCTTTCGGAGCCTGGGGAGCGGACAGCCGCACAAAGGGTGGCCAGGCGGCCCGGTCCGGTTTTTTTCTTCTTTCTTTCACACGCCTGGTGGGCGGTGCCACCCGATCACAAGGGCTGGCAAGGCTTTCGGAGCCTGGGGAGCGGACACCCGCTCAAAGGGTGGCCAGGCGGCCCGGTCCGGATTTTTTCTTCTTTCTTTCACACGCCTGGTGGGCGGTGCCACCCGATCACAAGGGCTGGCAAGGCTTTCGGAGCCTGGGGAGCAGACACCCGCACAAAGGGTGGCCAGGCGGCCCGGGCCGGGTTTTTTCTCCTTTCTTTCACACGCCTGGTGGGCGGTGCCACCCGATCACAAGGGCTGGCAAGGCTTTCGGAGCCTGGGGAGCGGACACCCGCACAAAGGGTGGCCAGGCGGCCCGGTCCGGGTTTTTTCTTCTTTTCTTCTTCCTTTCACACGCCTGGTGGGCGGTGCCACCCGATCACAAGGGCTGGCAAGGCTTTCGGAGCCTGGGGAGCGGACAGCCGCACAAAGGGTGGCCAGGCGGCCCGGTCCGATTTTTTTCTTCTTTCTTTCACACGCCTGGTGGGCGGTGCCACCCGATCACAAGGGCTGGCAAGGCTTTCGGAGCCTGGGGAGCGGACACCCGCTCAAAGGGTGGCCAGGCGGCCCGGTCCGGATTTTTTCTTCTTTCTTTCACACGCCTGGTGGGCGGTGCCACCCGATCACAAGGGCTGGCAAGGCTTTCGGAGCCTGGGAAGCAGACACCCGCACAAAGGGTGGCCAGGCGGCCGGGTTTTTTCTCCTTTCTTTCACACGCCTGGTGGGCGGTGCCACCCGATCACAAGGGCTGGCAAGGCTTTCGCAGCCTGGGGAGCGGACACCCGCACAAAGGGTGGCCAGGCGGCCCGGTCCGGGTTTTTTCTCCTTTCTTTCACACGCCTGGTGGGCGGTGCCACCCGATCACAAGGGCTGGCAAGGCTTTCGGAGCCTGGGGAGCGGACACCCGCAAAAAGGGTGGCCAGGCGGCCCGGTCCATTCACACGCCTGGTGGGCGGTGCCACCCGATCACAAGGGCTGGCAAGGCTTTCGGAGCCTGGGGAGCGGACACCCGCACAAAGGGTGGCCAGGCGGCCCGGTCCGTTTTTTTTCCTCTTTCTTTCACACGCCTGGTGGGCGGTGCCACCCGATCACAAGGGCTGGCATGGCTTTCGGAGCCTGGGGAGCGGACACCCGCTCAAAGGGTGGCCAGGCGGCCCGGTCCGGGTTTTTTCTCCTTTCTTTCACACGCCTGGTGGGCGGTGCCACCCGATCACAAGGGCTGGCAAGGCTTTCGGAGCCTGGGGAGCGGACACCCGCTCAAAGGGTGGCCAGGCGGCCCGGTCCGGATTTTTTCTTCTTTCTTTCACACGCCTGGTGGGCGGTGCCACCCGATCACAAGGGCTGGCAAGGCTTTCGGAGCCTGGGAAGCAGACACCCGCACAAAGGGTGGCCAGGCGGCCCGGGTTTTTTCTCCTTTCTTTCACACGCCTGGTGGGCGGTGCCACCCGATCACAAGGGCTGGCAAGGCTTTTGCAGCCTGGGGAGCGGACACCCGCACAAAGGGTGGCCAGGCGGCCCGGTCCAGGGTTTTTTCTCCTTTCTTTCACACGCCTGGTGGGCGGTGCCACCCGATCACAAGGGCTGGCAAGGCTTTCGGAGCCTGGGGAGCGGACACCCGCAAAAAGGGTGGCCAGGCGGCCCGGTCCATTCACACGCCTGGTGGGCGGTGCCACCCGATCACAAGGGCTGGCAAGGCTTTCGGAGCCTGGGGAGCGGACACCCGCACAAATGGGTGGCCAGGCGGCCCGGTCCGTTTTTTTTCCTCTTTCTTTCACACGCCTGGTGGGCGGTGCCACCCGATCACAAGGGCTGGCAATGGCTTTCGGAGCCTGGGGAGCGGACACCCGCTCAAAGGGTGGCCAGGCGGCCCGGTCCGGGTTTTTTCTTCTTCCTTTCACACGCCTGGTGGGCGGTGCCACCCGATCACAAGGGCTGGCATGGCTTTCGGAGCCTGGGGAGCGGACACCCGCTCAAAGGGTGGCCAGGCGGCCCAGTCCAGGTTTTTTCTTCTTCCTTTCACACGCCTGGTGGGCGGTGCCACCCGATCACAAGGGCTGGCAAGGCTTTCGGAGCCTGGGGAGCGGACACCCGCACAAAGGGTGGCCAGGCGGCCCGGTCCGGGTTTTTTCTCCTTTCTTTCACACGCCTGGTGGGCGGTGCCACCCGATCACAAGGGCTGGCAAGGCTTTCGGAGCCTGGGGAGCGGACACCCGCACAAAGGGTGGCCAGGCGGCCCGGTCCGGGTTTTTTCTCCTTTCTTTCACACGCCTGGTGGGCGGTGCCACCCGATCACAAGGGCTGGCAAGGCTTTCGGAGCCTGGGGAGCGGACACCCGCACAAATGGTGGCCAGGCGGCCCGGTCCATTCACACGCCTGGTGGGCGGTGCCACCCGATCACAAGGGCTGGCAAGGCTTTCGGAGCCTGGGGAGCGGACACCCGCACAAAGGGTGGCCAGGCGGCCCGGTCCGTTTTTTTTCCTCTTTCTTTCACACGCCTGGTGGGCGGTGCCACCCGATCACAAGGGCTGGCAAGGCTTTCGGAGCCTGGGGAGCGGACACCCGCACAAAGGGTGGCCAGGCGGCCCGGTCCAGGTTTTTTCTTCTTTCTTTCACACGCCTGGTGGGCGGTGCCACCCGATCACAAGGGCTGGCAAGGCTTTCGGAGCCTGGGGAGCGGACACCCGCTCAAAGGGTGGCCAGGCGGCCCGGTCCGGATTTTTTCTTCTTTCTTTCACACGCCTGGTGGGCGGTGCCACCCGATCACAAGGGCTGGCAAGGCTTTCGGAGCCTGGGGAGCAGACACCCGCACAAAGGGTGGCCAGGCGGCCCGGGCCGGGTTTTTTCTCCTTTCTTTCACACGCCTGGTGGGCGGTGCCACCCGATCACAAGGGCTGGCAAGGCTTTCGGAGCCTGGGGAGCGGACACCCGCACAAAGGGTGGCCAGGCGGCCCGGTCCGGGTTTTTTTCTTCTTTCTTTCACACGCCTGGTGGCCGGTGCCACCCGATCACAAGGGCTGGCAAGGCTTTCGGAGCCTGGGGAGCGGACACCGCACAAAGGGTGGCCAGGCGGCCCGGTCCAGGTTTTTTCTTCTTTTTTCTTTCACACGCCTGGTGGGCGGTGCCACCCGATCACAAGGGCTGGCAAGGCTTTCGGAGCCTGGGGAGCGGACACCCGCACAAAGGGTGGCCAGGCGGCCCGGTCCGGGTTTTTTCTTCTTTCTTTCACACGCCTGGTGGGCGGTGCCACCCGATCACAAGGGCTGGCAAGGCTTTCGGAGCCTGGGGAGCGGACACCCGCACAAAGGGTGGCCAGGCGGCCCGGTCCGGGTTTTTTCTTCTTTTCTTCTTCCTTTCACACGCCTGGTGGGCGGTGCCACCCGATCACAAGGGCTGGCAAGGGTTTCGGAGCCTGGGGAGCGGACACCCGCACAAAGGGTGGCCAGGCGGTCCGGTCCGGGTTTTTTCATCTTCCTTTCACATGCCTGGTGGGCGGTGCCACCCGATCACAAGGGCTGGCAAGGCTTTCGGAGCCTGAGGAGCGGACACCCGCACAAAGGGTGGCCAGGCGGCCCGGTCCGGTTTTTTTCTTCTTTCTTTCACTCGCCTGGTGGGCGGTGCTACCCGATCACAAGGGCTGGCAAGGCTTTCGGAGCCTGGGGAGCGGACACCCGCACAAAGGGTGGCCAGGCGGCCCGGTCCGGGTTTTTTCTTCTTTCTTTCGCACGCCTAGTGGGCGGTGCCACCCGATCACAAGGGCTGGCAAGGCTTTTGGAGCCTCGGGAGCGGACACCCGCACAAAGGGTGGCCAGGCGGCTCGGTCCGGGTTTTTTCTTCTTTCTTCTTCCTTTCACACGCCTGGTGGGCGGTGCCACCCGATCACAAGGGCTGGCAAGGCTTTCGGAGCCTGGGGAGCGGACACCCGCACAAAGGGTGGCCAGGCGGCCCGGTCCGGGTTTTTTCTTCTTCCTTTCACACGCCTGGTGGGCGGTGCCACCCGATCACAAGGGCTGGCAAGGCTTTCGGAGCCTGGGGAGCGGACACCCGCACAAAGGGTGGCCAGGCGGCCCGGTCCTTTCGCACGCCTGGTGGGCGGTGCCACCCGATCACAAGGGCTGGCAAGGCTTTCGGAGCCTGGGGAGCGGACCCCCGCACAGAGGGTGGCCAGGCGGCCCGGTCCGGGTTTTTTCTTCTTTCTTTCACACGCCTGGTGGGCGGTGCCACCCGATCACAAGGGCTGGCAAGGCTTTCGGAGCCTGGGGAGCGGACACCCGCACAAAGGGTGGCCAGGCGGCCCTGGTCCGGGTTTTTTTCTTCTTTCTTTCACACGCCTGGTGGGCGGTGCCACCCGATCACAAGGGCTGGCAAGGCTTTCGTAGCCTGGGGAGCGGACACCCGCACAAAGGGTGGCCAGGCGGCCCGGTCCGGTTTTTTCTCCTTTTCATCTTCCTTTCACATGCCTGGTGGGCGGTGCCACCCGATCACAAGGGCTGGCAAGGCTTTCGGAGCCTGGGGAGCGGACACCCGCACAAAGGGTGGCCAGGCGGCCCGGTCCGGGTTTTTTCTCCTTTTCATCTTCCTTTCACACGCCTGGTGGGCGGTGCCACCCGATCACAAGGGCTGGCAAGGCTTTCGGAGCCTGGGGAGCGGACACCCGCACAAAGGGTGGCCAGGCGGCCCGGTCCGGGTTTTTTCTCCTTTTCATCTTCCTTTCACACGCCTGGTGGGCGGTGCCACCCGATCACAAGGGCTGGCAAGGCTTTTGGAGCCTGGGGAGCGGACACCCGCACAAAGGGTGGCCAGGCGGCTCGGTCCGGGTTTTTTCTTCTTCTTCCTTTCACACGCCTGGTGGGCGGTGCCACCCGATCACAAGGGCTGGCAAGGCTTTCGGAGCCTGGGGAGCGGACACCCGCACAAAGGGTGGCCAGGCGGCCCGGTCCGGGTTTTTTCTTCTTTCTTTCACACGCCTGGTGGGCGGTGCCACCCGATCACAAGGGCTGGCAAGGCTTTCGGAGCCTGGGGAGCGGACACCCGCACAAAGGGTGGCCAGGCGGCCCGGTCCGGGTTTTTTCTTCTTTCTTTCACACGCCTGGTGGGCGGTGCCACCCGATCACAAGGGCTGGCAAGGCTTTCGGAGCCTGGGGAGCGGACACCCGCACAAAGGGTGGCCAGGCGGCCTGGTCCGGGTTTTTTCTTCTTTCTTTCACACGCCTGGTGGGCGGTGCCACCCGATCACAAGGGCTGGCAAGGCTTTCGTAGCCTGGGGAGCGGACACCCGCACAAAGGGTGGCCAGGCGGCCCGGTCCGGTTTTTTCTCCTTTCATCTTCCTTTCACATGCCTGGTGGGCGGTGCCACCCGATCACAAGGGCTGGCAAGGCTTTCGGAGCCTGGGGAGCGGACACCCGCACAAAGGGTGGCCAGGCGGCCCGGTCCGGGTTTTTTCTCCTTTTCATCTTCCTTTCACACGCCTGGTGGGCGGTGCCACCCGATCACAAGGGCTGGCAAGGCTTTCGGAGCCTGGGGAGCGGACACCCGCACAAAGGGTGGCCAGGCGGCCCGGTCCGGGTTTTTTCTCCTTTTCATCTTCCTTTCACACGCCTGGTGGGCGGTGCCACCCGATCACAAGGGCTGGCAAGGCTTTCGGAGCCTGGGGAGCGGACACCCGCACAAAGGGTGGCCAGGCGGCCCGGTCCGGGTTTTTTCTCCTTTTCATCTTCCTTTCACACGCCTGGTGGGCGGTGCCACCCGATCACAAGGGCTGGCAAGGCTTTTGGAGCCTGGGGAGCGGACACCCGCACAAAGGGTGGCCAGGCGGCCTGGTCCGGGTTTTTTCTCCTTTCATCTTCCTTTCACACGCCTGGTGGGCGGTGCCACCCGATCACAAGGGCTGGCAAGGCTTTCGGAGCCTGGGGAGCGGACACCCGCACAAAGGGTGGCCAGGCGGCCCGGTCCGGGTTTTTTCTTCATTTCTTCTTCCTTTCACACGCCTGGTGGGCGGTGCCACCCGATCACAAGGGCTGGCAAGGCTTTCGGAGCCTGGGGAGCGGACACCCGCACAAAGGGTGGCCAGGCGGCCCGGTCCGGGTTTTTTCTTCTTTCTTTCACACGCCTGGTGGGCGGTGCCACCCGATCACAAGGGCTGGCAAGGCTTTCGGAGCCTGGGGAGCGGACACCCGCACAAAGGGTGGCCAGGCGGCCCGGTCCGGTTTTTTTCTTCTTTCTTTCGCACGCCTGGTGGGCGGTGCTACCCGATCACAAGGGCTGGCAAGGCTTTCGGAGCCTGGGGAGCGGACACCCGCACAAAGGGTGGCCAGGTGGCCCGGTCCGGGTTTTTTCTTCTTTCTTTCGCACGCCTAGTGGGCGGTGCCACCCGATCACAAGGGCTGGCAAGGCTTTTGGAGCCTCGGGAGCGGACACCCGCACAAAGGGTGGCCAGGCGGCTCGGTCCGGGTTTTTTCTTCTTTTCTTCTTCCTTTCACACGCCTGGTGGGCGGTGCCACCCGATCACAAGGGCTGGCAAGGCTTTCGGAGCCTGGGGAGCGGACACCCGCACAAAGGGTGGCCAGGCGGCCCGGTCCGGTTTTTTTCTTCTTTCTTTCACACGCCTGGTGGGCGGTGCCACCCGATCACAAGGGCTGGCAAGGCTTTCGGAGCCTGGGGAGCGGACACCCGCACAAAGGGTGGCCAGGCGGCCTGGTCCGGGTTTTTTCTTCTTTCTTTCACACGCCTGGTGGGCGATGCCACCCGATCACAAGGGCTGGCAAGGCTTTCGGAGCCTGGGGAGCGGACACCCGCACAAAGGGTGGCCAGGTGGCCCGGTCCGGTTTTTTCTCCTTTTCATCTTCCTTTCACATGCCTGGTGGGCTTTGCCACCCGATCACAAGGGCTGGCAAGGCTTTCGGAGCCTGGGGAGCGGACACCCGCACAAAGGGTGGCCAGGCGGTCCGGTCCGGGTTTTTTCATCTTCCTTTCACATGCCTGGTGGGCGGTGCCACCCGATCACAAGGGCTGGCAAGGCTTTCGGAGCCTGGGGAGCGGACACCCGCACAAAGGGTGGCCAGGCGGCCCGGTCCTGTTTTTTCTTCTTTCTTTCACACGCCTGGTGGGCGGTGCCACCCGATCACAAGGGCTGGCAAGGCTTTCGGAGCCTGGGGAGCGGACACCCGCACAAAGGGTTGCCAGGTGGCCCGGTCCGGGTGCCACCCGATCACAAGGGCTGGCAAGGCTTTCGGAGCCTGGGGAGCGGACACCCGCACAAAGGGTGGCCAGGCGGCCCGGTCCGGGTTTTTTCTTCTTCCTTTCACACGCCTGGTGGGCGGTGCCACCCGATCACAAGGGCTGGCAAGGCTTTCGGAGCCTGGGGAGCGGACACCCGCACAAAGGGTGGCCAGGCGGCCCGGTCCGGGTTTTTTCTCCTTTCTTTCACACGCCTGGTGGGCGGTGCCACCCGATCACAAGGGCTGGCAAGGCTTTCGGAGCCTGGGGAGCGGACACCCGCACAAAGGGTGGCCAGGCGGCCCGGTCCGGGTTTTTTCTCCTTTCTTTCACATGCCTGGTGGGCGGTGCCACCCGATCACAAGGGCTGGCAAGGCTTTCGGAGCCTGGGGAGCGGACACCCGCACAAATGGTGGCCAGGCGGCCCGGTCCATTCACACGCCTGGTGGGCGGTGCCACCCGATCACAAGGGCTGGCAAGGCTTTCGGAGCCTGGGGAGCGGACACCCGCACAAAGGGTGGCCAGGCGGCCCGGTCCGGTTTTTTTTCCTCTTTCTTTCACACGCCTGGTGGGCGGTGCCACCCGATCACAAGGGCTGGCAAGGCTTTCGGAGCCTGGGGAGCGGACACCCGCACAAAGGGTGGCCAGGCGGCCCGGTCCAGGGTTTTTTCTTCTTTCTTTCACACGCCTGGTGGGCGGTGCCACCCGATCACAAGGGCTGGCAAGGCTTTCGGAGCCTGGGGAGCGGACACCCGCACAAAGGGTGGCCAGGCGGCCCGGTCCGGATTTTTTCTTCTTTCTTTCACACGCCTGGTGGGCGGTGCCACCCGATCACAAGGGCTGGCAAGGCTTTCGGAGCCTGGGGAGCAGACACCCGCACAAAGGGTGGCCAGGCGGCCCGGTCCGGGTTTTTTCTCCTTTCTTTCACACGCCTGGTGGGCGGTGCCACCCGATCACAAGGGCTGGCAAGGCTTTCGGAGCCTGGGGAGCGGACACCCGCACAAAGGGTGGCCAGGCGGCCCGGTCCGGGTTTTTTCTTCTTTTCTTCTTCCTTTCACACGCCTGGTAGGCGGTGCCACGCGATCACAAGGGCTGGCAAGGCTTTCGGAGCCTGGGGAGCGGACAGCCGCACAAAGGGTGGCCAGGCGGCCCGGTCCGGTTTTTTTCTTCTTTCTTTCACACGCCTGGTGGGCGGTGCCACCCGATCACAAGGGCTGGCAAGGCTTTCGGAGCCTGGGGAGCGGACACCCGCTCAAAGGGTGGCCAGGCGGCCCGGTCCGGATTTTTTCTTCTTTCTTTCACACGCCTGGTGGGCGGTGCCACCCGATCACAAGGGCTGGCAAGGCTTTCGGAGCCTGGGAAGCAGACACCCGCACAAAGGGTGGCCAGGCGGCCCGGGTTTTTTCTCCTTTCTTTCACACGCCTGGTGGGCGGTGCCACCCGATCACAAGGGCTGGCAAGGCTTTCGCTGCCTGGGGAGCGGACACCCGCACAAAGGGTGGCCAGGCGGCCCGGTCCGGGTTTTTTCTCCTTTCTTTCACACGCCTGGTGGGCGGTGCCACCCGATCACAAGGGCTGGCAAGGCTTTCGGAGCCTGGGGAGCGGACACCCGCAAAAAGGGTGGCCAGGCGGCCCGGTCCATTCACACGCCTGGTGGGCGGTGCCACCCGATCACAAGGGCTGGCAAGGCTTTCGGAGCCTGGGGAGCGGACACCCGCACAAAGGGTGGCCAGGCGGCCCGGTCCGTTTTTTTTCCTCTTTCTTTCACACGCCTGGTGGGCGGTGCCACCCGATCACAAGGGCTGGCATGGCTTTCGGAGCCTGGGGAGCGGACACCCGCTCAAAGGGTGGCCAGGCGGCCCGGTCCGGGTTTTTTCTTCTTCCTTTCACACGCCTGGTGGGCGGTGCCACCCGATCACAAGGGCTGGCATGGCTTTCGGAGCCTGGGGAGCGGACACCCGCTCAAAGGGTGGCCAGGCGGCCCAGTCCAGGTTTTTTCTTCTTCCTTTCACACGCCTGGTGGGCGGTGCCACCCGATCACAAGGGCTGGCAAGGCTTTCGGAGCCTGGGGAGCGGACACCCGCAAAAAGGGTGGCCAGGCGGCCCGGTCCATTCACACGCCTGGTGGGCGGTGCCACCCGATCACAAGGGCTGGCAAGGCTTTCGGAGCCTGGGGAGCGGAGACCCGCACAAAGGGTGGCCAGGCGGCCCGGTCCGGGTTTTTTCTTCTTTCTTTCACACGCCTGGTGGGCGGTGCCACCCGATCACAAGGGCTGGCAAGGCTTTTGGAGCCTGGGGAGCGGACACCCGCACAAAGGGTGGCCAGGCGGCCCGGTCCGGGTTTTTTCTTCTTTTCTTCTTCCTTTCACACGCCTGGTGGGCGGTGCCACCCGATCACAAGGGCTGGCAAGGCTTTCGGAGCCTGGGGAGCGGACACCCGCACAAAGGGTGGCCAGGCGGCCCGGTCCGGTTTTTTTCTTCTTTCTTTCACACGCCTGGTGGCCGGTGCCACCCGATCACAAGGGCTGGCAAGGCTTTCGGAGCCTGGGGAGCGGACACCGCACAAAGGGTGGCCAGGCGGCCCGGTCCAGGTTTTTTCTTCTTTTCTTCTTCCTTTCACACGCCTGGTGGGCGGTGCCACCCGATCACAAGGGCTGGCAAGGCTTTCGGAGCCTGGGGAGCGGACACCCGCACAAAGGGTGGCCAGGCGGCCCGGTCCGGTTTTTTTCTTCTTTCTTTCACACGCCTGGTGGGCGGTGCCACCCGATCACAAGGGCTGGCAAGGCTTTCGGAGCCTGGGGAGCGGACACCCGCACAAAGGGTGGCCAGGCGGCCCGGTCCGGGTTTTTTTCTTCTTCCTTTCACACGCCTGGTGGGCGGTGCCACCCGATCACAAGAGCTGGCAAGGCTTTCGGAGCCTGGGGAGCGGACACCCGCACAAAGGGTGGCCAGGCGGCCCGGTCCGGGTTTTTTTCTTCTTTCTTTCACACGCCTGGTGGGCGGTGCCACCCGATCACAAGGGCTGGCAAGGCTTTCGGAGCCTGGGGAGCGGACACCCGCACAAAGGGTGGCCAGGCGGCCCGGTTCGGGTTTTTTTCTTCTTTCTTTCACACGCCTGGTGGGCGGTGCCACCCGATCACAAGGGCTGGCAAGGCTTTCGGAGCCTGGGGAGCGGACACCCGCACAAAGGGTGGCCAGGCGGCCCGGTCCGGGTTTTTTTCTTCTTTCTTTCACACGCCTGGTGGGCGGTGCCACCCGATCACAAGGGCTGGCAAGGCTTTCGGAGCCTGGGGAGCGGACACCCGCACAAAGGGTGGCCAGGCGGCCCGGTCCGGGTTTTTTTCTTCTTTCTTTCACACGCCTGGTGGGCGGTGCCACCCGATCACAAGGGCTGGCAAGGCTTTCGGAGCCTGGGGAGCGGACACCCGCACAAAGGGTGGCCAGGCGGCCCGGTCCGGGTTTTTTCTTCTTTCTTTCACACGCCTGGTGGGCGGTGCCACCCGATCACAAGGGCTGGCAAGGCTTTCGGAGCCTGGGGAGCGGACACCCGCACAAAGGGTGGCCAGGCGGCCCGGTCCGGGTTTTTTTCTTCTTTCTTTCACACGCCTGGTGGGCGGTGCCACCCGATCACAAGGGCTGGCAAGGCTTTCGGAGCCTGGGGAGCGGACACCCGCACAAAGGGTGGCCAGGCGGCCCGGTCCGGGTTTTTTTCTTCTTTCTTTCACACGCCTGGTGGGCGGTGCCACCCGATCACAAGGGCTGGCAAGGCTTTCGGAGCCTGGGGAGCGGACACCCGCACAAAGGGTGACCAGGCGGCCCGGTCCGGTTTTTTTTCTTCTTTCTTTCACACGCCTGGTGGGCGGTGCCACCCGATCACAAGGGCTGGCAAGGCTTTCGGAGCCTGGGGAGCGGACACCCGCACAAAGGGTGGCCAGGCGGCCCGGTCCGGGTTTTTTTCTTTCTCTTCCTTTCACACGCCTGGTGGGCGGTGCCACCCGATCACAAGGGCTGGCAAGGCTTTCGGAGCCTGGGGAGCGGACACCCGCACAAAGGGTGGCCAGGCGGCCCGGTCCGGGTTTTTTCTTCTTTCTTTCACACGCCTGGTGGGCGGTGCCACCCGATCACAAGGGCTGGCAAGGCTTTCGGAGCCTGGGGAGCGGACACCCGCACAAAGGGTGGCCAGGCGGCCCGGTCCAGTTTTTTCTCCTTTTCATCTTCCTTTCACACGCCTGGTGGGCGGTGCCACCCGATCACAAGGGCTGGCAAGGCTTTCGGAGCCTGGGGAGCGGACACCCGCACAAAGGGTGGCCAGGCGGCCCGGTCCGGGTTTTTTTCTTTTCTTTCCTTTCACACGCCTGGTGGGCGGTGCCACCCGATCACAAGGGCTGGCAAGGCTTTCGGAGCCTGGGGAGCGGACACCCGCACAAAGGGTGGCCAGGCGGCCCGGTCCGGGTTTTTTCTTCTTTTCTTCTTCCTTTCACACGCCTGGTGGGCGGTGCCACCCGATCACAAGGGCTGGCAAGGGTTTCGGAGCCTGGGGAGCGGACACCCGCACAAAGGGTGGCCAGGCGGCCCGGTCCGGGTTTTTTCTCTTTTCTCTTCCTTTCACACGCCTGGTGGGCGGTGCCACCCGATCACAAGGGCTGGCAAGGCTTTCGGAGCCTGGGGAGCGGACACCCGCACAAAGGGTGGCCAGGCGGCCCGGTCCGGGTTTTTTCTTCTTTCTTTCACACGCCTGGTGGGCGGTGCCACCCGATCACAAGGGCTGGCAAGGCTTTCGGAGCCTGGGGAGCGGACACCCGCACAAAGGGTGGCCAGGCGGCCCGGTCCGGGTTTTTTCTTCTTTCTTTCACTCGCCTGGTGGGCGGTGCCACCCGATCACAAGGGCTGGCAAGGCTTTCGGAGCCTGGGGAGCGGACACCCGCACAAAGGGTGGCCAGGCGGCCCGGTCCGGGTTTTTCTTCTTTTCTTCTTCCTTTCACACGCCTGGTGGGCGGTGCCACCCGATCACAAGGGCTGGCAAGGCTTTCGGAGCCTGGGGAGCGGACACCCGCACAAAGGGTGGCCAGGCGGCCCGGTCCGGGTTTTTTCTTCTTTCTTTCACACGCCTGGTGGGCGGTGCCACCCGATCACAAGGGCTGGCAAGGCTTTCGGAGCCTGGGGAGCGGACACCCGCACAAAGGGTGGCCAGGCGGCCCGGTCCGGGTTTTTTCTTCTTTCTTTCACACGCCTGGTGGGCGGTGCCACCCGATCACAAGGGCTGGCAAGGCTTTCGGAGCCTGGGGAGCGGACACCCGCACAAAGGGTGGCCAGGCGGCCCGGTCCGGGTTTTTTCTTCTTTTCTTCTTCCTTTCACACGCCTGGTGGGCGGTGCCACCCGATCACAAGGGCTGGCAAGGCTTTCGGAGCCTGGGGAGCGGACACCCGCACAAAGGGTGGCCAGGCGGCCCGGTCCGGGTTTTTTCTTCTTTCTTTCACACGCCTGGTGGGCGGTGCCACCCGATCACAAGGGCTGGCAAGGCTTTCGGAGCCTGGGGAGCGGACACCCGCACAAAGGGTG